>NC_083318.1:14527936-14873857 GCF_963455315.2 Globicephala melas
TTTTATCTGTAAATAAAAATTTGAGTAAGGTTGATTCAGATAGTCATGAACTTTTTTTGAGAATTAAAATTAGGAAATTAGGAATTAAAATTAGGAAATTAGGAGAATTAAAATTAGGAAATTGTTGAAAAGGTAGAGAAACTGAATAAGACTGGGTTGGAAGTAGGGGAAAGTAGGAGTCAGGACTATTGCCTATAATATTTTAGGAGCATTCTCTATAAATACTTTTCTTCCTTTCTTTAGCACATATATGTGCTTCTATTATCCATACTGTTGTTTGATAAATTATTAAATTCTGTATAACTGGTTTCTAAGCTGTGCTCTGGGAATGTTAGTATTTTGCAAGATATTAATAGGTATGTGATGAAACAATTCTGTGGTGAAAAGTGTTTGGGAAAAGTGCTGTGGCATTGAGAGTAAACTTTTTTAGTGAAATTCATAAATTTCTTTCAAGATATAAGGTGCTGAATGCATCCATCTGAGCTGCTAGGATATTTTACAACATATTTAGAATGAAAAGAAAATCTATTACAGAGCTCATCATTTTCTTAACTCTTTCGCTAATAGATACCATCTTTGTATTTGGCAGAAGTATTCTTCTTCTTTTTTAGTGTTTGCAGAATGCAGTTTTGGCAATTCCTGGGGGGAATAGAATTTGCTGAGGTAGTTTATATTCTTCAAATGCAATAACTTACTATGTCAGAAGCTATTTAGAAATGCCAGAAGAAAATGTTTCCTCTTTCTTTGCCTTTCTTCTGTCATAATTGCCATAAACAATGCAAGTTGTATACATAAACGGTACAATTATTTACTTTTAGTGTTTGATGGAATGGATTTTAAAAAGTCAGACATACTGCCAAATAGTGAAATACGTATTTATTTATTTTTCTTTGAATCAAGGGAATGTGGGAGGGCAGCACCAGCCTGGTGGGAAAGACCCTGGTCTGGGGAAGGGCAGGAAAATCAGCAGCCGTATTAACACTACTTCCACTGCTGCCACCACCTTTCACTAGTGGAGTCTTTGATAGTTTAGAAAGGAATTCTACCTAGATCCTTCTTTGAAATTAGTTGAGTGGGAAGTAGATAAATAAAAAATAAATGAATAAGAACTTACATTTATATTTTCCTCCATATTCACAAATTCTTTATGAATTAGATATGCACTATACATTTTTTTTTTGAAACTGACAAACAACCCTTTTCCAGTGATTGAGACTGTTATTTCATTATAGTTATCTGTGTATCTGGGAATAAATATTATCATTGTCTTAGCTTTATTTAATTTTTTTTCTGTTCAGTTTTAGTCTTGACTTTGGTTATATCGGCCTATGAAATCCATAAAAAATAGTTATATTTGTCAGTATTTAGGAGTGAAACTTCTATTTATAATCCCTCTATCATCCTCTTGAAAATGAAAGAGTTCATTTTAAACAGTGAGGACAACTCAAGGTCATAGAACTCTTGAGATTTTTATTTGACCTGATAGCAGAGCCAGACTTCATTAGATATGGTGGTTCTGTTGTTGTCACCCCTTCCCCATTCATAACATAAACAAACACAAAAAATAAAGTAAGGAGTGGAAGAAATTTCACTGTGGACTTGAATGATTCTCACAAGGTTTTGTTTAGGGTGAAGGTGTGTATATTTATATTTTAGGAAACATTCACATTTATATATAAAATAAATTCTATATATAAGTGTGTTATTTGAAATATTTATGTTACTATATATTTATATTAATATATTTTACATAAAATATCTACATCCATAAAAATACATATTTTATATATGTATCTTATATAATGTTTATATATTCATAAGTAAATAAATACAAATACTATATAAAATTCAAAATATAAATAATACATAGCTATATATAAATACGTATTTCTAAATATTTGTGGTTATATTTCTATATATAGCTCTCTGTATAATATAAATATACATATATATTTATGTTTTGGGGATGTTTCATGATAGTCTAGCAATTCCTTAAAAAAAACCAACCTAAAGTAAATACGTTCTTGGCTGATATAGTGTTGTATGTAAGTGTGCATGGAGGCTTAAGGAGGTAATAATGCTTTATTAACTTTTTTCAGAAGTGTTTAAACCAGTTATTGAGAGAATAAGTGGTTTAGTGAACAAATTTTCCCAGTAAGATATCCCCTTTAGTGAACAAATGTCCCCAGTAAGATACCCCTTTTCTCTTCTGGCTCAAGTCTTGATCCATTAGTATTCTCTACACATCAGTGTGTTGGGGGTGGTGGGTACTTGGTGGTGGGCTTAATTGTGTTGGTGACAGAAGGTGTTACAAAGCTGGGGGGAGATCCCTTGACATAGGAGAGGGAAAGAGAGTAGAAAGAATAAGCCAGTGATTCGAGCTGTTCATTAACCTTGCCTTTCTGTGGAAGAGATCCTTTACCCTGTCATTGGGCATGGAACTGGAAGCTGGAGTGTTGTCTGTGACCCCTGAAAACCAGGCGAATGAGGCTGTTGAAGGATGGGGTCAACTGTGCTCCAGCTGCCACATGCCGTGAATAAAAGTCACAAAGAGACTCGTACGTGCCACTGAGCAGGACTGCAGTGAGGAGCTAGGACCTTTTAACTGCTGGTTTGTTCACCGTTTCCAAAGGACTTACATTAAGAAGCACTAAAGGCCATAATGATGGAAATGGTTACTGATTAAAGATTATAAAGAAGACAGCTTGAAAAGGTGTTGGGTAGGAGTTTCCTTTTAGAGTCATGCCCATTAGCCATAGGCTAAGGTTGAAACCCACTGCTGTCAGAGGTTTGCTTTCTCCTGAGAGCTCTGTAGCTGTGGGCTTATTGGGCATTAGCTCTGTCACCAGGGCACTATGGCAAGGCTTGAAGTTCTGTAATACAGTTGTAGTGCCTGGTGTGGGAGGAACACAAAATGGCAACTCAGCGTATTTGGCTGGATATTCCCCGGTGGTGCCAGCGTAAGAGCTGGGTGAGTGGTTGCTGAGACTTGTCCAGGCATTGCTCCACCTCCTTTCCATTTGGTTCAGACCTTTGGACAGAGGATAAAGAATTGTGTCAAACTTTACTTAGTGGTAGTGAAACAACCCAATTTAGTTGTCTTCTGAAACTTTAGCTGACATGGATGTCTAGGGTCATAAGAAAAGGAAATGCTTTGGAACATGAAAGTGATAGAAGGAAGCACCCTATTTATCTTTCCCACTTCATCTTAAGACATAAGCTCTTTGGAAGTTAAATGTTTGGATGCTTAACATTCTGACAGACAACTCTGATCTTCCTCAGACACTTCTACTCCATATTGTCAAAGGTCCAAATCCTTGAAGAGTTTCTCGTCATCATCTTCAAACACCTACTGACTGTTTCTCTGTGATGAAGCTTCTACTGGGCTGTCTGAAGCATGTGGTAGTTCACCATCCTTTTAGGAAATTCTGGGATGATTTAATATTTACATAGTAACTCTTTTATGGGAACTTTATATCACTTTTGAGGCCTTCCTTGTCTGCCAGTTCAAGTAAGCAATATTAACTAAGCACTATCCTGTGCCCTGCATGAGGACTAGATCTCAAGGGACTTAGGGGGTCACATGGATTTCACATATACTAAGCAATTAGAGAACATTGCAAGAATATACAAATTAAGGACATATTTGTGTGGTACAAGCTCTTAAGTGCAGAATGGATCAGCATAACTGAGAGTGAACCCTGGCTTTACCACTCTGGATAAATCACAGTCTCTCTAATCCTCATGTATCTAATAGGGCATCATTAACTATCTGTAGAATTTTTTAAAGAATTAAATAACACAGTGAAATACTACTCAGTCATAAAAAAGAAGGAATATTTGCCATTTGCAGCAACATGGACGGACTTGGATGGTATGATGTTAAGTGAAATAAGTCAGACAAAGACAAATACTGTACGATATCACTTATATGTGGAATCTAACAAATACAACAAATTAATGAATATAGCAAAAAAGAATATAGAGAACAAACTAGTGGTTACCAGTGGGGAGAGGGAAGGAAAGAGGGGCAGTATAGGGGTAGGGGATCAAGAGATACAAACTTTTATGTATAAAATAAGGATATATTGTACAACAGGGGGAATATAGCCAATATTTTATAATAACTATAAATGGGGTAAACCTTTAAAAATTTTGAATCACTATATTGTACACCTGTAACTTGTATAATATTGTACATCGACTATACTTCAATTAAAGAAAGAAAAAAAAAAAGAAATAACATATAAAAAGTGCCAAGCCAATTATAGCTACTCTGCACATGCCAGTTAGATCCACGTAGGATGGGAAGACTTAAAAGGAGATAGGGGAATGTAACCTGGAAGATGAAGAATGGGGAAGGCATGATCAGCAGAGAGGAGTGATGAGTATGTTTGTAAGGAGGTGGGAAGGGTAGATTAGTTAAGATAGGCAGCTGGGAATGATTTAGGTGTGAACCTGGGCCCCACTGGGATGGAGGGTTGTACAGAGAAATAATGAGATAAAAAAGAGTGACTCGCAGAGCCTGCTTAGAAGTTTGATTAGCTCCAATGAGCAGTTGAATACTGTATGAATACAAGTAGTGTTTTGGAGAGATTTTTGCAGTATGTAAAACTAATGCAGCAACTTTATGAGGAAGGTATTATTATTATCCCCATTTTCCAGGTGGAAAATAGTGTTTGGAAGAGGTTTAAGAAAACTTTACAAATGTATTTACTATGTGAGTAACACTAATGGCAGTCAAAATGGAAGAAAACATTAATTCATGATCCAGCCATCCAAACAAATCAGACTGTTTTTGTTTTCTCATATTCCCAATTGATTTTAGTTTTTCTGCTAAGGTATGGAAATATTGTTATGAATATTATTTGAATTAACTTCTGTCAGTGCTTTAAATAGTGCCTGGCACGTAGTAAGCACTCACTATATGTTAGCTATTATTTTTACCTTAATACAGATCAAGAATTTATAGAGTAGATGAGACAGTCTGTGTTAACAGACTGCTTAAGTAAAAGGCATTTTGGCAGGTAAGTTTTGTGACCTTCACTATTTTCACTCACAATTTCATAACGGTTTCATGTGTAAGCTAAATACAAAGAAAAGTGCTAATCTTTTCCAGAACAGAATGAGGTATGACTGATATGCAAGTTATCTGGTTTTTAAAGCTAAATTCTTTGGTGGCGTGTCAGAAGTTTGCTCTCATTAACCTGCAGGGGGGAAAAGGAACAGAAAATCAATTTATTACAAAAATTTATGTTGTATTCGATGGGTAATCTGTGGTTGGGATTTGTTGACTTAAAATATATGTTCAATTATTAGACTTTACCTAGAAAAGAGATGAATTTATTTTTTGATTATTACTTTCTTGACAGTTTTATTTTGTAGGATGAATACTCAAGGTTTTAGTGTGTCTAAGAGTGAGTCAGGCAGTATATGTCCAAACATCCTCATTTTCTTAAATTTGCCTGGTGAGTTATGTGAGAGTTAGCAAATAGTTACTCAATTCTCAATAATTTATTTCTGTACTAGTAAAATTGTGAACTATAACTGCTAACCCTGAGTTATTTTTCTAAAGACTTTCTGTTCATGTTTCTAAAATCTTAGCTGTTGTTACCACTTAGATAGGGTCATTATTTTTCAAGTGCAGAAATCTTAAGTTGTTGAATGGGTAAGACTAACCTTTGACATGAAAGAAAATTTAGAGGAAAAAGGGATTTCATTTGCTGTTCATTTTCAAGGCTGTGTCTTTTAATATGAATTTATCAAGAACATGAGTCACATTTTTCACACCTCTGTGTCCTTTGGGACATAAACATTTAGGGAGATCCACAGGCATAAAGACTGCTCTGTGCTGGGAAAAATGATAAAAAAATTAAGAAACTGGAATTAAAAATGAAACTCCTTTGTACATTCTTTGTATAAGTCAGTAAGCTTTGTGGGCTTCTGGGTCTTCTCAAATCTCCTTGAAGGCATTTGTGGAATAATTATAATGACTGAAGTTGCCATTACATTCTTTCTAGGGAGCCTGGGAGGAAAGAAGGCTCATTTACAGTGTAGTCTGGTAAATGGGTTACACCTCTGCTGAGAGGATTGTATCGTTTCCAGCTATAAGCAATAGCTCAGAACATCAGTTGGTAAATGGATCTAGGTTTTAGAATTTACCTGTTAGTGCATGAAGATATGGAGACATTAACAAAAATCATTAATGAGTACATGTTCAAGGGCTTTAGTTTGCTTTATACTCCTTTACCCTCTTTCTTTCTTCCTTCTTTTTCTTTATTTCATTCATTCATTTTTAACATCAGCATTTTATAAAATCTGATAGGTAATTTTATACTTGCTGCAGTAGAGAGTTTGCAAGTTCTTCTGGAGAAGAGACTCAAACCAGGAGGATAGGTAAAGATAAGAAAACTTCAGAAAAACACTTTTTTGGTTGCTCTGAATTCACTAGGGATGTACTAAAGAGAAATTTTTTTTTTTTTTTTTGCGGTATGCGGGCCTCTCACTGTTGTGCCCTCTCCCGTGTGGAGCACAGGCTCCAGACACGCAGGCTCAGTGGCCATGGCTCACGGGCCCAGCCGCTCCGCGGCATGTGGGATCTTCCCAGACCCGGGCACGAACCCGTGTCCCCTGCATCGGCAGGCGGACTCTCAACCACTGCGCCACCAGGGAAGCCCTAAAGAGAGATTTTTGGAGCATTATTTATTTGAAGAATCTGGCACTATTGTCAGCTTTCATTTCACTCATAACTCGTTGAGGAAATGATTTTACCATAGAGTTACTGTTGTACAATGCAAGTCACTTTTGTTGCTCTTTCCTTGTTCCTTTTCTTTCTTTCCCTCTATCCCTCCCTTCCTCCTCCCCTCTGACCATCCCTCTCTCCTTCCCTCTATTCCTCCTTCCCTCCCTCCTTCCCTTCCTTCCTTCTTCCTTCCAAGTGTTTTCCTCTTTTTAAAAATCACTTCAATATCTACTACTCAGTCAAAATAGTGAACAGAGTACAAACTTTTGTGACAGTTGATTTGGAATATTGTGATTTGTTACCTGAGAGCAGTTATTACTGTTTCGCCTCATACTTTTTGCTATGTACTACTGTTGGAAAGATTGATTTTAGAGGACTGGCTAGCAAAGCAGCAGTCACTCTCATTATACTTAGAAGTGCAAGAAAAATATGGCGTCTTTATTTTTCTCTATTGCTGACGGTCTTACTTGGGTAGTTAAGAAAAAAATTAAACTTTATGCTTTGCAATTTATAATTCTTTACTCTTTTCTGGTTTAGTCTCTTTTTGATGGCTTAGTTTCTTTTATACTAAACTCATGGCCCTTCTGATTTCTATCCCCTTCCTATGCTTCTCTTCAATATGGAGTCTGAGAGTGATTTCATGGTGGCAGGGGAAATTGGAAACCTCTCTCCATATGGTGTCCTCTGCATCCTTGCTGTGGTTTGGAGTTATAAAGTGCATGATAAAGTTACGATGCTTATTATAAAAGTCTCTCATTGATAAGCATGATGTTTGTTCTCTCCTCTTGCCTTGGTAACCATACACTCAAGGACTTAGCCAGAGAAGACTACATAGGTCTTTCAAGTTACTTAGTTACTAAGAAAAGTCATTTCTTAGGGTAGCCCAAAGATTATTGTGAAATGGCTGTGAAGAAGATTGTCAAGTCACTCTGAAAGCAAGTATTCATATTCTGTTTACCTTGAGAAAGCTATGTTTTCCCATCTGCATTCTACACTTTTGTGGCCCAGTTCTTAGTACCTCAAATACAGAAATTCATTCAACTTGGTCCAAATTATGTCATGTGGAAAATTTTGACATTAATAACTGTTTTCATTTTTAGTAATTCTGTCTTTCTTTCTTTTTTTTTTTTTTAAAATGACCTTTATCTCCATTTCAGGCAGCCTGTGCTCACTATTTTGGAGAAGGAAAACCTGACAGAACAATTGAAAAAAAACTAGTTGATCCCAACTTCTGCGTTTAAAACTTCTGATGGAAACAGTAGTTTAAAGAAAGGATTGGAAGGTTAGCAAGAACTCATAATAATTAATGTAAGAGAGTGTTGTCCTTTTCCTAAACTTGATAAAGATTCCATGGACTGAGGATCAGGTGCCTTTCCCTGATGCTGTGACACTAAGCCAACTAGAACTTAAACGAATGGGGGAGAGAACCCTAAATTGAGTTAACTGTGATTTGATTGAGAAAGTACCAAATTAACTGCGTTTAACTTCAATTAGTGAGTTTAAGTTTTTTGCTACCAAGTAGAGTAGGGAGTAAGTTGAATTTCAGAAAAAAAGCATACTTCTTATACTGGACCCTTTGCATAGAGTTCCTAGCAAGTATTAACAATCAAGGTTAGAAACAAAAGCAAAGAACAGGTGCATATTAAGCATTTTTCCAAATATGATCCAGTCTATCTTAGTTGATGTCTATTAAATAGGAGCAGAACTGCTCCAGAAAAGCATTAAGATTTTGCCCTATTAGGTATTCATCAGGAGTGATTCTCACTGTAGGGCATAGAAATCCAGTAAGTTCTCTTCCACCAGTATGATCTAGCATCTTTTAAAGGGTTTCTACCACTTCTTCAGTTAGATCATTTGTAAGGGTGATGAGATTTGTTGGTGGAAGCTTAGGGAATCATCTTCATGTAAAGGAGAACACAGACTTGGAGTCAAACACATGCAATTCTAAATTCCATATCTGCTCCATAGAAGCTGTGTGCCCTCAGTTTTCTTTTCCATAAAAAGGAGTTAATAATAGCTGTGGTAGTTCTTATACTCCAGAACTTGACAGTCTAGCTGGGGTTATGGAAAGTATGTCAGCTCTTGCTCTACTGTGTGGTAAGCACCAGAGTAAGGTTAAGAACTGGATGCCATGGGAGCAAATGCCTCACCTTTGGGCAATAAGACAAGTTTCCTGGAAGGTTTCCGTGAGGATTAAATAAGACAATGTAGGTACAGTTCTTGTTACACTATATGCCCTCGGTAAACACTAGTTTCTTTTCCTTTCCTCTTTGACAGGGTCACCCCTTATTTCATTTTTAAAAATAAATGTTATTTTTAGAACGGTTTTAGACTTACGGAAAAAATGTGAAGATAGTACAGAGATTCCCCATATACTCTATAACCACTTACCCCTATTATTAATATCTTATATTAGTATGGTATGTTTGTTGCAATTAATGAACCAGTATTGATACATTATTATTAACTATATTAAAATTAACTATATTAAACTTATTCTGTTTTTCTTATTTTTCACCTAATGTCTTTTTTTCTGTTCCAGGATCCCGTTTGGGATACCACATTACATTTAGTCATCTCAGTTATTTTTGGCTGTGACGGTTTTTCAGACTTCCTTGTTTTTGATAATCTTGACAGTTTTGAGGAGTACTGGTCAGGGATTTTGTAGAATGTCCCTCCCTTGGGATTTGTCTGGTATTTTTCTCATGATGAGACTGAGTTTATGAGTTTTGGGGAGGAAAATCAAGTGCCATTTTCCATAACTTCAAGAGTACATAGTATTAACATGTCTTATCATCTTGATGTTAATTTTTTAAACCTGGCCAAAGTTGTGTTTGTTAGATATCTCGATATCTCCACTGTAAAGTTACTCTTTTTTTTTTTTTCCCTTTCCATACTGTGCTCCTTACCTTATTTAATTTTCAAATCATCAGAGGCCCACCTTACTAACCCCCATAAACAGTGGTGGTGACATGAACAGAGATAATCATGTTGGATAAATCATAGGTTTGTTATGAAGATCAAATAAGTAATGCTTCTAATGTGCTTTGAAATCTGTTAAACATAGCTAATATTTTTACTAATAGTTCAAAGAAATAAATCTTCAAGAAATTTGATGCCTTGGTTCAAGATAGGGGGAGAGGAGCTCTGGACAAGAGTCTTCTGATCCATCTTAATACTTGCATCTTTTAAAGTGGCCACTTCCTCTCTTTAAGTCCAAAGCCAAAATGATATGCCCTTCTGGTGCATGTATGTCAACTATGATTTCCGATGCAGAAATTCTGAGCAAGAGCAGGAGAGTCATACTCTTATTTTCTTAGGTATTTAGGGCAACAACAGAGGCAAAAAATGGTCTACTTTTACTCCCATTGTCTTCTCATTCTCTTTAACTGAGACTGGAAATATGAGAGAGGAAAAAATATGAGGAAAAAAAAGGGAGAGAGGTAGGGAGCGGACCAGAAGATTTAGCCTGGGAGTGGCAGCTCTTGAGTGATTTATTATGGACCAGGGAAAGCTTAGCATTTCTTCCATATTTTTCAGGAAGGATATGATGAGTTGCAACAACAATCTGGTGACTATTGCAGACTTGTTTGAATAAATCCTTCTTTATGCCTGCTTCCTTTTAAACTCGGGTTGCCTACCTACCTCAGGTTAAATGGCTAATCAGTTTTCTTTTGCCTCCAAGAAGAAACGTCTCTGAGGAGCTTTACAGTTTTACTGATTCAAGAACATCAACATTTATCCAGGTTCAGCTTAACCAAAGGCAAAGCAATACCAGTAGTTGCTCTTTGTGAAAATAACTTCTCTCTTCGGGCTTTGAATAATGTGTTTTTCTTTTCCGCCACTGGTTTTCTCCTTTGTAATGGAGTATTTTCTGATTATTTTCCCACTACCCCTCCAGGGATTCCTACATCTATGAGAATTAAAAGCAATCAAAATGATACTAAATTTTCTTCCCCTGTATGGGAGAGAAGTGTATATCCCAAACACTTACTCTCTGTGTTTATTAACAAGAAATATTTGGTGAAATCTGAGGTATCAAATTTGATTTTATGTTGTTGCTTTCATATCCAGAGGTCCTGCTCTGAGGGTGCTGTTGTGGAGAGGGGGTTTTGAGGAGTAGGGTAGGCAGTGGGACATTTTGTTTAAGGCCATGAGCTTTGGAGCCAGGTCACCTAGGTTCCAATCTGAGCTTTGCCACTTACTAGCTATGTGACCTTGGGCAAGTTATTCAACCTCCCTGTACCTCAGTTTTTTCATCTGTAAATGGTGATAATAATAGTCTTAACTCATAATGTCATTGTGAGGATTAAATGATTTAATGTATGTAAGTAAGACACTCAGAACAGTGTTTCACATAGTTAATCTTCTGTGTTTAATGTTTATTAATATTTATAATAATAATATTTCATCAACATACATGCTAATATTCTGTATTTGTCTTCCCTCCCACTTTACTCCCTGTCCTGACTGTAATCAGCATTATCTGGGCTCCCTTTCCAGCTGACTTCATTTGGGTTCAGCCAGAGGAGGCCCTGGAAGGACATGGATGTGTAGAAGGAAAGAGAGGCATGGCTATCTTTTCTTTTCTTCCTCCCTGCTTCTGTGTAGCTGTTTCTCCTGCAACAGATGTGCCCCTCCATGATTCAGCTCCTGTTGGACAGCCCCTCCTGCGGCTTCAGCCCTTACTGGGCTCCTTTAACACCATTTCCTCCTCCTATTCCTTCAGCTCTAGAGGTGGTAATGCCCTCCCACGGTTGGGGCTCTGGATGCCGCATCATGCCTTGTATGCTAGCTCAGTTCTTCTCGCACCTTTGTTGTTAGTCTCTTCATTAGCATCTCTTCATTTGAACCATCTTGGGAGAATTCTTTTTTCTGATGGGACCTTGACTTACATAAAATTCTATAACTTTATGTTTGGATTTGACAGTTTTGTAGCATCCCAGCTATGAATCCTTTCCTCTCAATATGCTAGG
Source organism: Globicephala melas (assembly GCF_963455315.2). NCBI lineage: Eukaryota > Metazoa > Chordata > Mammalia > Artiodactyla > Delphinidae > Globicephala > Globicephala melas. The sequence goes on from NC_083318.1 coordinate 14,539,655, forward strand.
GAAGTTTCACTAAAAATTTTGATTATTACTTGTAAACATTTAGCCTCTTCATTACATTTCTTGAGACAAGAGTTACTGTTTTGGGTGTATGCATGTGTTTGTATATGTGCTTCTAACACAGTGCCAGATACATAGCAGGTGGTAAAAAAGAACTCCATAGTGTTGAAGGACATTTTTGTTCAGAACAGTGAGCATGATGGTTTATTCCAGTGACACATTAAAAGCTTTGCAACTATAGCAGCTTTAGTTTCAACCTCTCTACTATTACTTGTTAGGCTTTAAAGGATTTATTACTTGTGAAAGGTGACAAAATAATAGCACTGAGGAAGAAAATCCCATAGTCTCACAACAGACTGTGACTGTCCAAGCTTCCTCTGCCTCCTGCCGAAGAGCCCAATGGAGCTGATTGAAAGATTAGCTCATTTTCAACTGAAGTTTTGATGTTCTGGGAGACTGGACAGTTTACCTTCCCCTCAGGAAATTCTATGAAAGAACTAGATTAAGTATTTTCTCTTCCTGAGGAGTCTCTCTTATAGCCCTCCTGCTGCATCCTTGAATAGACTCAGCCTTTTTAAGAGGGAGCAGTTAATTAATTTTGTTTCTATATACTTTTTTCTGCAAAGGAAAATGCTTGTAAAGGGAGTACCTGGTCAACTGCTGAAATATTGATAGTTTGGTGACATGGCTAATTGTAAATAAGAACCTAGATATAATTTGCTAGCACCTAGCATACAGAGTTCTTAAATGCAACTATAGATGTAAATATTTAATCTTCGTGAAGACAGAAATGGAAGGTCTCTTTGTGAGTTACTTATGCAAGTAGCTTTTGGAACCTCATTTTCTTATTAGTAAAGCAAATGGTAACACCACCAATCTTGTAGGTTTATTGTGAGAATTAGAGATGCTTACAAAACCCCTACAATGCAATAAGTGTTCAACAGATGATAACAAGGAGAACTGATAAGAGCTAGATTGGAATTTTTTTTTAAACTGAAAATGAATAGAAATAATTGCTTTGTTTACTTAAGCAGTAGTGTTTTTGTGTTATATCCTGCATATTTGCCAGTAGAGCAAGGTTGGCTATTGCCATAGGAGGGAGTATTTTTAGGAAGGAAGTTCTTGGCAAAAGACCACTTACCCAACCACAAATGGGAATTTTCTTGATAGGGTTAGATAGGCAAGCTCCACTAGGTGGTAGCATTGCCACGTGACCTAGTAAGGAACGCTGCAAGAAACTGGCGGAATATTATGTGTGAATATTAAAGACAGAAGTTTGGACATGAATATCAAACCTGCTGAGGGCCAAGTAATATGACTTTTGACTTGTCCTAATTGAGAGCCAGCTGAGGGCTTGTCTGGAGGACTGTCACATCTATCACATGTGTGCTTTAAGATATATTTATAAACAGACACACACACACACACACACACACACGTATATATAAAATAGACCTAGGGAATTATGCCATCTGGGATCTAAACTGGAAGAGCAAATTTCCCTCAAGGAGGTAAAAAATATATGATAATTACATAGTGCACACAAGATGTGTTTTGAACTTTACGGAAATAAACTTTTCAGGCTCAAGTTCTGATGCCAAATAATAATAACAGCCAGAAGAGAACTGTGTCTTGTGGTTTTCTTATAATCCCTTTCAGTTCCTCACATGCACCAAATTATGCTCAGGCAAGTGGGACAACACATACTTTTCGGAGGAAGTTCAGTAAATTGAACTCTAGATCTAAACACTAGCAAAACAACATTGAAAAATCACAATATTTAACTTCCCTTTCAGAGCACATACAGACATTAGGAAAGAATGAAAAATACCTTCACTTAAAAATTATTTTAAAAGTTCCCTGTTTGAATAACAATTAGAGCTCCGTTTTCTCAGACTCTGGATTTTACTTTCAGACAAGGCTTTTTTCGGGGTCATTCGGTGCTATAGTGTCTTCTTTATTATTTACATGTCAAATAAATTTTTCTTTCTCATCATTTCTTTCCCCATAATGATGTTTATTTTTCCCTTTGTACTAGAAATAAGAGGTGGAAAGAGATGAAACTTTTTTATGATTCCATTTTACCATATTTTTCCATGATAAGATAACAGTGGAATTCATTCAGCACATAGCTCAGAATGGAATTAAAACATGCAATATATATCCAAGTGATATTGTATGATGACACCTAGAAATTGTATAAGTAGGTAGTGGTTACTGTTAGAATGAAAATAAGAACCCTTAATTTTCCTCTACCAGCCCTTTTCCTTGGCTTCTCTTGATGGAGTGTGCCCCTGAGATGGTTGGTCCTTAGAATTTGCCCTAATATTCATGACTCTTCCTAAGCTTTGTGAGAAGTAGATTTTTGACTTCCATGGGGCTTGGCTGACTCCTCTGACCCTGGGATACCCTCAGGTAAAAGGATGCTCTGGAATTCAGGTGGTGGCAGTACTGACTTCAGAATTTTAGACCTGCTCTGAGGAAAAAAACGGGAAAAATGAGCTGTCAAAAACATACAGATAACTTTGGAAGCAGCCAATAGCCTAAATATTGTCTTTTCTAGATTAAGGCTAGAACGGGCATAAATTGGCCAGCTCTGCCTCCACACAGTCCGCTTTGGATAATAGGAATGGATTTTTCTTAAGAGTGAGTGACAATGGCCCCTACTCTCAGTAAAGTGTATTTATATATGTGAGTGGGGAGACTTAATCAAGATGCTGGGATCCTTGTAATTTCCTTTGAGTCTTCATTTAAAATTGATTTTAAATGCTATTAGCTTTTGAGGTGGAGGAAGGAGGAAAGGGAGTAAAAGGTTAATTGCTGGGGGTAGACACGTAAAAAGGTGGCTCTGCCACAGGACACTTAAGAGTCAAATTTAAATCCAGATGAGATTTGACATATCTTTTTGACCATTTTCCTTCTTGCATTGAGATCCTTTGTAAGTTATAGTCTGGATCTTGCTTTTATAGAAGTTTGAAAAAATTCCAAATGCTGATTAGCCTACCAAAGGGTTTGAAGCCTACCTGAGATACCATAAAATTTTCTGTGCCAACTACTCTAAACTTATAGAACAAAAACCAAATATAAATAAATAAACAAACAAACAAATAAAGGTACAGAATATTTCTGGTCATATTTAACTGATTTTTTGGGTAAGGAAAAATTTTTAAAGTCTAGCAAAGTGTTTTACTCTGCCATAGGTTAAGAAGAGTACCATTTACCATCTACTCCTTTGTCTATGGATTTTTACATTTTTAAGAGGATGAGAGTGACGTAATATTTTGTGCAATCATGGTGGTCTCTTTTTCGTTAAATTTTGAAGGACACCATAGCTGCCAGTGGATAAAATTTCTTCTGGGAGTAGAGATAGGCTTCCACATAGGATTACTGTGCAGTAGAGTCAGAAATCTGAAGCACATGAATTAAATGGTTAAGCAGTGCTTGCAAGCTGTGATATCAGAGGAAATATCTGCTATTAAGTGAAAGCTGAATAGCAGTGTAGAGGGGGGGAAATTTCCTCATTTTCATCAGCTAATAATCAAAACAGTTTGACACTAGCCAGAGAGAGCCAAAAAATATGGAAACAATTATTGAGCTAAATGAAATATCACAAAATTATATGTTATTTTGCATTTTGGATTTTTAAGGTAAAAGCATTTTATGAAGATTCTATTATGTATTGACCAAATAAAGGAAAAAGGTTGGGAGTGGGTTTAAAGGCAAAAGTAAGAAATGTGATATCTTAAGATACCAGTGGAAAAGTGTATGGATCATTCTTACTTCCATAGGCACAGTTCTATTTTAAATCCCACTGCTGACGGCCTTTATTATTAGGTTGGAAAAATCAGTTCTATGATGGAGTAAAACTGGTTTCACTGACAAGAAAAAGATTCCTTACAAATCTGGTTAGGGGTTTGATCAAATGCATATAGTTACTTTGTCTTAAACAAAAAAGTGATGGTGATTGTCATTAAATCTCAAACTCTGTTTTTACTTTTGTGAGACTATTACACACCCTAACTGCATTAACACTACAATAACAAAATCACGTTTCCTGCTATTTCAAGAAATCTGAAATGGTGATGAAAGACATTTCCTACCAGTGATGTCAATGGTTATTTAATTGCCATTAGGATGGTAATGAAACTCTTTCTTTTCACTTACCCATGATGAAGTGTTCTTGATCAGATTGTGTTAAACAAAATGGCTGCCATCGTATTAGATGTTCTTTCTAAAAACTAGGTTTTCATTACTCTGATAATGTTAGCAGAGCAAGCTGAATTGTGTTTGGCATTAGCTTTTGAATTGTTGCTTCTAAATAGTATTTTTGTTTAAAAAATTGGATTACCTTACTTTTCCATATTAAGGAAAACATATATTTTTGTAATATTAAGAAAAAAACACACTTTTCATTATTTGAAGTAAAAGTAATTGGCCCACCCTAGATCTCAAATTTGTTCTATTTTGGCAATTTCAACTTCTAGTATCATCATCATTATTATTTTTTTTCTGAACACCAGACCTGTACTTAGGTTACATCGATGGGACGTAAAGCAAATTAGAAATTTCAAGATGCTTTTTCTTTTGGTTTGAGATATAAATAAAGGGATATATAATGGTCCTGTCTTTGCTCACATTAATCTTGGTATTTCCCATTACCTGGTTAGCTGCTCTCTTTATTCCCTAGAAGGCTTCTATATTCTGGGGAAGGTTGGGAGAGAAAGAAAAGAAATGAAGACCACAAAACAAGAAGAAAGATTACATCATCAATTCAGAAGTGGAGAAGCAACATGAACATGGGAATAAGAAAAATTTCCCCATGTTTCAAACCCTAAACAAGGCTATTGATACTTAAAGTTGAAGATACTGTGGTTAGTAGAAAAAAGAAGTCTCAAATATTTGCAAATGAAGCAACTGACAAAGGATTAATCTCCAAAATTTACAAGCAGCTCATGCAGCTCAATAACAAAAAAACAAACAACCCAATCCAAAAATGGGCAGAAGACCTAAATAGACATTTCTCCAGAGAAGATAAACAGATTGCCAACAAACACATGAAAGAATGCTCAACATCATTAATCATTAGAGAAATGCAAATCAAAACTACAATGAGATATCATTTCACACTGGTCAGAATGGCCATCATCAAAAAATCTAGAAACAATAAATGATGGAGAGGGTGTCTTGCACTGTTGGTGGGAAGGTAAATTGATACAGCCACTATGGAGAACAGTATGGAGGTTCCTTAAAAAACTACAAATAGAACTATCATACGACCCAGCAATCCCACTACTGGTCATATACCCTGAGCAAAACATAATTCAAGAAGAGTCATATACCAATATGTTCATTGCAACTCTATTTACAATAGCCAGGACATGGAAGCAACCTAAGTGTCCATCAAGAGATGAATGGATAAAGAAGATGTGGCACATATATACAATCGAATGTTACTCAGCCATAAGAAATGAAATTGAGTTATTTGTAGTGAGGTGGATGGACCTAGAGTCTGTCATACAGAGTGAAGTAAGTCAGAAAGAGAAAAACAGATAACGTATGCTAACAGATATATATGGAATCTAAGGAAGAAAAAAAAAAAGGTCATGGAGAACCTAGGGGTAAGATGGGAATAAAGACACAGACCTACTAGAGAATGGACTTAAGGATATGGGGAGGGGGAAGGGTAAGCTGTGACAAAGTGAGAGAGTGGCATGGGCATATATATACTACCAAACGTAAAATAGATAGCTAGTGGGAAGCAGCCGCATAGCACAGGGAGATCAGCTCGGTGCTTTGTGACCACCTAGAGGGGTGGGATAGGGAGGGTGGGAGGGAGGGAGACTCAAGAGGGAAGAGATATGGGAACATATGTATATGTATAACTGATTCACTTTGTTATAAAGCAGAAACTGACACACCTTTGTAAAGCAATTATACTCCAATAAAGATGTTTATGTGTATATATATATATATATATATATATATATATATATATATATATACACCAAAATGGAGTCTACTTTCTCTACCCTTTAATCTAGGTTTGATAATGTGCCTTGCCTCGGTTAACAGAACACTGGGATATTTGATTCAAGCAGAGGTTTGAGGAACACTTACATGTTCAACCTTACTCTGTCTTGCTGTTCTCTGCAATCCTGAGACTGCTGTGTTTCAGAATGAAATGCCACATGGAATAGAGAGGAGCTGTCCTAGTTCTGGTGTCCCTAGACCAACAAGCCTGCCAACACTCAGTTATGTGAGTGAACTATCATAGATTATTCAGTGCCAGCCAAGCTGGTATAGACCAGAAGATCTGCTTAGCCAACCCACGAAATCATAAGAAATAAAAATGTTATTTCAAGCCATTAAGTTTTGGGGTAATTTCGTATGCAAGCAAAAGCTATTTGATACAAATTTAAAAATGGAACATTTGTCTTTAGATGAAAAATATCCTAAAAGTTTTTGTTGTTGTTGTTTTTAAATTTCTTTTTGAAAAAGGTGCTTCAATGGAAAACTTAGTTTTAGATTTCATGAACTCACTGTAGCTTGGGTAGACCACTCTATAAAGTTTCAATGACTTGAGTAATTCTAGTTGAATACTATACATTTCTCTTGAATTCCTCGGTGCTTTAGTTAGCTTTGTAAGAATTGGTTGCAATAATCAGTCAAGATATTATCACATTTTCTATTAGTTTTTTCATTTCAATTTTGCTGTTATATTTTTATACCGTTTTAAAAATGTACAATTGAGAACTTTTGGAAACCAAACATATTAGCTACTGCTAATTTAATGTGACACATTGTAGATGTAAGTAACATTAGTACTAACATATTTTTTACCTTTCCATTGGAATTTGTACCAAACCCTCAGAACTATCCAAGAAAGACTTTTGCTTTATATACTGTCAATAAGAGTTATATCTCAGGTGTATGTATACAGTACATTCTCCTTTCATCTACTGGGGAATATCCAGATATTAAAATTCATTTATATTTGCATATATGCTCCCTATTTTTTTATACTTGATTAACATAGGTTGTTGACTGAATGTGAGACTGTAGGAAAATTCAAGAAATTGCAGTCCTTAGAAATTGTATTTATCTTATTCTAGGGCTTTCTTGCCTATTGTTGCAAAGTTGTCTGGGCATTTTGATCAAGTACACAAACTAGGTCCTTTTGAATAGGTTGATTTGAAAGTTCAAATTTCAGGGATGGCCAGAATGACTTCTTTTTTGGTGTCAGATGTTCAGAGTTGCAATCTGGTCCTTTGGACATAAGTTTTACCAGATGATCCAGATCTTTGTAAACAATTTGCTCTATAATTCTCTTTGTTAGATAAAAAGTTTTGAAATTGCCATCTAAAATCTGGAATAGTTACCCATCCAGATTAGCAACAACTTTGTATTTTCAAAGACTAAGTATAATTCATGCTAAAAGTCATTATTTGGGGGAAAATTATATGGAATGAATAGAGAATTCTTCCTTAGAAATGAGAAATAAGGAAACATTAAATTTCATGTGTTTAAAATATGGCTCCAGGTTTTATTGATAGTGATTTCAAATTAAATCTGTTAGTTGTATATCAAGGCAACTGAGAGGACCAAAAGCCATATTTGTGAGTTCATAATGGACTTAAATATAGCAACTCAGGATGGAAGGAAGCATGGTAAAAACTATTCTGCTGTGACATGTTCTTATCAGTTTTGTAGGAAGCAAGGTTATATTTGCTCAACCGTAGGTTTAGACTAATTCTGTTCCCTTTTTGCTGAAAAGAAGGAACTTTTAAATTTGTTTTTGGTGGAGGAGGTGAGAATCTGTGAGGTCATTCTTTTTTTTTTTTTTGTGGTATGTGGGCCTCTCACTGTTGTGGCCTCTCCCGTTGCGGAGCACAGGCTCCGGACGCGCAGCCTCAGGGGCCATGGCTCACAGGCCCAGCCGCTCGGCGGCATGTGGCATCTTCCCGGACCGGGGCACGAACCCGTGTCCCCTGCATTGGCAGGCAGACTCTCAACCACTGCGCCACCGGGGAAGCCCCGGTCATTCTTTTAATAAGAATGGATAAGAACGAATCATTGACTAGTGAGCACATCATACAATTCTAGGGCTGATACAACAAATCCCAGATAATTGTACTTTGAAAAAAGGTGGAATTTAGATCTAGGTAATTTGGACCTAATCTGCTGATTTGTTGGGTAGCCTTCAATAAATCACTTAACTTCATTCATAACATGCTTTGAAATTCTTAGATAAAAGTCCTCATGTCTCAAAAAGAGTATCAGACTAGATTCTCATTTTGTACGATACCCAGGGGAAATTTTGAGAGTATTATATAGAGTGAGAATTTGGCACAATAGTATTATTGTGGATTTAGGAACTAAGTGCGCATGTTCAGGATTTATGGTTCTCAACATTGCAACAGCTCTGTATGATTGAAAAACTTTCAGTTTTGTACAGGTTTCTTTTGAGTGCTCGAGAGACTAGGTACCATAGAGAGAAATGAATGAGGCTCCTTAGTCTGGCAATTAAAATAAAAAAGAATCACTTATGGCTGAGTAATATTCCATTGTATATATGTGCCACATCTTCTTTAACCATTCATCCGATGATGGACACTTAGGTTGCTTCCATCTCCTGGCTATTGTAAATAGAGCTGCAATGAACATTTTGGTACATGACTCTTTTCGAATTATGGTTTTCTTAGGGTATATGCCCAGTAGTGGGATTGCTGGGTCATATGGTAGTTCTATTCGTAGTTTTTTAAGGAACCTCCATACTGTTCTCCATAGTGGCTGTATCAATTTACATTCCCACCAGCAGTGCAAGAGTGTTCCCTTTTCTCCACACCCTCTCCAGCATTTATTGTTTCTAGATTTTTTGATGATGGCCATTCTGACCGGTGTGAGATGATATCACATTGTAGTTTTGATTTGCATTTCTCTAATGATTAATGATGTTGAGCATTATTTCATGTGTTTGTTGGCAATCTGTATATCTTCTTTGGAGAAATGTCTATTTAGGTCTTCTGCCCACTTTTGGATTGGGTTGTTTGTTTTTTTGTTATTGAGCTGCATGAGCTGCTTGTAAATTTTGGAGATTAATCCTTTGTCAGTTGCTTCATTTGCAAATATTTTCTCCCATTCTGAGGGTTGTCTTTTGGAATGTAAGGAAAAAAAAAAAAAGGTCATGAAGAACCTAAGGGTAAAACAGGAATAAAGACACAGACCTACTAGAGAATGGACTTGAGGATATGGGGAGGGGGAAGGGTAAGCTGTGACAAAGTGAGAGAGTGGCATGGACATATATACACTACCAAACGTAAAATAGATAGCTAGTGGGAAGCAGCTGCATAGCTCAGGGAGCTCAGCTCGGTGGTTTGTGACCACCTAGAGGGGTGGGATAGGGAGGGTGGGAGGCAGGGAGACTCAAGAGGGAAGAGATATGGGAACATATGTATATGTATAACTGATTCACTTTGTTATAAAGCAGAAACTAACACACAATTGTAAAGCAGTTATACTCCAATAAAGATGTTAAACAAACAAAAAAAAGCAAAAAAAAAAAAAGAAAAAACAAAACAAAAGAATCACTTATGTGGTGATTTATCGGCTTGGATCCCCATTGAGGGATTCAGAGGTAGTTAAATGAGTGAAAGTGTCATTTGAAATGTTTCCTTTCATGGACATCATGCTTTGGTCATGTTTGATTCTTGGAGAAGTGCCAGGGGATGACACTGAGGTGGCACTGGGCTTCACAGTGTTAGACACATCTGGCCTGGATGCCTGGAGTCAGATGCAGAGGTGCCTGAGGGTTTCGTATAGCCCTCTGGAAAGAGGGTTATTTTTAGAGGTGTAAAATCTGTTTTTTGCCTATTGCAAATCATATATCTCTTAGTTTCTCAAGCTAAGGTGTGATGATATGATAATATTAGGTTGATGTTAGACTGGACATTCAGATAGGGCTGTGCTCAGAATGTATAAATGATAATCCTGGGGCCTGACACTGTACTGCTCATGGGGTTAGCCTGGTGGTTGTTCTGGAAGCCTGGATGTAATTTCATTCCAGTCACATGGAGGGAGCTTAGTGAAGGAAACGGAAAACATTTCCAGCTTCTTTGAGTCATTCAGATCTTTACTGTGCACCTACTCTGCTCCAGGCACTATGCCTGATTTGGGATATGGTGGTTCAGTAGACAGATGCTTAATGATACTGCTGCTATAGTAAGCAGCTGCTCTTCTGAATAACTATTGTTTTTAATAAATGCATTTCATGTGAAATGTAAACATTCTGTATATTGTGCTTCATTTTAGAATGATATGCTTCTACAAATACTGCATTCTGAAGTGGGCCTAAAAAACCTTCTGGGATCAACTTAGTTCATTCGTTCAATAAGTGTTCATTCAATTAACCTTTATTTTGAGCCCATTTTTAAGTGCTAGGCACTTTCCCACTGAGTTAAAATTGAGTTTGTCCTCAGATTAGCATCTGTAACTGCTCTCTGAAAAAGGTTATTGCTGTAGTGAGACTGTTCCTGAAACTTGTGACTAGCCTGAAGTATTTGGTTTTACTCGTTCCTGCTGGTTCATCAACATGTACGTCTTCCCTGGCATTCAGTTGCTGACTTGGTACTATGTATTGTTCATTATTTTTCCATACTCTGTCCAACAGAGTCATCTTGTTGTAGCCAACAAATACATTAATCAGGCATTTATTGTGCACCTGAAGTGCTTTGCTCTGGGGAAACCCAGTACCTACCTTCAAGGTGCCTGCAGTCTAGAGAGGGGGCAGATAAATAAACATTTACAATAGAGGATGATAAATGACACAGTAGATACAAACATGGGATATTGGAGAAACACAGAGATGGATCACTTAACTCAGACTAGGTTTGTCAGGATGGAAGGGATAAAACTCACTTGTATTAGTTATTATTACTGTGTAACAAATTGCCATAAAATAAATGGCTTAAGACAATAATAAGCATTTTTTTCCCCAATCTCCCAGTTTCTCTGGGACAGGAATTTGGGAGCCTTTAGCCGAGCAGTTCTGGCTGGGATGTCTCAAATGAGGAAGTATTGAGATATTAGCTCAGGCTACTGTCATTTAAAGGCTGGACTGGAGCTGAAGGATCTGCTTTCAAGGTGGTTCATTCACACGGCTTTTAAGTCTGAGTTGTTTGCTGGTGGGAGACCTCAGTTCCTTTCTATGGAGGCCATACCACAGGACTGCTTGAGTGTTTTCATGACATGGATACTGGCTTCCTTTAGGGTGAGTGATCCAAGAGAGACCAAGGCAGAAACCCTACTGTCTTTTATGATCTAGCCTTGGAAACATCGCACCTGCACTTCTCTAGTGTTCTATGGGTATCACAGGCTGGCCTGGTAACGTGAGGGAGGGGACTACACACAGTGTGAACACTGGGAGGTGAGAATCATGGGGGCCATTTGGAGCTGGCTACCACACCAATCTTCAGGGATGCTTAGCATGTGTGATTTGATGCTAGTCCCTGGAGCATTAACTCATTTGGGCCTTGGCAACCACATTGGTACTGTGAGTCTTTGATTTTTCATATGTTATACAGGTTTCTGATACTACTACTCTTATCTGAATCATATAGAGTAACAAAATGTTAGCAAAACAGTGGATACAAATGCTTCTTAACTCAATGCTACTGGTGTATTAATCCTGGCGGTGACACTGACAGTTAATAGGTTTCAGACAACATCACAGAAGAAAACATATTTGCTGTGAAACATGAGAATTACAAAATAATTGTTCTTTCTAATAATTGTTCTTTCTAATCTGAGATATCATCATGTGGCTCCCAGTGGGAATCTCTTTCCCTGGAGGTTTGACAATTAGTCATTTGCACATACTGGCTCATATTGTGTGTAGCTCCAATGTGGGTTTCAAGCGTATCATGCAGTGGACCATTTAATACTCAATAATGTAAGCATCCTCCAGATCCTATCTCAGAAAAGCGATGAAGCCAGTTAGTATTTGAGACTTGAGGCCTGAAACCTTTCTTTTGTTGAGTAGGGAAAGTGGATGTTGATGCTTCAAAGTTGATGCCCATTATGTTTATTAGATAATAGTATTTTGCTAATACCATTTCCAGTTCTATGGTTGTATCAAAAGGTGATTAAGAAAGGGGCTTCAACTCTTCTTAATTCCAACTAGTCCAAAAAGCCACCCTACTTATAAACTTATCATCTAAGTACAATGTGCTTCTAATATAAACTTTACTTCAAGATTCTAGATTCAGTCTTTTAAGTCCCTTACATATAAAAATTAGGGCTGCTACTGTTCCAGACAATCACTTGCCTGCCTGTATTAACATAGTTCCACATTAACATAGCTCAGACTTTGCAGCTTGTTAAATTTTGGCATCTGCATTCATCCATGTAGGATCTGGCCCCTTTCTTCCAATTTGTCATTTTGGGTGAGCTCTGAATTGACTGTGCTTATAGAGCATTTTCTGCCTGTGTCTTGCTAGTAGCACAAATTGGTTATTAGCCTTCCCATTTAAAGCAGACTTGCTGCTTTACAACCACTCTGACATGCTGAGAGAGCCCACAATTTCAGTACTAAGGCTTGTTAGAGTCTAATGCACTTATTATAGTATTTTCCATAGCTTGTCATTTGATGAAAGCAGAGCTGCATTCACGAACAAAGATCCAAGATGCAGAGATTGCTGAGTATATATATTTTATCTTCTTCGTATAACTCATCTTCCCTTAGTCTCTGTAGGAACCCCATCACTTACAGCCTCTTTGTGTATAGCCACAGTGCTTTGTTGTTTATCCTGTTTTTAACGTAGGCACTGGGGCACATGTTCCTCAACTTAAATTGGTTGTATAATTTGGACACACGTTCAGTTTCATCTCCTCATAGTCCTCCCAATGTCTTTTTTTCCATTTTTACCTGTAAAAGACCATACTCCCTCTTCCTGGGGATACCCTTTTTTCTCTATTTCATTTCTCTTGACTGCTGTCATATCTGTTAGACTTCTGTCTTAGGCAATTTTGAGAAAAGTTGGGCATGCAAGGGAAAACTGAGGGTACCCTTTCAATATTGGGGATCTGAAGACCCTGGGGAGCTGGGGACTCTGAATGAGTAGGGATAGAATATTAAGTCAAAAAGCTTTTAGGAAAATTTGGAGACTTTGATATAGAATTACACGCATAAAATTCTTTAGCTCTTTCACACCCTTACGGTATGTATTCTCTTTTTTTAGTTCCTCTGAATTGCCAGCACCTCTCCTCCTTTTAGCCCTTACTCAGTTGTACTTCCCCATGTACACTGGGAGATCCCTCAACCTTAAAGCAATCTGACCCTGTATGTATTTCCCTCAGTCTGTACCAGCCTCACAATGTAAGTGAGGCCAAACTCTAATAGATCAGTTACTTAGCTCCCCTGGCCACATCCAGGTTCCTTCCTCTGATGGTAAAAGAAAGGGGAGTCACTGGGAGTATCTCACACAAATTAAACTCTGTTTCTCACTGGGCTATTCACTTTCAGGTAGCTCTGAGGGCTCTTTCAGATACCCCTGAATTACCTAGCCAAGGCCCTGATTTACCTGTTGAATGCTGGTCAAGTAATATTTCATGATGGGGTCTCTAGCCCTTTATTTGTCCACAGCAGTCTCCCTTTAAGGATTATCTCTCTGTTTTGATAGCCAACTTATTTACAGGTATTACTGAGATTTCTGGTACATAACATTTTACCTTTTTTGTTCCTACATCTTATTTTCTTAATGCAAGGGGAAAGTATATTGAAATGATAAGGTTTGAATCTCTGCAAGTTCTTCTGTTTCTCTCCTTAGCTACATTTTGAACTGCCCTGCTTCTGGTCTGAACTCAGAAAACTAGAGGCACTATCCCAGGTTTCACCTCTCTCCATATGATGTCCTCTGCATCCCCTGAAGGTCCCATTCCATCAGCACTCCAACTCCTGTCAGTAATTTTGTCAGAGAAAATTGTGATGATCAGAGGTTCACACCCCATATTTACCACTTCCATATACATCTGTCTAGATGCTTTTTTCCCCTGTTTTAGAGGAAGGGGCAGTGCAGTGTAGACCATGTGTTTTGGCACCATGCAGATAAAATTTGAAATGTGGCTCTGCAACTTCCTAGCTAAGGAACAGTGGTCGAATTATTTATCATCTAGAAAGTGTCCTTATGTGCAAATTGCGGATAATAACCATTGGAGGGGTTTGATTAAATAAGATAATAAATTTATATGCCTAAGCAGGTGCTTGGAATCCAGCAGACTCTTAACAGCTGTCAGCTTCATTCCTTGCTCCTTAGCTTTTCCCAGCTGAGTCTGCTGTATCTTCTGGGGTCTTATTCCATCAGTCCTAAATTTTAGGATCCAACCCTTCAACTATGTACTCACTCTTTCATATTAGAAATTTCTGTTTTTTTCCATTTAGCTATTGCTCTAATTCCCCCTTCTTTATATCCTAGCTTTTTGAGACGTTTATCTAAACTATCATGTCCCATTTATTACTGCACGTATCAATGATTGTTTGGCTTTCATCTTTATCTGACTATTGAAATTGCTCACACCAAGGTTTCTAATACCTGCTGAATTGCCAAATATAATGGATACTTTTCAGTCCTTACCTTCCTTGATCTATTCATAGCATTTTACAACACTTATCCATTCTTTAGAATTGTTCCCTATTTTAGATTCTTCTCTACCTCTCTGAGTGCTGCCATATTCTCTTTATAAACTTTATTCTGCTGTCTACCACTTTAATGTTAGTATGCCAGGCTCCAGTCTCCTCGCCTCTTCTTCTCTTTTGTCTCTGCCCTTCACTCTTGCTCTCTCTGCTTTCTCTTTAATTCACTTTTCTCTGGGTGTTTTCTTTCTACCCAACAAATGCAGAATACCAAATACATGTAGAATATCCACTGAGACAGAAAGATACAACAGACCATGATTACATAAAATTGTATGGATGAATCTCAAAAACATTGATTTGAAGAGAAGAAACCAAACATACAAAAGACTAAATACTGTATGCTTGCATTTACATGACGTTCATGAAAGGTCGGAATTAACATATGTTATTAGAAATCAGAACAATGGTTGCCTCTGGGGGAATGGAGATTGACTAGAAAGGTTCCTTGCAAACTTTCTGGGGTTGATGGACATGTTCTATATTTTGATTGGAGTGTTGGTTACCCATTGGATCTATATATTTTTCAAAATTTATTGAATTGTGTACTTGAGATCTGGGCATATCATTGTATGTAATATTTACTTCAAAAGAGAAGGAAAAGGTCATCGAGAGAGGTAGAGATGGTGGTAGAAAGTAAATGTTACCCTCGCTCCTCCATATTCCCCCCCACCTCCCATAGGAGTTTCAAAGTGTTCTGTATTAAGCAGGTTGGGTCTGCTTCATTAGAGGGTGCTTTTGACTAGGACATAGATTTTGTAGTTTAGAGGGTTGACCGTCAGGGTATGTCCTAGAACTGAAGAAGTATGAAGGAAAGACATCTCCATATGCTAGTACTAAGTTGAGACTGACCTTCAAAATATCCAATATTGGGCTTCCCTGGTGGTGCAGTGGTTGAGAGTCCGCCGCCGATGCAGGGGACACGGGTTCGTGCCCCGGTCCGGGAAGATCCCACATGCTGCGGAGCAGTTGGGCCTGTGAGCCATGGCCCCTGAGGCTGTGCGTCCGGAGCCTGTGCTCTGCAACGGGAGAGGCCACAACAGTGAGAGGCCTGCGTACTGAAAAAAAAAAAAAAAGTCAAGTATTTAGTTGCATGAAGGGAATAGTATTTACCAGCTTTGTATACAGTACAAACACTGAATTAATGGAACTGTGTGCTTGAAGTACTTGGTTTTTGTTTCAGATCTGTTCAGCATGCTAGGGGTAGAAAGAGGGTTGGAAAGGGAAATATGCCAACTTGCCAAATTCCATGTACACAATTATTTGAGGAAATTCTGGTAAGAATGCACTAAAATATAAGTATATTTACTAACATTTATAATTATGATGCCAATAACTCTGATCTAAACAAGGAAAAGTAAGTACCCGTGGGAAAAATTCATTTGCCTATTTAAGTAATCAAAACGTAATTTCTAAAACCCAAGATATCTTAATATATATGCATTGACTTAGTGTACTTAGTTGAAGATTGAGGTAATGGGGCAAAGCATCTCGACTGGCTCTGATTGATTCTCTCTCCTATAAGGATGCATTGACTCACAGATCTCCAAGTGGCCTGCCATACTGTCTAGATCTACTGTATTTTTTTCTGGAGAGAGGAGCCTTTGGTTGATAACATCTTTGTTTACACTCGAAAGTGGCAAGTGGTTACTTATAATGACTTGTATCTTTTTAAAGAGGTAACACTATATATTTTGATTGTGAAAGTTCAGCATGTTTGTGTTTCCTGATAAAAGATGCTGCATTTTCTTTATATTTCATAGAGTAGTTTGGCTTTCACTCTTGGTTATTTCATTAGTTAGCAGAAATTGGAACCAGTTTTTTCTGTCAAGGTACAATGAAGATAATTCTGGGAAAACAAGAAGAATGAGAAACAGTTTTCTGGTTCAGTCCTTTTTTTCCTGTCTATTCTAGTTGTCTTGGTGAAAGATTTTTGTAGCCAGTTTGAACTTTCTTCCTTGTTATGCTGTTTTTGTCTCATCATAATATTTCCTCACTTTAATTAAGGCAGCGTGTTCTACTGCCATGGAAATGAATTCAAAGTCACAGGTTTGGCATACTGGTTCCATTTCTTTACCAGGAAAGGTGTATGTGCTGAGAAGCCAAGCCTCTGTTTAAGCATAAACCCACATGGTAGTCTCTAAAACTAGGAAGGCTAATATGATAGAGTCATGAAGTAGATGTTTTATTTTTATTTTTTAAAACTTTTTATTTTATATTGGAGTATAGGTGATTAACAATGCTGTTTTAGTTTCAGGTGTACAGCAAAGTGATTCAGTTATACGTATACATGTATCTATTCTTTTTCAAATTCTTTTCCCATTTAGGTTGTTACATAATATTGAGCAGAGTTCCCTGTGTTATACAGTAGGTCCTTGTTGGTTATACATTTTGAATATAGCAGTGTGTACCTGTCAATCCCAAACTCCCTAACTATCCCTCCCCGCCATGCTTCCCCCCCACCCCCAGTAACCATAAGTTCATTCTCTAAGTATGAGTCTGTTTCTGTTTTGTAAACAAGTTCATTTGTATCATTTTCTTTTTAGATTCCACATATGATATTTGTCTTTCTCTGTCTGACTTACTTCACTCAGTATGACAATCTCTAGGTCCACGTTTTACAATAGCCGAGACATGGAAGCAACCTAAAAATCCATCAACAGATGAATGGATAAAGAAGATGTGATACATATATACAATAGAATGTTACTCAGCCATTAAAAAGAATGAAATAATGCCATTGGCAGCAACATGGATGGACCTAGAGTAGGCATTTTAAATAGCTAGTTTACTCCATGGTAAACCTTTGTAGCATATAAGGTTTCTCTTATAATGACTAATATCATATAAATCAATTAAACAATATTAGGACTTTTACTTGTTATGAGTTATATTTGTAAAGTCCTTTTTATTCCACGTAACACATCAACTAGTATACTTAGTGGTGACCTCCAAATACAGGCCATATGACTCTCACTCTCCGTAATTTGCCATGACCTTATACGTGTGTACATGAAAATTAATGTTTCATATACAGTTGTTGAGATGGGTATCTTTTGTGTATTTTCTCTAGGTCTCTCTTTCTCCCTCTCCACACACACAAACATATATATTTTTTGTGTATATATGTATGTTTCCATGTGACCTGAAAAAATAGATTGATTACATAGCATCCTCAGTATTTTATTGCCTCCTTTCCTCCTCCCTTCTTCCCTTCTCCCTCCCCTCTCTCTCAACTCTCCCTCTCCCTCTCTCTTTTCTCCCCACCCTTACCCCCCTTCCATGCATTCTTCTGGAAGAAATTTAGTGAGTAAACATGAGTAATTGATGTGGTCATTACCACCTTTAGGTTCAGTGAGCTTTTGGCTTTGTCCTTCCACACTGCTGTTCTGCACTTTTACAGAGCTGGTGCTGTGCATACAGATAGACACTTGGCTAGTAGAAATACACTTTTTGTGCTTTATTTCACATATCTGTGTATACACATTGCACATAGAGATGTGGTTCACATTTCCCTGTCACAGGAAATGTCATCCAACATATTAATCATAAACATCCTAAAAATTGGATCTGATCTCTTTAATATCCTATTTGCTGTTGCAATGGAAATATTTCCTAATAAAAATATTCAAGTCTGCCAAACCAATGTAGTGATCTCCAGTGTAACATACTGCTTTCCAAGTACTCTACAATTTTATGATACTAATGTCATGTCGCCAAACTTGGCCACCAAGCTTGCTCCAAAATGTTGAACTCTTAGCAAAAATGCTTTTATAATAACTCCCATTCCCTTGTCCAGACCAACTCTCAAATCTAGGAAAGCATCCAAATTCATTATTAATTTTCTTGCTTCTCATTGAGTACTCTAATATAAAACTATCCATTTGAAAGCTCCTCATCTTTTTAGTCATTTTGTTTTGATTCATTTTCTTTTATTTTGTTCTATGCAAATTATTTTGAGAAAAAGGAAAAGGACACAAAGATTTATATTTAAAGTCTTCTTTCTTACCACTGTTAGTATTTTCTTAGGGTAGTGAGTCAGTGTTTATGGGAATGGCATATATTTGTTTTCTTCAGTGGATTTTTTGGTCATGTATGTGTAAGACATTGATTTGTGATACTGATGCCCATTAGTCCTTCTTTGTTTTTAATGCTCTGAATCCTAATTTTAAATATAATTTTCTCCAGCTTATGAATACAGTTGTCAGTTAAAGCAACCAAAAACTGACAGGATCCCTGGAAGCAGAATGGTGGTGTTTGTAGGAAAGAGATGTGTGAATTTCTAAGTGTCTTGGGGACTGATGTGAGAGAAAATTAAAGAATGGAGGGAAGGTGAAAGAGAGTTAAACTATTTTTCTTTTTGTTAGAATTAAAGTTTTATCACTTTGCTTCACTATTGAGGTTTATTGTGAATATGGACATAGGTATATGTAAACATGTGCTGTTTGGCCACTCAAAAAACAGAAGTGCTGTTCCACTTCTATCACAGAACCGAAAATTCTGACCATTAGCATTACTCCATCTAATCTTAGAAAGACTATACTCTTGGGAAAGACTAAGGACAATTATTTTGGTTTCAGACCACTTTGGAATAGATAATTCTTTATGAGAATGGATATTTGCTACATTTAATTTGAATTATTCACTGTCTCCATGAGAATGGGTATTTGCTGCATTTACTTGGACTTATTCACTGGAATAGTTCAAGGACAAGAAATTTGATGAACAAAGAGCGTTGGCCCATGAAAATGGGATGTCTGTAGCTGGGGATTGGCCAAAGCACTCACACTATTGGAGTCACCAAAGGTGAGGGACATAGGTAGAGAACAATGACAAACTGCCTCACTCATGATTTTGTCTCAGGTCATTTATTCATTAATTTTTTTCTCTGTTATGTATCTCAGATAGGGTTGGTCCATTAGTCTGTGGCAGACAGTGTGGCACTTAGTTTTTCTGACATCATTTTTTAAAGGGTAGAGATATGTTGCAAACATCACTAATTGATTTAAACTTTTCTTGAAGTTGACTATATTTTTGGTCTTTATCAACTCCTTTAATGTTTACTACTTACCAAGTGAAATTTTCTCTTATTTATTCCCAAATTACTTATTCCTGTGCCAAAGGAGCACTTGTTAGCTCTAGTGTTCAACATAATGAATCTACATTCAACCTTGCTGTGCTTGTTTGTAATATTTGCAATTTGGTAAAGTATTATACTTATTGATATGTGGGCAACAGAGAAAACATGGAATCAAGACTACTGTTACATCTAGACAACACCTAGGAATAAAATGCTAGCAAGGCATTGTATACTGAGAACAAATGAGTGGTACTGAGAATTACTGTAATAAATTCAGGAAGGGAGAAATCATGGTGGATTAGGTATAAAAGTAAGGAGTCATGGGAAAGTCAGTCCTGAATTTGCCCAAAATATGCTCCTGACAGTGTCAGAAATAAATGCTTTCATCTCAGCACAGTATAGTAACTCTTCTCTCAAGATGCAGTTGAGATATATGCCTTCCTCTTGCCCAGGTAACTTCCTTCATTCTGAGAACACGTTTAACTCAAATCTGTCTTTATACTTTATCTTTTGGGACTGGAATTCAATTTATAAAACTTTTAGAAACGTAGAGTCTTTTATCAGCCTCTTAGTCTCTTCAGTCATTTCAGTTACCTTTAGTTGGACTTTCTCCCCATTGCTATTTCTTGAAGTGTGGTGTCAACAGAGGGGCAGAGTATTACATGGGTTTCTGTACAGGATAGCATGATGTGTTCTATTTTGTTTCAGATGCTCCTCCTTGATTATATCTGGAACTTTGATGCCCATTTTAATAAAGAGAAATATTGTGTTTGCTCTCAGGATTTTTCCTGGGACTAAAACTTTTATCTTAGAGTGTGCCATCTTTTAGATATAATTTAGATTTGGCTTCTTATATTTCTAAGTTTCAAAATAGCTCAATGTAATCTACAATCTTAGACATTCCTTTGTGCTCATTCTTTTGAGATTATTTATAAAATAAGATGAATTTCAGGATTTTTGCAGACCCTATTGTTTGTGCTTTTTTCTGTCCAAAGAAATAGCATGTCTTTAGTGAAAGCAAGAAAGGTAACCCTTTATCTTCATGTTAACTTGTCTCTAAGCTAGTTCCCTATCCATGACAAATCAGTTCTCCCTACCACCCTTCACTCAAAATTAATTAAAAAGTATCTTTTAGGGACTTCCTTGGTGGCGCAGTGGTTAAGATTCCACACTCGCAATGCAGGGGGCACAGGTTCGCTCCCTAGTCAGGGAACTAGATCCCACATGCATGCCACAACTAAGGGGCCTGCCTGCTACAACTAAAACGTGGTGCAACCAAATAAATAAAATGAAAACAAACAAACAAAAAATAAAAGTATCTTTTAGTGTGGAACTTTGTCAAAGGCATCTTTGAAAATCAGCATCTGATGTAGTACATTGTATATAATGGTAAAGTTATGATAAATATGAATAGTACTTAAGCCTGTCTAGAGAGAGATCTTTCAGAAGTTTTCAGGCTGAGGGGTCCTTTTCATTGGGATAACAGCTTGGATAAAGCCAAATAAATCAGTATTCTATCCTAATAATCTATAAAAGTTGACTGATCAAGGCAACTATACTCCATACTTGCATTTGGGAAAGAAAATAGAAGAAAGGAATGCTGAAAAGGAAAAAAATAAGCTAAGGAAAGTGGAAAGCTCTCAGAAACAGATGGAGAAGGGATAGTTGAGTATTACATTTTAATACCTAAGTATAGGACTGAAGATATAGTAAAAGTATAATTTATAAATATGCAGTATTTAATCTGCTATCTCAAAAATAATATATATTTTTTATCTCTGTTGATTATTTAGCCTATTAACTTTAAGGCCTGTAACTATGGGTCAGTTTTTTTAGAGGGATTAGAATGATAGTTGAAAATTCAAGTCATAATGTGAACATATTCTGAATGAACCCATTTGGTATCCCCTGTGCAAAAAGGCCATAAGAAAATGAAGGTTAAATAGGACTGAACAATGGAGAGTGAGGTACTGCCAAATTTGTTGAGAAAACCTCTCTGTAATGGTTATTTCTATATGCTTACCCCATGTTCATTCTGCAGGATTGGTGGCTTTGTCTTCACCACTTCTTTAAAAGTGTTCTTGTTATGGTTAATAATGAATTCTTCATTTCTGAACCTAAAGTGTCTCTTCTCATTCTCATCCTACTTGCCCTCTCTCTATATAATCTGTGTTGATCCAGTCCAGCTTGGCCTGAGAACATATAGATGTGGGGGTTAGAATAATGTCAAAGTGACAGTCACAAATTAGTATTTCTGCCCACTCTTCTGGAACCCAAGAACATCTAAAATTACATCAGTGTTATTCTGGGAACAGTGCTTCCTATGTGCTCTGTTGAACAATTCTTTACTACCTGTGGTATCTGCCATTTTTCTCCTTTTGTGCTACAGCTCAGAAACAGGCAGTTATGTCACAGGTCCTGGAGGAGGATATAACCACCCTTGCTGCCTGTTAAAGAGGACACTGTATCAACCTGCTATTTCCCAGTGTCCAGTGTCATTGGCACTGTGGTGACTTGATGCTGGTTACTGTTGTTGCCAGAGCAGCTTATTGTTTTTTATGGTCCCTGTGTAAGTTGTGACATCAGTGTTAATTAATTATTTAGACTTTCAGATATTTATGAAACTTACCATGAAACTGTGCATGAATCCTTGAAGACTGAATCTGGGAACAATCCTGAATCATTACTCATTAAAAAATAATAGCTTTATTGAGATATAATCCACATACCACACATTTCATCTGTTTAAAATGTATGTTCAGTGGTTTTCAGTATATTCACAGAGTTGTGTAACTATCACCATAAGTGACTTTAGATCATTTCAGCATCCCCAAATGAAATCCTGTGCCTATTAGTCATCACTGCCGATTTCTCCTCAACTCCCAACCTTAGGCAAGATTTGCTTGTTTTGGACATTTCATATAAATGGAGTCATACAATATGTGTTCTTTTGTGACTGGCTTTTTTTCACTTAGGATAATGTTTTCAAGGTTCATCTGTGTTGTAGCATGTGTCAATATTTCATTCTTTTATATTGCTCAATAATATTCTATTGTATGGATGTACCACACTTCATTTATCCATTCATAAATTGATGGACACTTTGGTTGCTTTCACTTTTTGGTTATTATGAATAATGTTACTATAAACATTTGTGTATAAGTTTTTGTGTGGACATATGTTTGAAATCCCCTTGGTAATATACCTAGGAATGGAATTGCTGAGTCATATGGTAGCTCTGTGTTTAACATTTTGAGGAATTGCCAGATAGTTTTAAAAAGTAGCTGCTTGATTTTACATTCCCACTAGCAACATATAAAGTTTTCACTTTCTTCACGTCCTCATCAATACTTGTTATATTCTGTCTTTTTTATAGCCATCTGAGTGGATGTGAAGTGGTATCTCATTGTGGTTTTGATTTGTCTTTCACTGATGGTTAATGAGGTTGAGCATCTTTTCATGTGTCTGTTGGACATTTTTATATCTTTCTTTTGAAAATACCTATTCAGAACCTTTGTCCAATTCTTAGTTGGGTTTATTTGTCTTTTAATTATTGAGTTGTACAAGTTCTTTATAAATTCTAAATACAAGTCTCTTACCAGATACATGGTTTGCAAAGATTTCCTCCTTTCTGTGGGTCGCATTTCCACTTTCTTGATGGTAGCCCCTTTGAAGTACAAAAGCTTTTAATTTTTTATGAAGTTCAAGTTACATATATTTTTCTTCTATTGCTTGTGCTTTTGGTGTCATATTACAGAAGGCTTTGCCTAACCCAAGGTCCCAGAAATTTTCTATATTTTCTTCTAAGAGTTTTATAGTTTTAGTTCTTAAATTTAGGACTATAATACCTTGAGTTAATTTTTGTGTATGGTGTGAGGAAGGTGTTCATCTTCATTTTTTTGGCATTTAAATCCAGTTGTTCCGGCATCATTTATTGAAAAGACTGTTCTTTCCCTATTGGAATGTCTTGTTGAAAATTAATCAATCCATTGTTTTTAAACCAAACTTCTGTGCCTCTAGTGTCTTTCTTAAGGATGAGGGTATTTCACCCACTCCCCCGTCCCACAAGGAGGCCTCTCAGCTCCTCCTCTAAATAGAGTTCTAATTAGTCTACCCTGTGAGTTCTCCACATACTCATATTTCCAAATTACTTTGCAGCAGACAGTTCCAGACACTTCCTGATTAAAAACATTGTTCTTCCTTGCCCCCAAAACACCGATCATTCTTTTCTCCTGGTTTTCTAGTTTTCTCAGTTTATCTTGGCTTATTTCTCACTGTGCACATAATTTCACTTCCTGTTTCTGTGCTGGCTTCCAAATCTGTAATTTCAGTCCTGACATTTATACTGAGCTCCAGACCCATATTTCCTGGATGCCCAACATTGAAATCAAATCCAACACAAATAAAATTGAACTTTTTGTTATCTCTCCTCCCCTTGACATGCTCCATTTCTTCAATTCTCTATTTTAATTAATGTCACCACTATTCATGTAGTCCTGAAGTTGGAATTCCTAGAGTTATTGTAGACTCCTCTATGCCTCACCCCCCCAGCACCATGTTCTGTTGATTCTACCTTGGGACTCTAATATCTGATCATTACTGTCCATCTTCTGCCTTAGTTATATCCTGATCATTTTCATCTTCATTTTGCATTGGCCTACCTAATCTTTGTGCTGCTAGTTTTACTCTTTCCAACCTATTCTTCATGCTGAGTCTAGAATTATTTTTCTTAACATAAATTTTGTGATGTTATTCCTCCCTACAGACACTCCAGACCTTCATGGGTTCTTATTGCCCAGAAGATCAAGTTCTTTGCAAAGTGTGTCAGGCCTCCTCTTCTTACTTTTGTAGCCTGTTTCCTGCCACTCCCCTCCCTAATCCACTGTTCCTAGCCATGTTAAGCTATTACTATTTGTTGAACAGGCTCTTGTCTTTTGTGCTTCCTCTTATTTTTTTTGGCACGTGCTATTCTTGCTATCTAAACTGCTTTGAATCCTTCAAGATGAAAGTATAATTTCTTCTAATGTTTCTTCCAACTTTCCCAGGTAGTTAACTTTCTACTTGTGCATTTACCCTGAGTACTTACTAATGTTATAGCATTTACCCCGTTGAATAATAATTGTTTGAGCATTCCTAAATAATAGAGCATAAATCAGTTTTCAATCAGTATCTGTTGCTTAAAGTGTATGCTCAATAATGATTTGTTTAATTATTGAATGAATAATAAATTTTTTGTCAGATTTTTCTGCTGTTTAGTTTATGAGAGAACCATTATTTTTATCTTACATATTTTATAGAAACTTACTGAAAATACAAATTTAATAGAATATTAATAGATTTCTATCCAAAAAACAGTGTTCTAGTGGGATTTTCTTTCCCTTAACAGTGTGGGGTTTGGACTTTTTCTTTCTTTTTTTCAGTGTGATGAAATCTACAGAGTTTAAAACAGGATACAAGCTGATGAAAGAAAATTCTTTTAAATCTATATAAAAATTTACTTACGTTTTCAGAAGCCCACCATGAACTGAAATTATACCTCAGACATTATATATGGGTGGTTTCATGACTTTTTCCTTTATGCTGTTTAAAAGTGTCATATAAAGTGGTTCTTTACTTTTGTTTCTTGATTTAGCACTGACTGTGATTTCTGAATGAGTCCCCTATGGTCCGAAAAGTCTGAAGCTCAGTGGGGTTTGCAGTTGCATGGAAATCATGACTCATCACATTTGGCATTGAAATGGAAGTAGATTGTAAAGATGGGGCATGGTACTGACAGTAATAATTGTAACTTAACTCTTCATGGCAAGATACAATGAAAAGTAATTGAATTACATGAAATGTACCTAGAAATTACTCTAAGATGTTAATTTCTATGCTTTGTTTAACTATAGTTTATACTTTTTCTGTTGTTTGGGTTCAGGGCATTTTATGTCTGTGGAGAAATAATGATTGCTTGTTTCATGGAATTTTTGGTAAATGACAGGCTTTAATGAGTAATAAATTTCCTTTGAATAAGGAGACAATTATTTAGCATCCTGAGTGTTTTGAGGGTAGTTTTATTTTATTAGTTTTCTTTTACATGTTGTATAAAATTTGGCTATCAGCTATGAGCGTGGAAGAAAATAAGACAGACTTGATCCTTAATTTGACATATATTAATTATAAATTTTACTATGTCTCTTATATGTCAGGCATTGCAGTAGAGGTAAGAAAGAGAACATGATCTTAAAGAATTCATATACCAGAGAGTTAGAAGAGAGTATTAAGCAAATGAGTTATAGCTTAACGTGGCAAATACTGTAAAAGTGTTGTAAAAATGAACTTCTAGATAGGTGGATATGACTTGGGGTTAAGGAAGCCTTTACATAGAAGATACCTTTGCACTGGATCTTGGAGGATGAATGGGAGTTATCAGGGCAAAAAAGAGGAAGATTATTTCATACAGAGGGAACAGCATGTTCATAAGTTTGGATTTATCAAGGGATGATATTTTCATGAAATAAAGAGATTGTGATGGAAGAGACTGCAGAATTTTAAGTTGCTGCAGTGACTCCTTGTTGGTTGGAGCAAATCTAAATACTTCAACAAGGCATGCAAGGATATTCTATTTAATAGCTCCAGTAAATGTATATCCATTATTGATTCTGCCTACTTCCTCCTGTAGTCCCTTTGCTTTAATGGCTTGGTCTCATTAATGTATTGCACATGTGCCTGAAGACCTTCTTGACAAATCTAACATTGTAACTCTTCCCTTACTTTGGACACCCCCCTCTCCACCTGTTGCCGTCATAGTTCTCTAATGATTTAAGATACGTGTATTTACAGTATGAACATTTGTGGAGCAGAGACTATGTACCTTCTACTCCTGTTATTTACAGTGCTCAGCAAAGAGCAACTAACCATAGGAAATTTATAAATTACTGAGAATTGCTACTGTAGCTCTAAATAAATTTTTATATATTTTACCTCTATAGCCTCTGTATTAATTTTTATTTAGTTTGATTTTTCAAGGGCATCTGTGTTTTGTGAAAACACATGTAGGGAAGTGTATTTGAGACCTGTCTCTGCTGCTCATTTATTATATGAATATAAAATTAAATGTCATGGCATGGACTAAGTGATATGTAGAATCCCTTATAGTTCAAAATATAAGGAGAACTCTGGATGAT
The DNA here is from genome assembly GCF_963455315.2 of Globicephala melas. Classification (NCBI taxonomy): domain Eukaryota; kingdom Metazoa; phylum Chordata; class Mammalia; order Artiodactyla; family Delphinidae; genus Globicephala; species Globicephala melas. The sequence goes on from NC_083318.1 coordinate 14,566,587, forward strand.
TTTGATATGAGTATGTATTTATATTCTCTGTCCCCTAACTCCCATACTGCCAGGTATGATGATTCCCATATTTACTTTTGTGATTGATTTTCCCAAATCTGTAATGATCTCAAAGATTGCTGTAAAATTCTCAAATAAAATTATAATTAATTCATTTAGATTTTTTTGAAAAACATGCCCTGCAGTACGCTCTATATATGTAATATCCAGGAAAACGGATCCAATAGACAAAGTTACAGGAAGAGTTGGGACATAGCATTCTAGGTATTAGAGAGCAATAGATGCTCTCTAAGTAAGATGCATATGACCAGTGCCAGTTTTGGTTTTGATTCTGGTTATCTGTTGTTGTGGAACTCACCCCCAAACTTAGGAACTTAGAAAACAACTTATATTCATTTAGCTTTCAAATTTGCAGGGGTCAGTGGAGAAGGGTCATGTTTGCTCCACAAAGTATCAGCTGGGGTGGCCTGATTGGGAGGCTGGAGGATCGTTTCCAAAATGAGTCACTTACATGGCTTTGACTGAAGCTGGCAGGGAGCTCAGTTGGGGCTGAAGGCCAGGCACCTTGGTTCCTGGGCCTCTCTGTTGTGTACTTGAACTTCCTCACAGAATGGTGGCTGAGTTCCAAGAGAGAGTGTCCCAAGAGTCAGGAATTGGAAGCTGCCGATGTTTTTAAAGCCTGGTGTGGAAACTGGCACTGCATTACTTCTGATGTATTCTATTGGTCTGTCGGTTGCAGAGCCCAGATTTGAGGAGAGGAGACGTTTACCCCACCTCTAGATGGGACTGTATCAAGTAATTTGAAGGAATGTTTTTAAACTGCCACTTGTTTCTTCAGTGAAAATAGTATCATTGTTTTTATTATGGTACTTATTTTCATTGTAAAAAAAGTCAGACAGGGCTTCCCTGGTGGCGCAGTGGTTGGGAGTCCGCCTGTCGATGCAGGGGACACAGATTCGTGCCCCGGTCCGGGAAGATCCCACATGCCGCGGAGCGGCTGGGCCCGTGAGCCATGGCCGCTGAGCCTGGGCGTCCGGAGCCTGTGCTCCACAACGGGAGAGGCCACAACAGTGAGAGGCCCATGTACCGAAAAAAAAAAAAAAAAGTCAAACAATACAGAAAACTTCCAGGGCTCATTTGATACGAAATTTGGAAATACTCCAAGTCTGCTTTAGTAACACTCTTCTGTATCTAGTCATCTGTCTAGTGATGTCTACCTTAATGCTGCCTTAAGTTAGCTAATCACACATTTGTGTTTTATAAACAAAATATTTACATTTGAGATTTAATATGTTAATTCTCTGCTTCCATTCAAGGCTTTTGTTAATTCCAGTTTAGGCTTAGAAGTGAATTTGTGTGTGTGTGTGTGTGTGCGCGCGCGCGCGCGCATGTGCACGCGCATGCATGCATGCTGTTGTTTATGGAACACTTTCACTCTGTCATTTTTCAAATCTCTATGACCTTTCACCAGCTTTAAGTCCTCTTTTCAACCAGGCTTACAATAGATACTCCAGAGGAACAGTGGAATTCCCTTTGAAGGAAGATGGTGAAAGCACTGAGAGTATAGCATTTCTATTTTAGAATTTAGAACCTTAATATTGGAAAAGTGCTTTGAAACTCATATAGTTCAGGTATTCATCAACCAATTGCTTGAATTCCTTCTATAACATTTCTGCCAAGTAATTATCCAGCCTATGCCAGAATAGTTCCAGTGGTAGAAGATCTACTAGTCTTGTGTGGTAGCCAGTTTCATCTTCAAATATTTCTGCATTTTATTCCTCTTTTTGAGCTGAACTTCTATCTCTGTAACTTCTTAACATACACGAAATTCTAAACACTCTTGGCCATGAAAAGCCTTCATGGCTATTTATTGTTCTGTTAATTTTTCTTACTCCAAACTAAACAGTCTTTTTTCCTTCAATTGTTCCTCTTGACATAGGTTCAGGTGAGTATCCACCTAACCACTTACTTTGAGTATATTCTGGTTTGTTGATGTTCTTGGATATTATTTAGTATTTAAGAAGAAAATAACACTATTTTTAAATACTAAACAGTATTTAAGAACAAAATACAGCACTCCAGAAGCAATCCAACAGGGAACCCTCCCATGATGTTCTTAGCTGTTTATTTTCAATATAGAACAGGTTGCAAGGTGCCTGCTTGGAGTTCCAAGACTGGCTCAATCTCTTCTTCACATTTTGTCTCCTTCAAGACTGTGTTGTGACTGGACTATGGATTTTAAATCTGGAAGAGGAGAAGAAGTCTGTGTCATTTATTTCTAATGCAATAGACACCTAGTTCCTTTTCCTTCTAGTCTATACAGAATTTAGCAATTGTGATGTGTACTGAAGCATTTAGTAGGCAAAATGACTTTCCAACTTTGTCATTCTTTTCTTTTTTTAAATTTAATTTTATTTCATTCATTTATTTATATTTTAACATCTTTATTGGAGTATAATTGCTTTACAATGGTGTGTTAGTTTCTGCTTTATAACAAAGTGAATCAGCTATACATATACATATATCCCCATATCTCTTCTCGCTTGTGTCTCCCTCCCTCCCCCCGTCCCTATCCCACCCCTCTAGGTGGTCACAAAACACCGAGCTGATCTCCCTGTGCTATGTGGCTGCTTCCCAGTAGCTATCTGTTTTACATTTGGTAAGGTATATATGTCCATGCCACTCTCTCACTTTATCCCAGCTTACCCCCTCCCCCTCCCCGTGTCCTCAAGTCCGTTCTCTGGTAGGTCTGCGTCTTTATTCCCATCTTACCCCTAGGTACTTCATGACAATTTTTTTTTTTTTTTTAGATTCCATGTATGTGTTGGCATACGGTATTTGTTTTTCTCCTTCTGACTTACTTCACTCTGTATGACAGTCTCTAGGTCCATCCACATCTCTACAAGTGACCCAATTTCATTCCGTTTTATGGCTGAGTAATATTCCATTATATATATGTGCCACATCTTCTTTATCTATTCATCTGTCAGTGGACACTTAGGTTGCTTCCATGTCCTGGCTATTGTAAATAGAGCTTCAATGAACATTGTGCTACATGACTCTTTTTGAATTATGGTTTCTCAGGGTATATGCCCAGTAGTGGGATTGCTGGGTCGTATGGTAATTCTATTTTTAGTTTTTTAAGGAAACTCCATGGTGTTCTCCATAGTAGCCGTATCAATTTACCTTCCTACCAACAGTGCAAGAGGGTTCCCTTTTCTCCACACCCTCTCCAGCATTTATTGTTTCTAGATTTTTTGATGATGGCCATTCTGACCAGTGTGAGATGATATCTCATTGTAGTTTTGATTTCCATTTCTCTAATGATTAGTGATGTTGAGCATTCTTTCATGTGTTTGTTGGCAATCTGTTTATCTTCTTTGGAGAAATGTCTATTTAGGTGTTCTGCCCATTTTTGGATTCGGTTGTTTGTTTTTTTGATATTGACCTGCATGAACTGCTTGTAAGTTTTGGAGATTAATCCTCTGTCAGTTGCTTCATTTAAAAATATTTTCTCCCATTTTGAAGTTTGTCTTTTCGTCTTGTGTATGGTTTCCTTTGCTGTGCAAAAGCTTTTAAGTTTCAAAAGGTCCCATTTGTTTATTTTTGTTTTTATTTCCATTTCTCTAGGAGGTGGGTCAAAAAGGAACTTGCTGTGATTTATGTCATAGAGTGTTCTGCCTATGTTTTCCTCTAATAGTTTGATAGTGTCTGGCCTTACATATAGGTTTTTAATCCATTTTGAGTTTATTTTTGTGTATGGTGTTAGGAAGTGTTCTAATTTCATTCTTTTACATGTAGCTGTCCAGTTTTCCCAGCACCACTTATTGAAGAGGGTGTCTTTTCTCCATTGAATATTCTTGCATCCTTTATCAAGATAAGGTGACCATATGTGCATGGGTTTATCTTTGCGCTTTCTATTCTGTTCCATTGATCTATATTTCTGTTTTTGTGCCAGTACCATACTGTCTTGATTACTGTAGCTTTGTAGTATAGTCTGAAGTCAGGGAGCCTAATTCCTCTAGCTCCGTTTTTCTTTCTCAAGTTTGCTTTGGCTATTCGGGGTCTTTTGTGTTTCCATACAAATTGTGCAATTTTTTGTTCCAGTTCTGTGAAAAATGCCTGTGGTAGTTTGATAGGGATTGCATTGTATCCGTAGATTGCTTTGGGTAGTCTACTCATTTTCAGAATGTTGATTCTTCCAATCCAAGAACATGGTATATCTCTCCATCTATTTGTATCATCTTTAATTTCTTTCATCAGTGTCTTATACTTTTCTGCATACAGGTCTTTTGTCTCCTTAGGTAGGTTAATTCCTAGGTATTTTATCCTTTTTGTTGCCATGGTAAATGGGAGTGTTTTCTTAATTTCTCTTTCAGATTTTTCATCATAAGTGACTAGGAATGCAAGAGATTTCTGTGCATTAATTTTGTACCCTGCTACTTTACTAAATTCATTGATAAGCTCTCCTAGTTTTCTGGTAGCAGCTTTAGGATTCTCTATGTGTAGTATCATGTCATCTGCAAACAGTGACAGCTTCCGATTTGGATTCCTTTTATTTCTTTTTCTTCTCTGATTGCTGTGGCTAAAACTTCCAAACCTAGGTTGAATAATAGTTGTGAGAATGGGCAGTCTTGTCTTGTTCCTGATCTTAGTGGAAATGGTTTCAGTTTTTCACCATTGAGGATGATGTTGGCTGTGGGTTTGTCATATATGGCCTTTATTATGTTGAGGTAAGTTCCCTGTATGCCTACTTTCTGGAGAGTTTTTATCATAAATGGGTGTTGAATTTTGTTGAAAGCTTTCTCTGCATCTATTGAAACGATCATATGGTTTTTCTCCTTCATTTTGTTAATATGGTGTATCACATTGATTGATTCGCGTATATTGAAGTAGCCTTGCATTCCTGGGATAAACCCTGCTTGATCATGGTGTATGATCCTTTTAATGTGCTGTTGGATTCTGTTGGTTAGTGTTTTGTTGAGGATTTTTGCATCTATGTTCATCAGTGATATTGGCCTGTAGTTTTCTTTCTTTGTGACTTCTTTGTCTGGTTTTGGTGTCAGGGTTATGTTGGCCTTGTAGAATGAGTTTGGGAGTGTTCCTCCCTCTGCTATATTTTGGAAGAGTTTGAGAAGGATAGGTGTTAACTCTTCTCTAAATGTTCGATAGAATTCGCCTGTGAAGCCATCTGGTCCTGGGCTTTTGTTTATTGGAAGATTTTTAATCACAGTTTCAATTTCATTACTTGTGGTTGGTCTGTTCATATTTTCTATTTCTTCCTGGTTCAGTCTTAGAAGGTTATACCTTTCTAAGTATTTGTCCACTTCTTCCAGGTTGTACATTTTATTGGCATATAGTTGACTGTAGTAATCTCTCATGATCCTTTGTATTTCTGCAGTGTCAGTTGTTACTTCTCCTTTATCATTTCTAATTCTACTGATTTGAGTCTTCTCCCTTTTTTTCTTGATGAGTCTGGCTAATGGTTTATCAATTTAGTTTATCTTCTCAAAGAACCAGCTTTTAGTTTAATTGATCTTTGCTATTGTTTCCTTCATTTCTTTTTCATTTATTTCTGATCTGATCGTTATGATTTCTTTCCTTCTGCTAACTTTTGAGGTTTTTTCTTCTTCTTTAATTGCTTTAGGTGTAAATGTATTTGAGATGTTTCTTGTTTCTTAAGGTAGGATTGTATTGCTATAAAATTCCCTCTTAGAACTGCTTTTGCTGCATCCCATAGGTTTTGGGTCATCGTGTTTTTATTGTCATTTGTTTCTAGGTATTTTTTGATTTCCTCTTTGATTTCTTCAATGATATCTTGGTTATTAAGTAGTGTATTGTTTAGCCTCCATGTGTTTCTTTTTTTTTCAGATTTTTTCCTGTAATTGATATCTGGTCTCATAATGTTGTGGTCGGAAAAGATAGTAGATATGATTTCAATTTTCTTAAATTTACCAAGGCTTGATTTGTGACGCAAGATAGGAGCTATCCTGGAGAATGATCCATGAGCACTTGAGAAGAAAGTGTATTCTGTTGTTTTTGGATGGAATGTCCTATAAATATCAATTAATTCCATCTTGTTTAATGTATCATTTAAAGCTTGTGTTTCCTTATTTATTTTCATTTTGGATGATCTGTCCATTGGTGAAAATGGGGTGTTAAAGTCCCCTACTATGATTGTGTTACTGTCAATTTCCCCTTTTATGGCTGTTAGTATTTGCCTTATGTATTGAGGTGCTCCTATGTTGGGTGCAGAAATATTTACAATGTTATATCTTCTTGGATTGATCCCTTGATCATTATGTGGTGTCCCCCTTTGTCTCTTGTAGTAGCTTTGTTTTAAAGTCTACTTTGTCTGATATGAGAATTGCTACTCCAGCTTTCTTTTGATTTCCGTTTGCATGGAATATCTTTTTGCCTCTTCTCACTTTCAATCTGTATGTGTCCCTAGGTCTGAAGTGGGTCTCTTCTAGACAGCATATATATGGGTCTTGTTTTTGTATCTATTCAGCTAGTCTATGTCTATTGGTTGGAGCATTTAATCCATTTACTTTTAAGGTAATTATCAATATATATGTTCCTATTACCATTTTCTTAATTGTTTGGGGTGTTTTATTGTAGGTCTTTTCCTTCTCTTTTGTTTCCTGCCTAGAGAAGTTTCTTTAGCATTTGTTGTAAAGCTGGTTTGGTTGTGCTGAATACTCTTAGCTTTTGCTTGTGTGTAAAGGTTTTAATTTCTCCATCAAATGTGAATGAGATCCTTGATGGGTAGCATTATCTTCGTTGTATGTTTTCCCGTTTCATCACTTTAAATATGTCCTGCCAGTCCCTTCTGGCTTGCAGAGTTTCTGCTGAAAGATCAGCTGTTAACCTTATGGGGATTCCCTTGTATGTTATTTGTTGTTTTTCCCTTGCTGCTGTTAAGATTTTTTCTTTGTATTTAATTTTTGATAGTTTGGTTAATGTGTGTCTTGGCGTGTTTCTCCTTGGATTTATCCTTTATGGGACTCTCTGTGCTTCGTGGACTTGATTAACTATTTCCTTTCCCATGTTAGGGAAGTTTTCAAGTATAATCTCTTGAAATACTTTCTCAGTCCCTTTCTTTTTCTCTTCTTCTTCTGGGACCCCTATAATTTGAATGTTGGTGCATTTAATGTTGTCCCAGAAGTCTCTGAGACTGTCCTCAGTTCTTTTCATTCTTTTTTCTTTATTCTGGTCTTCAGTAGTTAATTCCACTATTTTAGCTTCCAGGTTACTTATCCGTTCTTCTACCTCAGTTATTCTGCTATTGATCCCTTCTAGAGAATGTTTAATTTCATTTATTGTGTTGTTCATCATTTTTTGTTTGCGCTTTAGTTCTTCTAGGTCCTTGTTAAATGTTTCTTGTATTTTCTCCATTCTATTTCCAAGATTTTGGATCATCTTTACTATCATTATTCTGAATTCTTTTTCAGGTAGACTGCGTATTTCCTCTGCATTTTTTAGGTGTGGTGGGTTTTTACCTTGCTCCTTCATGTTCTGGGTGTTTCTCTATCTTCTCATTTTGCTTAACTTACTGTGTTTGGTGTCTCCTTTTCGCAGGCTGCAGGTTTGTATTTCCCATTGTTTTTGGTGTCTGCCCCAAGTGGCTAAGGTTGTTTCAGTGGGTTGTGTAGGCTTCCTCATGGAGGGGACTAGTGACTGTGTTCTGATGGATGAGGCTGAATCTTGTCTTTCTTGTGGGCAGGTCCACGTCTGGTGTTGTGTTTTGGGGTGTCTGTGACCTTATTATGATTTTAGGCAGCATCTCTGCTAATGTGTTGTGTTCCAGCATTGCTAGTTGTTTGGCATAGGGTGTCCAGCACTGTAGCTTTTTGGTTGTTGAGTGGAGCTGAGTCTTGGCGTGGAAATGGAGATCTCTGGGAGATTTTTGCTGTTTGATGTTATGTGGAGCTGTGAGGTCTGTTTTGGAACAGTGTACTGAACTTGGCTCTCCCACCTCAGAGGCACAGCCCTGATGCCTGGCTGGAGGACCAAGAGCCTGTTTTCCACACTGCTGAGAATAAAAGGGAGAAGAAAGAGAGAAAGAGAAAGAGAGAAAGAGAGGGAGGGAGGGAGGGATTAAATAAAATAAATATTAAAAAAATTTAAAAAGTAATAAAAGAAAAAAGAAAGAACAGAGCAAGCAAACCAAAAACGAAATCCACCAATGATAAGAAGTGCTCAAAACTATACTAAAAAAAAGGAAAAACGAAAATAAAAGAAAACTGGACAGGCAGAACCCTAGGACAAATGTTAAAAGCAAAGCTATACAGACAAAATCTCACACAGAAGCATACAGATACACACGCACAAAAAGAGAAAAGGGGAAAAAAAGTATGTATCGTTGGTGCCAAAGTCCATCTTCTCAATTTGGGATGATTCGTTGTCTGTTCATTTATTCCACAGATGCAGGGTACATCAGGTTGATTGTGGGGATTTAATCCGCTGCTCCTGAGGCTGCTGGGAGAGGTTTCTCGTTCTCTTCTTCGTTCACACAGCTCCTGGGATTCAGTTTTGGATTTGGCCCCGCCTCTGCGTGTAGGTCGCCTGAGGGCGTCTGTTTTTCTCTCAGACAGGAGCTCGTTAAAGTAGCAGGTGATTAGTGGGCTCTGCCTTACTCAGGCCGGGGGGAGGGAGGGGTATGGATACGGGGGGAGGGAGGGGTATGGATACGGGGGGAGGGAGGGGTATGGATACGGGGTGAGCCTGCAGCGGCAGAGGCCGGTGTGACGTTGCACCAGTCTGAGGTGTGCCATGTGTTCTTCCGGGGAGGTTGTCCCTGGATCACGGGACCCTGGCAGTGGCGGGCTGCACAGGCTCCCAGGAGGGGAGGTGTGGAGAGTGACCTGTGATTGCACACAGGCTTTTTGGTGGCTGCAGCAGCCTTAGCATCTCATGCCCGTCTCTGGGGTCCACGCTGTTAGCTGCGGCTCGCGCCCATCTCTGGAGCTCCTTTTAGCAGCGCTCTTAATCCCCTCTCCTCACGCACCAGGAAACAAAGAGGCAAGAAAAAGTCTCTTGCCTCTTTGGCAGCTCCAGGCTTTTTCCTGGACTCCCTGCCGGTAGCCGTGGCACACTAGCCCCCTTTAGGCTGTGTTCACGCAGCCAACCGCAGTCCTCTCCCTGGGATCCGACCTCCGAAGCCCGAGCCTCAGCTCCCAGACCCCGCCCGCCCTGGCGGGTGAGCAGACAAGCCTCTCGGGCTGGTGAGTGCTGGTCGGCACTGATCCTCTGTGTGGGGAATCTCTCCGCTTTGCCCTCCGCACCCCTGTTGCTGCGCTCTGCTCCACGACTCTGAAGCTTCCCCCACCGCCACCTGCAGTCTCTGCCCTCGAAGGGGCTTCTAGTGTGTGGAAACCTTTCCTCCTTCACAGCTCTCTCCTACTGGTGCAGGTCCCGTCCCTATTCTTTGTCTCTGTTTTTTCTTTTTTCTTTTGCCCTACCCAGGTATGTGGGGAGTTTCTTGCCTTTTGGGAGGTCTGAGGTCTTCTGCCAGTGTTCAGTAGGTGTTCTGAAGGAGTTGTTCCACATGTAGATGTATTTCTGATGTATTTGTAGGGAGGAAGGTGATCTCCACGTTTTACTCTTCGGCCATCTTGAAGCCTGTCATTCTTTTCTTTGTCTGGTTATTTGAAAATAATTGTTTTAAGATATGTAGACAACATAACAACAGACATCAAAAAAAAACTTAAATGAGTGAAGGATTTCTTAGTAAACATACGTTTTATATAGTTTCAAGTTACCAGATAACAAAAATACTACAATAAAGACAAAGGAGAGGAATGATATCTGTATGTTGGTCTCTATGTTTAATTATATAAATCATAGTTAAATGGCTTGTTGGTCCATACTGGAATATTGAATATTGAATCTGAATTTCCTTGATGTAAGATAGGATGCATAACATTCATGCATTCAGACTACCTTCAGCTCCCCAGGTGAATTAATTTCTAATTGTTAAAGCTAATGAGTTAAATTCCCTAAGTCAATTGTGTATATGACCCTTTTTGGAGAAAACATGGAGGCAAATTTTTCTTTCATATTTGTAATGAGTTTATTTTAATCTATTCCTTTGTAAAGTTTGGTAATCCATGTATATGATAAGAGATACATTTTATATATGTGTAGGTACAATGCTAACGTTTCTTTCTTAATGGTTAGTTGATTTTGAGGGATATTTTTAGTTATGAAAATATTAAATTTGGTAGGAAGAGGCAAGGAAAAAGAATGGTTAGCTTAGGACTGGCATGTTAAGTGTGGCTGCTTGTAGTTGCCAATCCATGTCTCCTTTGTTATAATAATGTGTTCTATAGAGTTAGCATTGGTTCTATACATAAGTTACATCAGGAGGCATTTTGTAATATGGATAGAGAAATATTGCAACACTGTAACAAGTTAAACTGTTGTTATAAAACAATTTTTTTACTCTGCTTGTACTATCCATGGAATGCAGAGACTTACTATTTCATCAGCCACTGATCTGGAAGCTTCTTCTTAGAAAACTTGTGTAAAGCATGTGCCTGCCACCCTTCTTAAATACTATAAATGCATAACTAACTAAAAATTTCCAAAATGGAAATGATAGATGAAAAATTTTGTTCAGGTTAATATGAAAACTTTAGCCAGTAAACTGTTCTTGTTTCTCTGAGATGAGGCCATCTTGGGTTTCTCAACCCTCAATATAAGTACATCTGCTATTGGTTTGTCCTAAGTGGCTTTTTTCTCTGAAAATGGTGACTTATTTTGTAAATTATACATGAAAAAATTATTTTTATTTATCATATGAGGTATGAATCCAAGGAGTACAGTTCTAAAAAGGAAATCAAAAAGGCAAACTGTACAGTTTGTGGGTAAATTTCAGGAGTTTCTTTGTTTCTTTTTGTACATAATTACCCTCTGCATGAAAAATATTTCAGTTTTAGTAGATATTAGGTAGCAGTATTCCGTGAATATAAAATAGAGTAATTGAAATTTTAGTTTGAAGTACATAGAAATATAGAATCTGAGGGAAAAAAAGAAATATAGAATCTGAGGGTTGAATTATCTAGCTTTCCATACAAATGCTGTTTATGCCTCTTCTTAAACATTTCCAGAGGTGGGATACTTTCTGTCTAATCCTGTGGCTAGTTCCCTTTTTGGGAAAGTGTGGTTGAAAGGCAGTTCTCACATTGAATTAAATATTCACCCCGTAGCATTTACCTTTTACTCTGAGTTTTGACCTTTCTCTGTGATAGTTATTTACATATTTGAAGATAACCGTCAAGCATTCTTAAATTTTCTTTTGCTTAAAACAAACAAATTTCCTTCAGCCTTTTTCTTATGACAGTTTTGATTTCTGTTTTACCTCTTTTGCTCACTAGTCCTCTTAGAGTATTTTATTAATATTGCTGTTACACATTTGGGATATTATCATAAAGAGTAAGTGATTTTCCTAACTAATTCTCATTTCAGTTAAAATGAAAAAAAAATCTGATTAATTTCATGTAGCTCAGTGTCGATCTTGCTAAGGTCAGAGGCTGGAAATAAATGAACACCAGGGAGAATTCAGGCTATGTGTAAGGGAGAATTTTAACTGGAAATGAAATACAGGATTCATGCTTGTTCTTTTTCCAAAATTTGAAGTAGTGGCAGCCTGCTGTAAAGATGGCACAGGCCGTTGCTCACATAGAGTAATTTTAGACAATCAGTAAGGACAAATTTGCATCCATATTTTCTACTTCTTTAAGTTTAACTTCTTTAGTTGCAATAGAAAGAGTCTCTGGCAAACAGTAAAAAATGAAATTTATTGGACAACTGTGGATTCAGAATTGAAAGACAGGAACCACGAAAGCACAGGAACCAGAGAAACCTTGGAGATCTAGGGCAAGAAATGAAGCACATCCATTTCAGGGTGCTTCTCTCACTGTTGGGATGGAAACCAAAAATTGTCAGTCTTTCAGACACTGTTCTAGACTTCAAATCTAGGGGAGCCATAGTGATTGTGTTAGTCCTGCCATAACTTTGTTCATGGGTAAAGGTAGCATCCCATGGCAGAGTCTGAGTATCGTGCAGGGAACAGCAACATATGACCACTGACTGTACTTCCCTAACTTAGTTCTGGATACTTTTAATATGTCTAATAGGAACAAAGCTTTTAACTTTACACATTTGTATTCTATATGAAAAGAAAATTCACATAATAAAGGTAATAGTGACACATTTAGTCTAAGTTTTAAATGAGAGTCAAGAGATCCTCTCCTATGAATTTTGTTAGTAAGATGGAAGGAGAAATGTAAACGCAACGATTGCTTTGCATGAGGTGCTGTGGCCTTTCTGGAAAGGTTCCACAGAGGAGGGTTGGGTGCTCGAGAAAAAAACCCCAGTTCTAAAATTTTGCCTTGGCCAGTCCCTCCCAAAGCAAGCTTTTACTGTGATATTTGTATTAATTTAAAGGGTAGACATTAAAAAAATTTATTTTTAAAAGTTTTTATTGGAGTATAGTCGATTTACAATGTTGTGTTAGTTTCAGGTGTATAGCAAAGTGAATCAGTTATACATATACATATATCCAGTCTTTTTTAGATTCTTTCCCCATATAGGTCATTACAGAGTATTGAATAGAGGTCCCTGTGCTATACAGTAGGTCCTTATTAATTATCTATTTTATATATAGTAGTGTGTATACGTCAATCCCTATCTCCCAATCTCTCCCCCGTTTCCCTCTGATATCCGTAAGATTGTTTTATCTGTATCTGTTTAAAGGGTAGACATTTAACGCTACCTTTGAGAAATTTATCATTGCTTCTATCTTGATAGCAGTTCTAGATTCTACTGCCTGCCAGTTTCAATTTGTCTTCCTCAGGAGTCTGGGTTCACTTTACCCTGCAATGAGAATTGTGGTTGATTTGGAACAGAGAGGAGATTATGGGCCAAATGATGGGCCTTGGGCTTCTTGCTGGGGAGTAGCCTTAGGAAGTCCATAAAAGAGACTGTAAGGATGGTCTGGGAGACTATTTCCTGATTAAAATAATTATCAGATATTGATAATCATAGTATACAGAAGCTGGCAGGCAGAAAGATTTCAATTTATTATAGTTTGGAAAGGGCTACTCTCTTTTAAAAAATTGAAGTATAGCTCATCTATAATATTATATTAGTTTCAGGTGTACAGCAAAGTGATTCAGTTATATATATTTTTTCAGATTATATTCCATTGTAGGTTATTATAATAGGTTATTGAATACAATTCCCTGTGCTGTACAGTAAATCCTTGTTGCCTATCTATTTTTGTACAGCAGTTTGCATCTGTTAATCCCATACTCCTAATTTGTCCCTCCTCCCCTCCCTCTCCCCTTTGGTAACCATAAGTTTGTTTTGTCTGTAAGTCTGTCTGTGTTCTGTATATAGATTAATTTGTATTTTTAGATTCCATATGTAAATGATATCATATAGTATTTGTCTTTCTCTGTCCGACGTATTTCGCATAGTATTCTCTAGGTCCATCCATGTTTCTGCAAATGGCAATATTTGATTCATTCTTATGGCTGAGTAAAATTCCATTGTGTGTGTGTGTGTGTGTGTGTGTGTGTATATATATATATATATATATACATACACATCACATCTTCTTAAGCCAGTTGTCTGTTGTTGGGCACTTGGGTTGTTTCTATGTCTTGGCTGTTGTAAATAGTGCTTCTATGAACGTTGGAGTGCATGTATCTTTTTCGAATTAGGGTTTTCATCTTTTTGAGATATATACCCAGTGGTGGGATCACTGGAGCATATGGTAGCTCTATCTTAGTACTTTTTTTCTTTTGCAGTCCGCGGGCCTCTCACTGTTGTGGCCTCTCCCGTTGCAGAGCACAGGCTCCGGACGCGCAGGCTCAGTGGCCATGGCTCACGGGCCCAGCCGCTCCGCTGCATGTGGGATCTTCCTGGACCGGGGCACGAACTTGTGTCCCCTGCATCGGCAGGCGGACTCTCAGCCACTGCGCCACCAGGGAAGCCCCCATTCTTAGTTTTTTAAAGAACCTCCATACTCTTGTCCATAGTAGCTGCACCAGTTTACATTCCCACTAACAGTGTGTGAGGGTTCCCTTTTTTCCACACCCTCTCCAGTATTTGTTATTTGTAGGCTTTTTGATGATAGCTATTTTGACCTATATGAGGTGATACCTCATTGTGGTTTTGATTTGCATTTCTCTAATTAAGTAGCGATGTTGAGCATCTTTTCATTTGCCTGTTGGCCATCTGTATGTCTTCTTTGGAAAAAATGTTTATTTTGGTCTTATGCCCAATTTTTGATTGGATTGTTTGTTTTTTTGATATTGAGTTGTATGAGCTGTTTGTATATTTTGGATATTAACCCCTTGTAGGTTGTATCATTTGTAAACATTTTCTCCCATTTCATAGGTTATCTTTTCATTTTGTTGATGGTTTCCTTTGCTGTGCAAAAGCTTTTAAGTTTGATTAGGTCCCATTTGTTTATTTTTTGCTTTTATTTCTTTTGCCTTGGGAGTCTTATCTAAGAAAATATTGCTACAACTTATGTCAGAGAATGTTTTGCCTGTGTTCTTTTCTAGGAGTTTTATGGTGTCATATCTTATATTTAGGTCTTTAAACCATTTTGAGTTAATTTTTGTATATGGTGTATGGAGTGTTCTAATTTCGTTGATTTACATGTAGCTTTCCAGCTTTCCCAGCACCATTTGCTGAAGAGACTCTCTTTTCTCCATTGTATTGCCTCCTTTGTCATAAATTAATTGACCATAGGTGCATGGATTTATTTTTGGGCTCTCTATTCTGTTCCATTGATCTGTGTCTGTTTTTGTGCTGTTTTGATTACTGTATCTTTGTAGTATCATCTGAAATCTGGAAGGGTTATGCCTGCAGGTCTGTTCTTTTTCCTCGGGATTGTTGTGGCAATTTTGGTTTTTTTGTGGTTCCATATAAATTTTAGGATTATTTTTTCTAGTTCTGTGAGAAGTGTCATGGGTAATTTGATAGGGATCGCATTATATCTGTAGATTGCTTTGGGTACTATGGCCATTTTAACAAAATCAGTTCTTCCAATTCAGGAGCATGGGATATCTTTTCATTTCTTTGAACCCTATCTTCAATTTCCCTTATCAGTGTTTTATAGTTTTCAGTGTATAGGTCCATAATCTGCTTGGTTATGTTTATTCTTAGGTATTTTGTTATTTTTTGAAGTGATTTTAAACTGGATTTTTATTTTTTTTACTTTTTCTGATATTTCATTATATAAGTGTAAAGAAATGCAACAGATTTCACTATATTAATCTTGTATCCTGCTACCTTGCTGAATTCACTTATTAGTTCTAATAGTTTTTGTATGGAGATTTTAGGGTTCTCTATAGAGTATCATGTTGTCTGCAAATAGTGAGAGTGTTACCTCTTCCCTTCCAAGTTGGATCCCTTTTATTTCTTTTCCTTGTTTGATTGTTGTGACTAGGAATTCCAGCACTATATTGAATAGAAACTGTGAGAGTGGGCATCCTTGTCTGTTTCTGAATTTAGCAATAAGGCTTTCAGTTTTGCACCAAGGAGTATTATGTTGGCTGTGGGTTTGTCATAAATAGCTTTTTATTATGTTGAGATATATTCCCTCTATAGCCACTTTGGTGAGCGTTTTTATCATGAATGGATGTTGAATTTTGTTGAATGCTTTTTCTGTGTCTATTAAGATGACCATGTGAATTTTGTCTTTTATTGATGTGGGGTATCAGATTGATTTGTGTATGTTGAACCATTCTTGTGACCCTGGACTTAATCCACCTTGAGCATGGTGTATGACCCTTTTTATATATTCTTGGATTTGGTTTGCTAATATTTTGATGAGGATTTTTGCATCTATATTCATCAAAGATATTGGACTGTCATTTTCTTTTTTTTGTAGTGTCTTTTTCTGGTTTTGGTATCAGGGTGATGGTGGCTTCATAGAATGAATTTGGGAGTGTTCCCTTCTCTTCAGTTTTTTTGAATAGTCTGAGCAAGATAGGTATAAGTCCTTCTTTGTATGTTTGGTAGAATTGGCCAGTGAAGCCATCCAGTCATGGACTTTGTTTGCAGGGAGTTTATTTGTTACAGATTGTGTTTCATTTCTAGTGATCAGCCTGTTCAAGTTATTTATTTCTTCTTGACTCAGTTTTGTCAGGCTGTATGTTTCTAGAAACTTGTCCATTTCTTTTAGTTGTCCAATTTGTTGGCATGTAACTGTTCATATAATTCTCTTATGATTTTTTGTATTTCTATGGTATCAATTGTTATTTCTTATCTTTCATTTCTTATTTTGTTTATTTGGATCCTCTCTCTTTTCTTAGTGAGCCTAACTAGAAGTTTGCCAATTTTATTTATCTTTTCAAAAAACCAGCTCTTGGTTTTATTGAGGTTTTCTGTTGTTTTTTTGATCTCCATTTTTTTATTTCCTCTCTGTATTATTTCCTTCCATCTGCTGACTTTGGGTTTTGTTTGTTCTTCTTTTTCTAGTTCTTTTAGGTGGTAGTTTAGGTTGTTTATTTGAGATTTTTCTTGTTTCTTGAGGAAGGCCTGTATCTCTGTGTACTTCATGTGAGAACTGCTTCTGCTGCATCCTGTAGATTTTGTAAGGTTGTGTTTTCATTATTGTTTGTCTTGAGGTATTTTCTGATTTCCTCTTTGATTTCATTGTTGACTCATTGGTTTTTTAGTTGCATGTTTAGTCTGCGTGTGTTCATTCTTTCCCTGTTTTTCTTTCTATGGTTGATATCTAGTTTCATACTGTTGTGTTCAGAGAAGATACTTGAAATAATTCTGTCCTCTTAAATTTGTTGAGGCTTGTTTTGTGTCCTAGTACATGGTCTACCCTAGAGAATGTTCTCTGCACCCTTGAAAGGAATGTATTCTGGGTTTTTTGGATGCAGTGTACTGCGGATGCTAATTAAGTCCAGCTGTTCTATTGTTCATTGTTCATTTAGGACCTCTGTTGCCTTGTTGATTTTCTGTCCATTGATGTGAGTGGGGTGTTAAAGTCTCCTACTATTGTTGTATTATTGTCAGTTTCTCCCTTTATGTCTGTTAATGTTTGCTTTATATATTTAGGTGTTTCTGTATTGGTTACATATATGTTAATGAGTGTAATATTGTCTTCTTGTATTGATCCCTTTTTCATTATGTAATGCCCTTCTTTGTCACTTGTTATAGCCTTTGTTTTAAAAGTCTGTTTTGTTTGATATGAGTATTGCTATGCCTGCTATCTTGTTGTTTCCATTTGTAGGAAATATCTTTTTTTCATCACCTTACTTTGTGTGCATGTGTGTGTGTGTGTCTTTCACCCTGAAGTGAGTTAATTGTAGGCAACATATTGTAGGTTCTTGGGTTTTTTTAATCCAATCTGCCACTCTATGTGTTTTGATTGGGGCATTTAGTCCATTGAATTTAAAGTAATTATTGATATTGCCATTTTATTCCTTGTTTTCTAGTTGTTTTTGTAGTTTTTCTTTGTTCATTTCTTCTTTTTGTTTTTCCTTTTGTGGTTTGTAGTATTCATGAGTTACTTTCTTTTGGTTTTTGTGAATCTTTTGTAAGGTTTTGCTTAGTGATTGCTCTGGATTTCAAGTATGTTGACCCATAACTGTATCTACTTGCTTTAAACTGATAGTCATACAAGTTAAATACATTCTAAAAGATCTACATTTTTGTACTCCCCTCCCTTACATTTTGTGATTTTGATGTCCTATTTTACTTCTTAATGCTTATCCTTTTGCTGTTTGTTGTAGTTATAATCACTTTTAAAATATTTTAATTATTTTTTAATCTATGTACTGACTTATTTAAGTGCTTCAATCCTTTTACATATTTGCCTGCCTTATTGTGATTTTCCCTTTCCTATAGATTCTTGCTTCTTTTCTATTTAGAGAAAACTCTTCAATATTTCTTTTAGGATAGGTTTAATATTGCTGAATTCTTTTAGTGTTTGTCTGAGAAATTTGTTATCTCTCCTTTTAATCTAAATGATAATCTTTCGGGGTAGAGTATCCTAGTTTGCAGGTTTTTCCCTTTCAGGACTTTGAACATATCTGACCTGCAAAGTTTCTGCAGCGAAATCAGCTGATAGCCTTATGGAGGGTTTTTCCCTTGTAACTGGCTCTTTGTTTTTCTCTTGCTGCCTTTAGAATCCTCTGTCTTTTGGCATTTTATATGGTATGTCTTGGTGTGGGTCTGTTTGGGTTCATTTTGTTTGAGATCCTCTGTGCTTGGATATCTGTTTCCTTCTTTAGGTTTGGAAAGTTTTCAGCCATAAGTTCATCAAATACATTTAGATCCCCTTCTCTTTCTCTTCTCCTTCTGGAGCCCCTATTATGCGTAGGTTGCCATGCTTTATATTATACCATAGATTTTTAAAGTTGCTTTCATTTTTTTCATCTGTCTTTCAGTCTGCTGTTCTGATTGGGTGATTTCCATTATTTTATATTCCAGGTTACTTATTTGTTCTTCTCTGTCATTTAGTCTGCTATTCATTGCTTTTAGATTGGTTTTTATCTTGGCAATTGGATTGTCTAATTTTGATTAGTTCATCTTTATAGTTTCTAGTTCCTTGTTACAGTGATTGCATTTCTATCAATAACCTTTCTTAATTTCTGTAGCATTTTTATTACCTCCTTTTTAAACTCAGGGTCTAGTAGACTGCTGAGGTCTGTTTTATCATTTGTTCTTTCAGGGTATTTCTCTTGTTCTCTTAATTGGGAGTAGTTCCTCTACATTTTCATTTTACTTATCTTTCTCTATCTCTACGAATTTAGGGGAAACAGTTATATGCTGTGTTCTTGAAGGGGTGTGTTTATGTGGGAGCATCCCTACACAGGCTGTGTCCAGTGTTTTTAGTGCAAGGGCTGGTTTGGTATGGGTGCCAACCACATCTTTAGTCAGAGTGTGCTGGCTGTTGTCCCCTTGATAGGGGGTGTGGTTGGTGTTGCAGTGTCTAGAGTCTGTGGTGGATGTGAGGTGGGGCTTTCTCTTTGCTCCCTGGTTGTTACTGCCCTGTTGGAGGTGGAGTCTGCTCCCCAGTCATTGGAGTGGAAGCCCTGAGGCTTGGGTTTGATCAGGCTCTGTTTGATGAGACCTACATGCTGCCTGTGTAGTGAATCCTCTGTGATGACAGCAGATCTATTTGCCAGCTGTGTAGGCATCCATGCTTCTGCTCAGGAGCAGCCCATGGTCACATGTCATTCTCTGTTGTGTTCATCCCATATCTAGTGCAAGACTGTGGTGTGGAGTAGGCTGGGGCTCGGGGCATTGTGGCTGCAGGAATTGAGGTGGCTGTGCTTCTGCCTGAGATCTGTGATGCCTCTGTGGCAGACTTTTCCCAGGACCTGTCTGCCTCAGAGCTAGTGCTAAGCTGTGGTGTAGCGCTATGCTGTGGTGTAGAATGGGCAGCCAAGACCTTGATAGATGATGTTTATTGTTTATAGATGTTCATAGATGGTAATCAGAGTTAGTATAATATCCTAAAATGTCTTCATAATAATGAAGAATGATTGAATTGTGTGCATCATAGTATTAGAGTTAAGTCTAAATAAGTAGCTATTATGTTCTGATTCCTTTATTGTTATGTGAAAGATAGATGCTAAATGTCTATTAAATGGGGCAACTAATAAAAATTTCATATTCCTTGTTTATTTTAAATAATAGAGCTTGCTGAAAGTACAAGAAACCTAACTGAGCAAGCATCTCAAGTTCTGGGGGCTGGACTTATCTGAGATTGTATATAAATTGTATCTGATATAGATCTACATGTACTCTCCCATGATATTTAGCTCCCACATTATAATATAGGGTCTCCATTTTTGGGAAAGCATGAAGTTTTATTTATCCTTTATAAGGGAAGATACAGTTTCAGTTTAGTGACTTCTTCAAAGCAATGGCCACTTGCCATCATCTAAAAATCTTGAGTCAAGATGATTAGTGAAATAAACTATATAGTCCTTGCTACTGAAACTATTCTCAATGACATAACTGACAGTCATAATTTCTCTCCTCTACTATCCAGTTTAAATTTCCCTTACCTTTGTTGAAACTTTAGCTAGTCTGGGTATTTTTCCTGGTCAGGTGACCTAAGTGGTCTAATCCCTTAGTTACTTTGCCTTTCTTGAGTTACTGTTACTGCAACAGTCATTGAATACAGATGATTAAGAGATGCATACAAAATAAATGCACCTGATAAAATTGTATATTACTCATCAATTAATCAAAACAGGCAGTAGAAAAGTAATTTGGCTACACAATCATGTAGCACAATGCAATATAGCAGGAATTTAAATATTTATTTGAATTACTCTTGTCTATCTTAATTTCAGATTTATTTTGTATAGTTTTTTAGAACAATGGTCATTCCAAAATTCAAATTGTCTTAGCTGAGAGGAAGGATACTGCTTTCAGAAACATGCTATGGAGGAAATAATAAGTTAAGGAACATTGTGGTGGTCTCATTATTCATGCCACCATGCCCTAGCCATGCAGGTTAGTGGAACTGACCCCAGCTTTGAATTTGTTTCTTATTGTCCTAAGCCAGTTAGTGTAACCCCATCTGCTTTGCTCCACTGATAAACTCAGACTTAATCCAGTCTTCCCCAAGGCATTTCCTGGTAATTGTTACCATGATGGTTTAGCCAGAGCTTAGGATTTTTTGGATTTTTTATGATGCTGTAAAAGTGACTCATTTCTAACTCCCAGTATATGAATGACGAAGCATGCTCCTTGCAGCTCTCTTTCAGTTGAGGGAAGGCAGCACAGCTTGAGGATGAAGCTTAAACATGGAAAAGGGCAGAATAGAGAAAATCAGAACAACTGGATCTTTGCCATGTGCCCAAAGCCTGATTACTTCTAGAATTTTCAGTTATGTGAGCCAATGAATTTCTTTTACTGTATAAACCAGCTTGAGTTGAGTTTACTTTGACAGCATTATCCCTGGTACAGTGGGTGAAGGTACAGAGATATTTTGAGCTGTAGAGGAGCCAAGAGTATAAATGGTGACCATCCTGTACCTTATCTGTAAAATGGAAGGAAGGGTTAATCTACAGAGATTTAGGGGACTATATATAGGATTGAAGATATGAGAAAAGTAAAAAGGAATTCTTTTTATGTGTTAGGGAAACAATTTGCATGGATCTCTGCTTCATAACATTTATCATTACTTAATATTATATTATATGCTTTTAATTTGTCTTTCTCATAAATTGTAAGCCTCATGATGGTGTGGATTTTGTCTGATTCATTTATTCATCATATTTCCAGTGCCTAGAATCAGGCTTGGCATATGGTAGAGGCTGAACAGGTATTTATACATAGGGATAAAGGAGTGAAGTTCTGAATAAATTTAAGAGCCCAGCTCAGATTGGGTAGTATGAATATATGGTAGAAAAAAATTGACCTAGTATCTTAACTCTTCCAGAAAATACTCTTTAGCTTGGGTACATCAGAGGAGAAAAGAGATTGTGGAGTTTCCCCATGATTGTGGAGTGGCACCTTGCCCAGTGCCTGGAACTCAGTGAATGGTAAATATAACTTTAATGCTGCACAATGTGACACAGTGGTTACAGCAGAAGATAGGTGGCGAGGAAATCTAGTATGGCAGCCAGGGTAGTGTTGTTGACATGATTAAACACTTGGTACAAGCTGGATAGGGAAACGGTTGATTAAAGTAATTTGAAAGTAAAAAGTAAAACTACATCAAACTAATGTGATGCTGAAGTCTTGGTTTTGGAGTTCATAGTATAGTTGTATAATTTTACTGGAGAAAACATAAGTACCACTAGATGAACTACTTAAATCTAGCCTTTTTAGGTAAAGGTAGTAATAACAGGACAAAATAAAGTCATAAAGAGATCACCAGAAAAAAAAAAGTCCCCAAACTCTTAGAAACATAGCTGGACATGTGTAGGCATTGTGAGTCTTGGTGACACAGGGGTCTGAGAGAATCTGTTATTCGGACTTATTTGAAAGGTGGAGAAAAGGAACAGAGAAAGTTCCAATTTCAACCTACATTAAAAAAACAAAATAGTGGAAAGAATTTATGAAACTGGCTGTCATGTTTAAATTTAGTTAAATAGGCTAAAGAAGGTTCAAAACAATGGGCTACACTGTTGTAGCTGCTTATTTTTACTGGGTCTATTGGCAAAAATCTCTCATTTTTCACACTTACTTTTCAAAGACCCTGGAGTTCCAGGTTTCATTTAACAGAGTAATAGCTTTCAAATAATAATCTGGTCTCAGCCTCTGTTTTTCCTTTTCCCTTTGTACCCTTTCCCTCTTATTGTTTTTCTTAATTCCTTCGCCCACCTACTCCCCCTTCTCCCCACACATTTTTTTTTCTTTTCTCCTATTCAGTTTTCGCTCCAGATTACAAAAGATGTCAGTTAGCTATAAAAGTCATCTCATGCATATGAAATGTGTTTGATGACCAAGTCTCAAAGTGTCACAGGGAATTATGTTCCAGGGTGGTCATCATGACCCTGCTATAGCAAATTGGTTTTGAGGGTTAAGATCAACTTGAAGGGATTGAATGTAATTAGTCTCTTGGAACCTCTCGAAATTAGGAGCTACTCTGTCATTCTGGATGGTGTTATAATAGAAAAAAGACTTTGTGCTTAGACAAGCCTTGTTCAAATTCTAGGTTCATTTTTTAAATTAGCTGTGTGATGTTGGATAGATAGCTTCAACTCTATGCGTCTCTGTTTCCTTATCTGTGAAATGAGAATAATAACACCTTGAAGTATTTTGTGAAGAGTAAATGAGTAAAGCCTGGACAGTGGTTAGTACAGTACCTGTCACGTGGTAAACATTCAGTAAGTGGTAGCTACTCTTATTGTTCTCTTGTTCTCTTGAATTGATGCTAGATTCACCCATTCTCCTACCAATGTCCAGCTTAGACCACAGAATTGGCACTGCTCTTCTGGGATCTGAACCAGGACTGAAGTGCTCAAGTTGTGTGCTGCTGGGGCTTCTGGGCAGAGAGATATACTTTTCTGGTAGAGAGGATTTTGGTGTCTGAGTAAGTACCCTTCAGGTAAGCTGCAGGGTAGGCTTGCTATTTAGGTTGTTCCCTTTCACATTTTACTTCATTTCTTCTGAGAGCCTGACCTGTTCGTTTTTGCATTAATTGATTTTCTCAGTACAAATTTATTGAGCACTTACTTGGTATCAGGGTTGGGTTTACAGTGGTGAGTAAGACCTAGTTCCTACTCTTCTGACCTATAAAACAGCCCCTTTGGGTAATATGGAGCTTATATGTGGCTTCATGGAGTGAATTACATTGTAGATGCACCTGCACTGCAACATGCTGACCTTTACGGCCAGTGCCAGTGTTAATCACTTTCTTAAGCGTTATTCCGGAATCTTCACTAGCATCTTAGTTTCTTTTACATGCCTCTTGATCACTGTCAATTTTTCATTATCAGCTTAAAATCTCTATGAATTCAGAGGGTTTAACTCCTAATCTTGAACAGTTTATACTTGCAAGTAGTGTAAGTGTAACACTTCTTCTTGTAGAGCCAAATACCTTGTTGCAGAATATAAAGCATATATTTACAATATCACATACAGAGAACCATACTGTTATTTAAATATGGGAAAATTTAAGACTTATGAGCTTCTTTATGCTCTTTTTTTTTTTTTTTTTTTTTTTGTGGTACGCGGGCCTCTCATCGTTGTGGCCTCTCCTGTTGCAGAGCACAGACTCCAGACGCGCAGGCTCAGTGGCCATGGCTCACGGGCCCAGCCGCTCCGCGGCATGTGGGATCTTCCCGGACTGGGGCACGAACCTGTGTCCCCTGCATCGGCAGGCGGACTCTCAACCATTGCGCCACCAGGGAAGCCCTATGCTCTTTTAATGCTCAGATATAATGGCATAGAATTGAAAGGTCATTGTAGTAGGTTTAGGTGCATTTTCTCAGTTCTAGGTTACCCAAGAAATCAGGGCTCAAACTGGAAGTTGCAAGAATGTGGGGCATAAGTGCATTTTGAATTAATGTCAACAAGACAGAGTATTTTTCTTTCTTCCATGTTTTCTTTGGTGTACATTTTAAGATAAAACAGGGGTAATATTATTGATGAGGTGTGCTGTTTTAGTCTTGCTGATAGCAAAACTAGTCTTTTTTTCCCCCCCTCTTTTTCTGTAGGAAAGTTATTGTGATGTCTGCAGTCATATCTGGAGTATTTATGAGGCTCAGTTTACCTCCCCAGGTCCTTTATTTCGGATGTCAGTATTGCTAGGGGTGGGGCACAAAGCAAAGTCTTGTTACTTTTATAGATGTAAGTGCTGTTTTGGTTATTATTAAATTGCAGGAGCACTGCAGAATCTTGAAATGATTGGCAGTTTATTTGTTTTTAATACTAAAGTTTATTTTTGAAATGGAGTTTGACCTTTGAATAAAGTTTTTTGGTTTTAGGAATTCATGATAAATGAGAAGTGTAAAGTTCGCCTGACTTCCAAAACTCAAGTTTTTCTAAGTCTGCTACTACAATACCCCCCTTCAATTTCAGGCTTACCACTAGTTTACATTCTAGATACAGTCCTTGTATAAGTCAGAGGAGCTTAATAAGAGCTATAAAAATAATTAATTGACTAAGGTTTGTGTAAATGTTGTTCTTTGTTTCTCTGTTTTGGGTACTCTGGTATCCAAATGATTTGGTTTTCTTCATAAAACTCTACCTTAAAATATTTGGCTCCTATTGTGTATTCTATACACCGCAGGGGATGGGCTCCTGATTAGTACTGTAGTTCTGTAGTGTGGAAGTTCTTACCCTACGCTGAAGTGAGTTGAATTTCTTACTTTGAACCTGAGTCTCCCAGTGACTTACTTCCTGACATCTGTTGTTGGCCCTCACCAATACCAACTGACTTTCTTATTTGGGTTTCTGCTTTATATCACCTTTGTTGTGAGCTCTCACTGCCTGACCCATCATGGCTTGGATAGTAAGATGCGTATTTTTCTTAGCAGTATTTATACTCTGTTTCTTTTCCTTTTTGAATTGATGCCCAGAGTTTTGCCTTTCTATGTGGGCCTTCCCTGGTCTTCTCCTATATGAAATAAAAATATTCCCCTAGAGGCCATGTTTAGCATTTTGTTGAATCTCTAAAAACTTCAGTAAAAACAAATCAACGGATCCAGTAAGCAGTATTTCCCTCAAGCCCCACCACAAAGCCAACTCTAAAAGTATTGTCAAGTGCTGCAGCATTTACTGAAATTCTCATGAGATGACAGAAGAGCAGTTCAATTGCATACCACAGTGCAAAACTTCTTAAAATACTCTAATCATCTTTCTTCTCTCCTTTGTTTCTCTTGCTGTCTGTCCTATGCTTCTTTCTTTTTCACAAGTTATACCCCTAACCTTTCCAGTGGGTTATCCCTCTGTTGCCCTAAGCATTGCAGCTCTTCCCCTCAGCGGGAATACTTCACTCAGCAAAACAAGAACCAGCGTAGAACTTTTTTATTTAGTGTGTTCCTTGGGAACCTTGGTATGTCCTACACCAAAAACTGACAAGATGCCTATGATCCAGAGGTAGGTGACTTTTGCAAAAGTGTATATTATTCAGTCATTATGAGTGTGTGTCCACATGTTTGGGCACGAATGTATATGTATGTACATTTTACAAAATTGAGATTATACCACATATACTATTTAATAACTTGCCCTTTACTTAGTGAAAATATCATGGATATATTCTCCTTCAGTAGTCTTCTATTATATATTTTCAGTCATTTCAGGAATTGCACTGTATGGATGTTTCATTATTTAATATGCCACCTTGTTGGCTTGTTTAGACTGTATACATTTTTTTCCTTTATAAATTATTCTGCAATCTGTGCTGTTATTTCCTAAGATAAACTAATATAAATAGAATTTCTAGGTGGAAATGTATGAGCATTTTAAAAGTTTTATCCATAACATGATATTGACTTCCCAAAGTGATTATACTAATAAATGCTCTCATTTACAGTATATGAGAGCATCCATCCTCTGTACCCTCATCCACAATATGTATACTTCTTTTTTCATTACTGTATTAGATGGGGAGGAATGGAATATAATTATTGCTTACATGTTCAATTATTTGATTATTACTAAGGTCAAGTATATTATAGAATTTGTCAAGCAGTGCAGTCACACAGAACTATACCATGTGTTTCTCTGCTCCCTTGCCAGGGCTCATCCACTGCCGGGACTTTCCTCCTGCGCTTGCCTCTGTGCTTCTCTGTAGTCTTTCAGGTGACTTGTGATCTGATTCTATACCAGTTTTTGTTTTACTTTGTTTCATAGGCCTTTTTCATACTTAGCTTTTTCTTCTTTTCAGCTTCACTAGTCGACTTCATTAGCTAAAACTTAAAAGATCATCTCAAAGATAATGTGAGAAAAATGAATTTTTGTCCTCAGACTAAAGTTACATCAAGGACGCTCATTTAAGGTTCTGAGTAAGTGGATAGACTGACGATAAATGGGCTTTACTGGAAAGCAAGAGGCAGAGATATTGATCAAGGACCCCTGGGAACTGAGTCTGCTTTCTTCTCTAGATGTGGATGTGGTCTTGCTGATGCTATTTAATGCAAGAATCAAAAGATCTTATTTGTTTTTTTTGGAGGGGGCGGTTGCGGGGAGAAACAAATAGGGGTAAAGGGATGGTTAGTGTAAGTTCTTTTGGGGTAGTAAAATGGTGATGGTTTAGCAAGCACTCAGTTTCTCAGAATCAGTGCACATACTGTAGCTTTTGTTGCTGTTCCTCAGCCCACCCCAAGGGAAGCTGAACGTTGAATTCTGCTGTGCTGCATTGGGTCCTGCTCTCTGTGACCATCTTGCTTCCAATAAGATCTTCCATCCCTGGCTTATTAGTCATGGTAATCTAACCTCATGTGATGATTGCATGTTGCCTTTTTCTACCCACCCATAGCTTATAAGGGTTAAACATTGCGTAGCAGAAATTTCATTTTTATAAAGATATGAGTAACTGATAAAATGGGAATATTTGTGTAAAGTTTAATGTATGATGTGATTACTATGTACTTTATTTTCTATTTTATAGATGGGTTCATGTTTGTTTCATTAAAAAATTGGGCTGTACTTTCTTTTACATTTTAATTTCAGTTCATAATTTATTTATCCCTACCCATATTGTTTATATCTTTCTCCTTATATGAGTCAGATAAATTAGTTATGCTGAATTAACAAAAAACTCTTAAATCACATGGCTTAACACAATACAAATTTATTTCTTACTATACCTGTTCAAAGTAATTATCTTCTTAGAGAAATGAAATATTATAGATACAGGTAAAGACACATTTTTCTACCCTTTTCTCCTCCATCAATCTCTAGAGGTGACAACATATAACTAAAGTTGGTAAAATTTATGATAAACTTTGAATTTCTACAAAAATGTTGGGATTTTGATTGGAATTCCATTGATTCATAGGTTAACTAGGAAATGATTGCTATCTTCACAGGGTTGATTCTTTCCTGAATATATCTTTCTATGTATTTAAGTCTCCTTTTATGTCTTTAAATAAGTTGTAATTATTTTCTCTATTACGTTCTTCCATATCTTTTATTAAATTTCGTTCATAGGTACCTTATATATTTTGATGGGGTTTTAAGAAGAGTCTGTGCAGATTCTGTGTATTGGCTAATCTAGCAGCAATTTTTAACTTCTGCAGCTTGAGGTGGCTGTATGACCTAGTTCTGGTCAATGACACTTAGGAAGTCTTTCGAAGGGTGATTATTAGGAACTTTTTTTTTCTGGCAAAAGACAGGTGTGTTACTGATGATATCTTTTCCCTGTTCTCCCTGCTTGTGATGCAGGTGTGAAGACATGGTGCTTAGAGCTACTATTCTGTGAATAAGAAATGACAAAACATAAGTATAAAAAACATGGCAATCGGATGGAAAAAGCCCTCAGGTACTTGCTGACTTGTAGAGCAACTGAATCAAGTGACTGCTTATTTCCAGATTTCTTGCCATGTGAGAAAAATAAACCTTTATTTGTTTACATAACTGTAATTTTTTTCTGTTACTTTCAAACAAAGCCACTTCTGACATAGTAGCTATTGTGGTACTAAATATTTTAATTGTTTGTTGCTGTTTAGAGTAAAATTAATTACTGTTTTCTGATCTTGTATCTAGCAATCTTCTTAAACTTTATTTTTTTTTCTAATAGGTTTCTGTCAATTCTCTTGAATTTTTAATGTACCCAACCATATATTATGAAGTATGATGGTGTTTATAGGGACAGGCAGGACAGGAAAGCAGGAAATAGGAACTGAAAATGTTTTTTTATTTCTTATTGGCCATATTAAAGCTGTCTGACTTCTGTCGAACTACAATCAATTTCATGCAAGATATAAAAATTTTTGACTTTGTTATTATTCCCATATAAACATGCAACAGATTCTAGTGGTGAAACAGTTCTGTAATTTCTAAACTTTGTTACATCTATTAATAGTTTATCACTAGAAATATCTGACTTTAAATAAACAGTCAAGACACTATTAACTCAATTATTGTCCAAAGTTTTAAAAGGAACTTTCCTCAAACTCTTGAACAAATGATTTGGGTCATACTTTTCAGAATCTTAAAATCCAGA
Source organism: Globicephala melas (assembly GCF_963455315.2). NCBI lineage: Eukaryota > Metazoa > Chordata > Mammalia > Artiodactyla > Delphinidae > Globicephala > Globicephala melas. Next base: position 14,595,214 of record NC_083318.1, read on the forward strand.
TATACTGGGAGTATGGGTTTGCCCATAAAAGTAAAGGGCAGATGGTTGAAGAAAACTGTATGAGGTGTGGAATTGTGGATACTAGTTACCAAAGAACTCACTTTACTTTCTGTTGTTCAATATGCTGGATTTAATAGACCACAGAGAGGACTGAACAGAGTTATAGAGTTAGATTTATTTGAAATACATTTACAAATGGTTAAAGGACAAACGTGAATTTTACTTTTTGGATACCCTATTTTGATCTTAAAATTTAGAGACTATCTATAGTTCTGTTTTAATTGTAACTTTACTTTTATGTCTCTAAACTTTGTGTAAACCCACCTAAGTTAGAGTCAGAAGGTTTGTTTATTATAAACAGTGATGATGTTTTAAGGGAAGACTTGTTTTGTGGAAATATGAATGTTAAAGCACTCTGATTTAAAGCATATCTTTTATGGCACTTCACTGTAACACCTTTTCCTAATTTAGGTTTTTACTGGTAGTTAAAGGTCTGCATACTTGAAGCTCTCTGTATCTGGTTAGAAATTGTTGTTCTTTCACACTTGGTGGTCATAGTATGGTGGAGCACTTCAGAGACCTTTAATTTCTCCCAGCCTGACACTGTTGCTACTGCTTCTCTTCTACTAAGGATGATTAGGTATTTCTACTGTTACTTTGACTCTCTCCACCTTGAATATCATGAATATATCATTTTCTCAGTTCTTATTTTTTCTTTAGATTTCTGCAGACGTTTATAATATTGAAACTCCAGGTCCTGTCATTTAATCACTCTTCTACTAGCTTTTATGACTTTAAGCTATGCTATCTTCCCTTTTATCTCGAACTATTCCTTTATTTCTGTTGCTTTTTATACTTTCTTCTCTCCTACTCTACCTATGATTATAGTCCCTTAGCCTACTATGCTTTTCTCATTATATAATTTCTTGCATAGATAATTATTGATCTTTTTTGGTTCAATTATTCTACTCTTGACTGAATATGTATATCTTAGGATTGACTTTTCACATGAGCTTCATTTACTTATGCCCAGTTTCTTCCAGGATGCTTACACTTGTATAGTTTCCTATAATTAGTCTAAAATTTATTTCATTGCTCACTTCACCTAAGCTATATGTATGTCTCCTACATGTTACCATCATTTTTCTGGTCACTAAGGCTTAAAACAATTTCATCTTGATATATCCCTCTTCTTGGTATTTTTATATACTCTACTAAATTTTATAAATTTTCCTTTGAAATATCTACTTCACACTTCTCTTTATTTCAGTTCTCTGTGCCACAGGCCCATCTAGCCTTTGATCTCTTTGTATCTGGATTTCTTTATCGATCTCTTGGATCTTTCTTGGGTCATTCTTTCATAAAAAATGCTGTACATTCTGGTTATGTTCATCACTTATAGAAATGCTTTTTCTGTTGCTCTCCTACTCAATAATTTCTTTACAAAATACATTCAATTATCTGACCTTGGGAATAAAGATCTGTGAGTTTGAATATGTAACAATAGAAATAACCCAAAAGGAAGACTAGAGAAATACAATATGCCAGAGCTTCAGTGAGCTGTGGATAATACCAAACAGTTTCACATATGTATAATTGGATTTCCAAGAAGAGAGGAGAGACAGGAATCACAAAGAACATTTTGAGAAAAATGGCCTAAAATTTCATGGCCATATTAATATTAATTTAGACTCAGAGCAAGGAATATTACTAGGGATAATGTAGATTTTCATTTCATAATGACAAAAGGTTCAACTCTTCAAGAAGACTATACAGTTCAAAGTAAATATCTGTATACCTAATAAAAGTGCTTGAAAATACATAAAGAAAGAAATGATAATTGATTAAAAGAGAAAGTAGACAAATCTGCAGTTAGAGTCAAATATGTTGATTATTCTCTCTTACTAATGTATAGAACAAGTAGAAAATCAGTAAGGATATAGAAAACTTGAAACATTAATAACCAACTTGATGTAATTGACATTATAAAGCATCCTGCCTAATGACAACAGAATATGTATTTTTTTCAATATACACAGAACATTTATGAAGACAGGTCATATTATGGGCTATACAGGATGTCTCAAATTTTAAATATGTTATCTCATCATAATAGAATTAAACTAGAAATGAATACCAGAACGATATCTAGAATATCTCCAAATATTGATATTTATCAGTCAAATAGTACAGAGCTAAATAACGCATGAGACCAGAAAGAAAGGACATGTATTAGAAAATATTTTGAAATGAATTGAAATTACAACCTACCAGAATTTGCTGGAAGAAGTTATAACATTGCTTAGAGGGAAATGTATGCCTTTAAATATTTGTATTGGAAAAAAGAGGTCCTGAAATCAATGATTTAAACTTCCACCTTAAAAAGAAAACTGGAAATATAAGACAAGTTAAACACAAAGTAAGGGGCAAAATAATTATGAAGAGAGCAAAACTCAGTGAAATATAAAACAAACTCTAGAGAATGTTAATAAACCAAATGTTGTTAATAAAATGTTAATGTAATAAAATTGATAATTCTGTAGTCAGACTGATTAGTTTAAAAAAAAAAAAAAGAGACACAAATTACCAATATCAGGAATGTAAGAGGAGGCATCCCTACCAATACTAGAGGCATTAAATGATAAGAAAGTGATGTTACCCATCCAACTTTATGCAATGCATTCTACAAATTAGAGATGAAATAGGCAAATTTCTTGAAAGAACAATATGGAAAAGAAGATCAAAGTTGGAGGACTTAGGCAATCTGTTTTAAAGACTTAACTATAAAGCTGTAGTAATTAAAACAGTGTAAGTTATTGGTGTAAGGACAGACCTGTGGATAAATGGAACAGAATGGACAGTCCACAAATAGACCCACATTTATATGGCTAATTAGTTTTCAACAAATATGCCAAGGTAATTTAATGAGGCAAAGAATATTATACCTAAAAATGGTGCTAAAATAATTTGATATGCATTTGCAAAACTCAAACCTTTATATGACCTTTACTTCAAAATTAAAAAAATATTTTTTATTCAAACTGGATCAGAGACCAAACTATAGATGAAATAAAACTGTAAACTTTCTAGAAGAAAGTATAGGAGAAAGTCTTTGTGACTTGATATTAGGAAAAGATTTTTCTTGAGAGCTCACAAAATGAGACTTTGGTAAATTACATTTCTTTAAAATAAATAAAAAGACTTTGCTTATTCAAAAGACACTGTTAAGACAAGCCTCTTAGATCGCCTCATCCACCAGAAGGCAGACAGCAGAAGCAAGAAGAACTACAATCCCGCAGCCTGTGGAAAAAAACCCACATTCACAGAAAGATAGACAAGATGAAAAGACATAGGGCTGTGTACCAGATGAAGGAACAAGATAAAACACCAGAAAAACAACTAAATGAAGTGGAGATAGGCAACCTTCCAGAAAAAGAATTCAGAATAATGATAGTGAAGATGATCCAGGACCTCAGAAAAAGAATGGAGGCAAAGATCGAGAAGCTGCAAGAAATATTTAACAAAGACCTAGAAGAATTAAAGAACAAACAGAGATGAACAGTACAATAACTGAAATGAAAACTACACTAGAAGGAATCAATACCAGAATAACTGAGGCAGAAGAACGGGTAAGTGACCTGGGAGACAGAATGGTGGAATTCACTGCTGTGGAACAGAATAAAGAAAAAAGAATGAAAAGAAATGAAGAGACCTAAGAGACCTCTGGGACAACATTAAATGCAACAACATTTGCATTATAGTGGTCCCAGAAGGAGAAGAGAGAGAGAAAGGACCAGAGAAAATATCTGAAGAGATTATAGTCGAAAACTTCACTAACCTGGGAAAGGAAATAGCCACCCAAGTCCAGGAAGTGCAGAGAGTCCCATACAAGATAAACCCAAGGAGAAACAGGCCAAGACACATAGTAATCAAACTGGCAAAAATTAAAGAGAAAGAAAAATTACTGAAAGCAGCAAGGAAAAAATGACAAATAACATACAAGGGAACTCCCATAAAGTTAACAGCTGATTTCTCAGCAGAAACTCTACAAGCCAGAAGGGAGTGGCATGATATACTTAAAGTGATGAAAGGGAAGAACCTACAACCAAGATTACTCTACCCGGCAAGGATCTCATTCAGATTCAATGGAGAAATCAAAAGCTTTACAGACAAGCAAAAGCTAAGAGAATTCAGCACCACCAAACCAGCTCAACAACAAATGCTAAAGGAACTTCTCGAAGTGGGAAACACAAGAGAAGAAAAGGACCTACAAAAACAAACCCAAAACAATTAAGAAAATGGTCATAGGAGTATACATATCGATAATTACCTTAAACGTGAATGGATTAAATGCTCCAACCGAAAGACACAGGCTTGCTGAATGGATACAAAAACAAGACCCATCTATATGCTATCTACAGGAGACCCACTTCAGATCTAGGGACACATACAGACTGAAAGTGAGGGGATGGAAAAAGATATTCCATGCAAATGGAAATCAAAAGAAAGCTGGCGTAGCAATACTCATATCAGATAAAATATACTTTAAAATAAAGTATGTTACAAGAGACAGGGAAAGACATTACATAATGATCAAGGGATCAATCCAAGAAGAAGATATAACAATTATAAATATATATGCAGCCAACATAGGAGCACCTCAATACGTAAGGCAACTGCTAACAGCTATAAAAGAGGAAATCAACAGTAACACAATAATAGTGGGGGACTTTAACACCACACTTACACCAATGGACAGATCATCCAAAATTAAAATTAATAAGGAAACACAAGCTTTAAATGACAAAATAGAGCAGATAGATTTAATTGATACTTATAGGACAAAACAGCAGATTACACTTTCTTCTCAAGTGCGTATGGAACATTCTCCAGGATAGATCACATTTGGGTCGAAACTCAAGCCTCAGTAAATTTAAGAAAATTGAAGTCATAGCAAGTATCTTTTCTGACCACAACGCTGTGAGATTAGAAATCAATTACATGGGAAAAAACATAAAAAACATAAACACATGGAGGCTAAACAATACATTGCTAAATAACCAAGATATCACTGAAGAAATCAAAGAGGAAATCAAAAAATACTTAGAGACAAATGACAATGAAAACACGACAATCCAAAACCTATGGGATGCAGCAAGAGCAGTTCTAAGAGGGAAGTTTATAGCTATACAAGCCTACTTCAAGAAACAAGAAAAATCTCAAATAAACAATCTAACCTTATGCCTAAAGGAACTAGAGAAAGAAGAACAAACAATACCCAAAGTTAACAGAAGGAAGAAATCATAAAGATCAGATCAGAAATAAATGAAATAGAAACAAAACAATAGCAGAGGTCAATAAAACTAAAAGCTGGTTCTTTGAGAAGATAAACAAAATTGATAAACCGTTAGCCAGACTCATCAAGAAAAAGAGGGAGAGGACTCAAATCAATAAAATTAGAAATGAAAAAGGAGAAGTTAGAACAGACACCACAGAAATATAAGGCAGTCTAAGAGACTACTACAAGCAACTCTGTGCCAATAAAATGGACAACCTAGAAGAAATGGACAAATTTTTAGAAAGGTATAACCTTCCAACACTGAACCAGAAATAGAGAACATGAAGAGACCAATCACAAGTAATGAAATTGAAACTGTGATTAAAAATTTTCCGACAAACAGAAGTGCGGGACCAGATGGCTTCACAGGTGAATTCTATCAAGCATTTCGAGAAGAGCTAACACCCATCCTTCTCAAACTCTTCCCAAAAATTGCAGAGGAAGGAACACTCCCAAACTCATTCTATGAGGCCACCATCACGCTGATACCAACACCAGACAAAGATACTAGAAAAAAAGAAAATTACAGACCCATATCACTGATGAATATAGATGCAAAAATCCCCAACAAAATACTAGCTAACAGAATCCAACAACACATTAAAAGGATCATACACCACAATCAAGCGGGATTTATCCCAGGAATGCAAGGATTCTTCAATATACGCAAATCAATCAGTGTGACACACCATATTAACAAATGAAGAAGAAAAGCCATATGAGCATCTCAATAGATGAAGAAAAAGCTTTTCACAAAATTCAACACCCGTTTATGATAAAAACTCTCCAGAAAGTGGGCATAGAGGGAACCTACCTCAACATAATAAAGGCCATATACGACAAACCCACAGCAAACATCATCCTCAATGGTGAAAAACTGGAAGCGTTTCCTCTAAGATCAGGAACAAGACAAGGATGCCCACTGTCACCACTATTATTCAACAAAGTTTTGGGAGTCCTAGCCATGGCAATCAGAGAAGAAAAAGAAATAAAAGGAATACCGATTGGAAAAGAAGAAGTAAAACTGTCAACTGTTTGCAGATGACATGATACTATATAGAGAGAATTCTCAAGATGCCACCAGAAAACTACTAGAGTTAATCAATGAATTTGGTAAAGTAGCAGGATACAAAATTAATGCACAGAAATCTCTTGTGTTCCTATACACTAATGATGAAAAATCTGAAAGAGAAACTAAGGAAACACTCCCATTTACCACTGCAACAAAAAAGAATAAAATGCCTCGGAATAAACCTACCTAGGGAGACAAAAGACCTGTATGCAGAAAACTGTAAGACACCGATGAAAGAAATTAAAGATGATACCAACAGATGGAGAGCTATTCCATGTTCTTGGATTGGAAGAATCAACATTGTGAAAATGACTCTACTACCCAAAGCAATCTACATATTCAATGCAATCCCTAGAAATTACTAATGGCATTTTTTATGGAATGAGAACAAAAAATCTGTATGCAGACACAAAAGACCCTGAATAGCCAAAGCAGTCTTGAGGGAAAAAAACAGAGGTGGAGGAATCAGACTCCCTGACTCAAGAATATACAACAAAGCTACAGTAATCAAGACAATATGGTACTGGCACAAAAACAGAAACATACATCAATGGAACAAGATAGAAAGCCCGGAGATAAACCCACATACCGATGGTTAACTAATCTATGACAAAGGAGGCAAGTATATACAATGCAGAAAAGACAGTCTCTTCAATAAGTGGTGCTGGGAAAACTGGACAGCTACATATAAAAGAATGAAATTAGAATGCTCCCTAACACCATACACAAAAATAAACTCAAAATGGATTCGAGACCTAAATGTAAAACCAGACACTATAAAACTCTTAGAGGAAAACATAGTAAGAACACTCTTTGACATAAATCACAGCAAGATCTTTTTTGATCCACCTCCTAGAGTAATGGAAATAAAAACAAAAATAAACAAATGGGACCTAATGAAACTTCCAAGCTTTTGCACAGCAAAGGAAACCATAAACAAGACGAAAAGAAAACCCTCAGAATGGGAGAAAATACTTGCAAATGAAGCAACAGACAAAGGATTAATCTCCAGAATTTACAAGCAGCTCATGCAGCTCAATATAAAAAAACAAAAAACCCAATCCAAAAATGGGCAGAAGACCTAAATAGAAATTTCTCCAAAGAAGACATACAGATGGCCAAGAAGCACATGAAAATCTGCTCAGCATCACTAATTATTAGAGAAGTGCAAATCAAAACTACAATGAGGTATCACTTCACACCAGTTAGAATGGGCATCATCAGAAAATCTACAAAAAACAAATGCTGGAGAGGGTGTAGAGAAAAGGGAACCCTTTTGCACTGTTGGTGGGAATGTAAGTTGATACAGCCACTATGGAGAACAGTAGGGAAGTTCCTTAAAAAACTAAAAACAGAATTACCATATGATCCAGCAATCCCACTACTGGGCATATACCCAGAGAAAACCATAATTCAAAAAGACGCATTCACCCCAATGTTCACTGCAACACTATTTACAATAGACAGGTCATGGAAGCAACCTAAATGCCCATCGAAAGACGAATGGATAAAGAAGATGTAGTACGTATATACAATGGAATATTACTCAGCCATAAAAAGGAAAGAAATTGGGTCATTTGTTGAGACGTGGATGGATCTAGAGACTGTCATACAGAGTGAAGTAAGTCAGAAAGAGAAAAACAAATATCGTATATTAATGCATATATGTGGAACCTAGAAAAGTGGTACAGATGAACCGGTTTTCAGGGCAGCAGTTGAGACACAGATGTAGAGAACAAACGTATGGACACCAAGGGAGGAAAGCGGCGGGGGGTTGGGGGTGGTGGTGTGATGAATTGGGCAATTGGGATTGACATGTACACACTGATGTGTATGAAATTGATGACTAATAAGAACCTGCTGTATAAAAAATTTAAAACAAACAAAAAACAAAAGACACTGTTAAGAAATGAAAATGTAAGCCATATACTTGGGAGAAAATAGTCACAATACATATATCTCAGAATGGACTTGAAACATAATATGTTAAAACTTTTTCAATTAAAGAAGACAAAAAACTTTTATAAATAAATGGGCAAATATTTGGACAGACACTTTACCAAAAAGCTATCTGAGTGGCAATTATGCAGTGGAAATATGCTCAATATAATTAGTTATAAGAGAAATATGAGACTGCAATTAAATGTCATTATCTACTCCCTAGAATGACTAAAATTAGAATGGCTATAGTTATATGATATAATTTCTTTCCTGTTTACCTCAGAGAAATCAAAATATATGTCAGTACAAAAGCTCTTCTGTGAACATCTATAGCTACTTTATTTATAATATCTGCAAACTGGAAATAAGTCAAATATCGATCAGCTGGTGAATGGATATACAAATTGTGATATAACTACACAATGGAATACTACTCAACAACTCAACAATCAAATGAAAAAAATCAGTGATACACACAACAACAAAATTTCAAAAATATTCTGCTGTGTGATAGAAGACAGGTGCAAAAGACTACGCAATGTGTGACTTTTTTTTTTTTTTTTGCGGTACGCTGGCCTCTCACTGTTGTGGCCTCTCCCGTTGTGGAGCACAGGCTCCAGACGCACAGGCTCAGCAGCCATGGCTCACGGGCCCAGATGCTCCGCCTCACGTGGGAACTTCCCAGACCGGGGCACGAACCCATGTCCCCTGCATCGGCAGGCGGACTCTGAACCACTACGCCACCAGGGAAGCCCACAATGTGTGACTTTATATGACATTTTATAAAGGAAAAACTATAGTGACATTGAAAAGATTGGGGTAGCCAGGTGAAGAGCCAGTGGGAAGGGGATCTAACTGCAAAGAGGCATGAGGAAATGTTTTTGAGGTCATGGAAACGTCCTGTATCTTGATTTTGGTGGCTATTATATGACCATATACATTTGTCAAAACACTGAATTATGCCCTTAAACTTAGTGAATTTTATTGTATAGAAATTATAGTTCAATAAAATTCATTAAAAATACTGAGTAGAGGGTATTTCCATAGTATGTTTCTTTGAGACAGTATTTTTGAAAACCTGTCACAGTATTAAAATGCTTGTCCATGTAAAGGTTGACATCTTACTATACTGATCCAATAGTATTTGATTGTCTTATGGCAGTGATATTGTTTCTATAGAGACTATATGACTATATAACACTCTAATCAACTAGATTCTTTTATTTAGGCAGCACAAAGTCCCAGGCCAGAGAAAGCTTAAAGAGGATAGTGACAGAAATGACGACATTTTACGATTCAGCTCAAATGAGAGGCAATAGGTCACTATTTAGATATGACAACTAGAAAAAAAAATTCTTGTGTCAACAATCAGAAACATGTTCACTTTTTGAAATATCTGTGCCAAACCCCTAAGAAATATTAGGAAAGACAAGCATAATGAAGTTCATGAAGCCTCTATAAGATATGAAATCCCAATATGAGTTGGTCATCTAGTCTTGAGAGGAAACTCTTGAGATGGATTGACAAGGAAATCTGACATGAAGCTTTAGTTTAAAAACCTTGGTGAGGAAGCTGGAGAGAAGGCTATCATGAGAAAGAGAACTGTCATCTTTCTTTATTCCATACTACCAGCTATATCCAAGTTTCCAGCCACACTGTCTTAGGCTAAAACAATTGCTGGCAACCCCATTTTTCTTTGCTGATGTCACTTGCAAAGAAAGTCACTTTCAGTTTATTTGTGTGGGTATATTTTTCCCTTTCCCTTGGCATTTTTGAGTTTTACATTATTAGATTCTATCCCTCATTGTGAACTGCTTAGTGGTTTATTAGGGACAAGTGTGGCCACTGCCTCTGGAAGATGCCAGAGTGGTATATATAAACCATGATGAGGTTTTAGCCGACAGTGGATGGTATGTTAGCTTTGGCCTTGAGTTCTTGAGGGATCATGATTTAAAAAGTTGTTCAGGGAGACATATTGCTCTTTTTAGGTTGCCAACTTTGTGGCTTTCCTGTGGAGTTGGACTAGTTTTCATCAACAGCTGTGGTTAATTTTCAGGAGCTAGGAGTAGCCATTTTAGAGGCGAATCTTCCCCTGTCTTTGAGTGGTGAATGAAGTTTCTGACTCTTTGGTCGCTGTGGTGTGTGCTTTTTTAATTTCCTTAACTGAGGATTGATTAAAAGTGATTGGCTTGGATTTTATGTAAGCTAAGCAGAGACCTAGGGGATGTTCAGTGACACTTCATGTAACCGAAGAGTATTCTCACATTAATGGTTGGGAAGAGGCAATCGAGGGGTGAGATGCAGAGACGAGAAAGGATAATAATAGGTTGATGTTTAGCTATTATTTACCATAGCTGTGGATGTGGGTTTTAAAGTGTACATGACACAATTCCTTATATATGAGGAGTAAAGTGGCTGACTTGATTTTTCATTTATTTTAGGTACAATTTACATGCAATAAATTATGTCTGTAAATTTTACTGAGTGCACAGTTTGTGAGTTTTGACAAACACAGTCATATAAGCACCACTGTAATCAAGGTACAGAACTGTTCCAGTACCTCCCCAAATTTTCCTGTTCCCCGTTGTAGTCAACTCTTCCTCTGATTTTAATATTTGCCTTTTCCAGAAAGTCATATAAATTCAATCACATAGTATATAGATTTTCGAGTTGGCTTCTTTCACTTAGCATAATGCGTTTGAAATTTATTCATGTTGTTGCATATGTCAGTAATTAATCCATTTATATTGGTGAATGATATCCCACTGTATAGGTGTGTCACAGTTTATTCACCAGTTGAAGGATATTTGGGTTATTTCTAGATTTTGGAGACTACGAATAAAGCTGCTGTAAACACCAATGTGGTGGTTAATTTTAGGTGTCAATTTGGTTGGGCAACAAAGTGTCCAGATATTTGGTCAAACATTATTCTGGATATTTCTGTGAGGGTGATTTTGGATGAGATTATCATTGAAAATCAGTGGACTTTGAGTAAAACATCACTCTCCATAATATAGGTGGGCCTCATCTAAACACTTGAAGGTCCAAATAGAACAAAAAGGCTGGCCTACAACCTTACCCCTCCTCCCGCCCCGCCCCCCCCCCCCCCCCCCCCCCCGCCAAGCGAGAATTCTCCAGTATACTGCCTTTGGACCTTATTTACAACATTGGCTCTTTCCTGGTTCTAAATCAGATGACCTTTGGACTCAAACTGGAATATCGTCTCTAACCCGCTGGCCTACACTGCAGATTTTGGACTTGCTAACTTCTATAATTACATGACCAATCCCTTATAATAAATCTCTTTGTGTATATATGTGTGTGTGTGTGTGTGTGTGTGTGTGTGTGTGTGTGTGTATACACACACACACACACACATTCTGTTGCTTCTGTTTCTCTGGAGAACCCTAACACAACCCACATACAAGTTTCATGTGAACACAAATTTTCATCACTTGGAGTAGCATTGCAGAATCTCATGGTAAAGGCATGTTTAACTTTATAAGAAACTGGCAGACTTCTTTCATAAGTGGCTATACTATTTTGCATTCCTACCAACAATACATGAGAGTTACCATTGCTCTGTATCCTTTCAAACACTTGGTATTTTCAACATGTTATTTAAAAAAATTTAGTCATTCTAAATTGGGGTGTAGTAATATCTTACTGTTTTATGTTTTTGAGTAATGGTATGTTGAACTTGGAGCTAGTCTGGGAGAGCCCTGTCATTATTTTCTGGTTGTCTCGATATCTCGTACTGACCCCTTGGTCAAGATAAGGATGAAATCACTAAATAATAATTTATAAGTTGCTGTTCTAAACCTAATACTCCCCTGGAGTGGTTTTAAAGTATGTTCATGAGTTATTTAATATGCCTCCTTTCAAGAGATAAAGCTTAATTCCCCCCTCCCCCCCCAAAAAAAAGAGTAGGTTATCCTTATTGGCTCACTTTTAATGAACAGCATATATAACTTTCAAAACTAATAAAACACTCCCTCCTTGCTTCCCTTTCTCTGGGATTACTCCCTGTGGGGAAAGCCAGTCAGCTGCCACATTGTGAAGACACTCAAGAAGCCTTATATGGTGGCCCTTGTAGGGAGAACTGAGGACTAGTAAGGGACTTGTTCTGAGAACTAGTAATGAACTGTCTTAGTCTTAACCTCTTGCTAAGACTCATGCAAATGAGCCATCTTGGAAGTGGATCCTTCAGCCCCAGTCAAGGCTTCAGATTACTGCATCCTCAGCCAACATCTGGAGTGCAACCTCATGAGAGACCCTGGGCCAGATCCACCCAGCTAAGCTGCTCCTGAATAACTGATCCATGGAGACTATGAGATGATAAATGTTTGCTGTTTAAGCTACTAAGTAATGGAGTAGTTTGTTATGTAGCAATAGATAGCTAATACAGATTAATACAGATTTTGGTACTGGGATTTGGGGTGCTATTATAACAAATACATAAAAATGTGGATATGGCTTTAGAATCATGCAGTGAGCAGAAGGTGGAGGGACTTTGTTATTAATTATTCTGGCAGTCTCGGGAACTCCCCCAAATTATTGCTTTTGCATTTTAACTTTGGTATAAAAATAGGCTCTACCTGATTTTAGTCTCTTTTAAATAGATTTTACAATGACTGGCTCAAATTATGTACAGAGGATCATTTGTTTTAGGACTTTAAAAATGTCATACAGTTAACAAGTAAAATCATAAATCATGAAACACTCTTATCCGATTTCTTAAATATCTCCCTTTTTAGTGATTACTGAACAGTAGGAAGTCCTTGTCTCAATTTTTGTTTTAAATTTTAATCTCAGTATGAGGTTTTAAAATAAAAAGTTTGGATGGAAATAACTGATTATCTGGTTCCAAAGGACATTTCCAAAAGAGATCTCTTGGGTATAATCCATGCACCTAAGTCTCACAGAGTAGGAGATTTACCACTTAAGGAGTTTAGTATCATTGGTGGACATTTTACATGTACATTCTTTAAGCCTCAAATTTAATTTCTTTGGCAATCCAAGCTATTCTTTGTACAGGAGAAGCCAGATTCTCTGCTATACTAATATATCATACCTGCCTTCTGTCAATTCCACAGTGCTACATAAATTGCTGAGTTCTGCTTTTTTGGCTTTTTCCTGGCCAAGGTGTGAAGAGGCCCAGGAGAGAGGAAAGTAAATCAGAATGTGTATACTGTCTTTTCCTCTCAATAACCAGGTCTGACTTAATCCTTGGCAGAGCTGAAGCACCCTGTTTGCCATGGTCGAGTCTTATTTCTTTCTGTTCTGGGGGTTGTGATGCATCTATTTAAACTTATATTGAGTCATTAATATCCAGAATTGACAAGGAAAGGGAGAAAAGTACTATTGAACAGCTACCAGGTACCATTTATGTCACACAATAGCTTAAATGTATATTGGATTGGCTGGCACAGTTTGGCCAAACCTGTGTTGTTAAGTATTGATCAGGATCAGTCCAGCTATAACTATCAGCATGTCTCAGCTCAACTTGGAAGAAATTGTTGAAGGTCATTCTCATGGAATATATGAAACGGATCCTTCATATTTAGATAGAAAATCTGGCTTGTTTCCTATAAATTTTCTGCCAGGTCATGGTACACGATATTCAGTACAGTTTGAATATTAGCCCTGGACCCCTGGCAGTCCATTGAGGTAGGCATCCAAGGCATATTTGCTAGAACCGAGCTCTGCTTTTGTGGGAAGTCAGGTACATTGTTCCTTTATTGTCATGAATTCACTGTCACTTAATGACTTTTTCCAGTGATGGGTTCATGAGTGGTGAGAATACCTGGCACAAATTAAACCTGTATGTATATGTGTGAAATATTCTCTGTTAGTTGTGCCATTATATAGTGTACTGGTTTGGTTTTCCAGGAAGTATACTTCAAGATGGACTTAGGAGTGCAGAAAGTTTATTTGGGTTTAATACCTGTGAAAGGAAAAAGAAGGAAGCAGGATTGGGCAGGGGTGAGTCATCAGACTGTAATACAGACCTGTTAAGTTTCTGCCAGCCCATTGGGGAGCTCTATCACAAAAATCATCATCTGGAGTAATTCTGCATTAGGCTGAAATACCTAGGCCTTTGTACCACAGTCTTTATCAGTCATTAGGGGCCACCTTGAGAAGAATGTGACCTTGGTTCCCTTGGTTCTAAAGCTGAGGCAGACCCTGAAGAGCTAACTGCTGAAAGCTGTCAGCTGACAACATTTTTTCTTTTTGTTGCTGGACATGGAGTGCTTTCTCAAAGAGGGATCTGAGCAGCACATCTCCATATCTGCTACATGTAGCTAAAGGCAGATCTTGTTTTGGCTGTTTACTGTGCCATCCTTACTTCAGTTAGGTCACAGAGGTATAGCTATAATCTGTGCATAGATCTAGAGATATAGTAAAGCCTTTCTTTTCTGAAAGTTTATTAATGAAAGTAAAAGTCAAAGTGGAAAATGATAAAATGTTAAAGATAATGCATGTCTAATTTAACTTAATGTTATTTTATCTTTTATGTAGAGACATGTCTTATGTAGGGACAAAACCTTTTTTTTGAGTATGAGTCTTTTGATTAGAATTCCACTTTATCTTTCATGCATAGGGAATACCAATAAAACATGATACTGAATTTGCAGTTTTTTTTTTTTTTTTTGCGATACGTGGGCCTCTCACCATTGTGGCCTCTCCCGTTGCGGAGCACAGGCTCTGGACGCGCAGGCTCAGCGGCCATGGCTCACAGGCCCAGCCGCTCTGCGGCATGTGGGATCTTCCCAGAATGGGGGCACAAACCCGTGTCCCCTGCATCGGCAGGCGGACTCTCAACCACTGCGCCACCAGGGAAGCCCTGCAGTTTTGGCAGAGCACAACCTTATACACTGTGAAACAGTCTGAGTACAGGATTCCCTAGATTTTTATGATTTTTCCACCAGTATTTCATATTTATTTTTATACCAGTTTAATTCAATAGTGTTTTTAAATGATTCACCTTAATTTAGACTTTTCAAGTCATCTGACCTAATTTTTATTTTAACCTCCTCTCCTTTTGCACTAATTTTTACTCAGATTATATTTAATGAAAGTCATTGCATAAGAATAAATAGATTTGACTTTGGTGTGTGTATGACTTAATAGATGAGAACAGAAGTATTCAGGCTTCCTAGAGAGGGGTATGCTAGCTCTAAGGCTTCAGTTAGTGGTGAACATTGGCCAGTGTCTTTTGTAAAGGGGAAAGAAAGTGTCATTTAATCAAGCAAATAAAACGAGAGCTTTGTATATTTATAGCTGTATCTCCAACTACATCTGTAATTATAGCTTATATCTGTTAAAGGACATTCAAGAACAATAAATATTTTGTTACTAGAGAGGGATATAGGCCCAAATCACTACCTAATGCCTTGCTTTGGTGAACTGGGCTGGGCTGTGAGAGAGTCTCAGCATGCCTTTTGACCTATTAGTGTAAAGCCTGGATTAGGGTAGCAGTAATATTCTTTTTCCCTCTAGGCCCTATTCTGTTTCCATTGACCATGCAAGGGCCTCCCTCTAAGTCAGTGTCTTCCCTAGGATCCTTTCACAATACCAGCTGCCTGAGATTAAGTGAGCCAAGAGAGATGAGAGTTCAAAGAGAAGAAGGCCTTTGTCCCAAATCAGTTCTATTTATAATCACTTTACTCCTCTACCTAAAAGCTCCATCCTCAACTTCATGTCCCTGAAAGAGTCTGTTTTTTCCTGACTTTTGGAATTGAAGAGAGGAAGCCTTGAGAGCCCCTGAAGATTAGCATGTGCCATGAACATCATTTTTATATTCATTTTTAAAGGGTTAATACGGACCTTTCTTCTGTTAATTTTTGTGGATGGCTTGACTCTGGGCTCTTTGAATAATGTTTGCAAACATCTGGCTGGAACATCCCATCAACCTGGAATAACTATACCTAGCATCCTAGTTTTCGTACTTATGAGAAAGAACTATGGAAAGGAGGTAGCTAATCATATGATTCAAGATCTCTGGATGATGATTAGTTAAGCTGAAAACCCTGATAAGAGTCTATAAAGTCCTGCTTCAATTAAAGATGAAGCACACATAAAAGCTGCTATGGCCTGATGCCCTGTATCTGTCCCAGAATTGATTTCTTTGAAGAGATGTATTCTCAGTGCCAAGACATTTCAACAGCTTTCACTGTTTCTCCTCATTTTGTAGGCGCTGAAATTTACATTTTCTCTTAATTTACAAATACGTGACGAGACTGTTGGACTATTGGTATCAAATAGAATATTGTAGCAGGAAAGGGAGAGTAGTTGATGTTTTTAAAAAGGAAATTTTCCTAACTTTTTCATTCCTAACCTTTAAACTGATATTTAAATAAAACATGGTGATAGTTATGATTAGGTGTAAAGATTTTACATTAATATTATTACATTGTCAGAATGATCATCTGTTGTACAAAGCTCCCGTACTTATGTTTAGCTGTGACAGTTGAAGACATTTAAGTAAGAATGCAATTATGTAGTCAGAGCAATTCCTAGGGTCTACATGTGTGTGCCTGATGCACCTATACCAGGTGTTCTTTGGGTAGGGAAGAGAAGAATGGAGAGTTTATTAAGGTTGCTGTTGTGTTAATCATGGTACTTGCTGTAGTTTCTTTTGAAAGAGGTTAAGGAAACTGATGAGCATTTAAACCAATCCATAGCTTGGGACTTTTTGATAAGATTCACTCTTTAAAGAGGGGAAGATTTTTTTCCTATGCATTAAGAGATAAGTGTTACATAAACCACAGTTAATCCGGTACATGGTTTTTGTTTTGTCAGGGATAAAAGACTGTTGTTAACAAAGAAAGCAAAAGCTTATGTTTGGAGAAAAGGGCCAGGAGCCATGCATGGCCTGTTACCAGGGACTTCTATATCTAAGTGGCAGCAAGACTCTGCTCCTCACAAGAGCCACAGATGTTCAACTCCATCAAATACCCTTGGAAGGTCTTTCATTTAGTCTTTGCTTTGGTCTCAAGACAAGACAGCACCTTTGGTGGACCTCTTTCCTTTTCCTATATAATATTTTCATTTTCTGCCTCATTTTATTAGTAGTATCTCCTTTTTACTTTGGGTTGCTGCATTAATTACTTACATGTACCTACTTAAGGGCAGGTAAACTTTAACAAAAGTTTAAAACTCAAGTGTAGTTGAAATGAAATAATCTTTATGCCTTATGAAAATACACAAGTGAGTCATTCTTTATTGGAACTAAAGGCTCAAGTTAAGAAATTTTTCCCATAATCTTTTAAACATATGTTCAGCAGAGATTAAAAAAAATCTGTTTAGGCTGGAATCTTCTACTAAGTTAATAAAATGTTAATGTTTTCCCATGTTATAAATTTAGACATTTCTAGGATCCTAAAGTCACAGTGGTTAAAACTTTGAGACAATACTAAGAGTGGAGTGCAGAGTATGGAAAAAGGAGAGGTACTTAAAGATTCCTTTTTATCTCTGCTAGTCTCACTTTCTCACATTGTGTTGGACTAGGCAGTTCCAGTTGCATAATTAAAGTCTCCTCTCCAGAATGTCTGCTTTACTCATTACACAAAAGTAGATTAAACATATTGGTGTGTGATATGTGGAAATGGTGTATGTGTGTATGTGTGTGTGAATAAAAGGATAGTGCAGACTTTTGAGTGAGAGCAGGTTGACTTTATATTTATTTTCTAAGAGTACATAAGAATACAACAGTGTCCCCAGAGATAAAATCCTGTAAGTTTTAGAAAAAGTAAAAATTTGAAATTTAAAGAAATGTCATTTCTTATGTTTTCTTTCTTTGGTGACTTTTTTTTTTTTTTTTTTTTTTTAATGCTTGTGGTGGAAATTTTTTCTCTCTTTGAATGAGAGAGCTTTTGGTATTTATTGATAGCTGAGAACATTCATCTCTCATTCCAAATAGACAAGATTGACACCTTTGAGGTCCCCAGCATACTTATATCCCCAAATATGCACAAATAGCTTTTGGGGCCACTGTCATCAGGGCACCTACTTTCAAGAGAAATGGATGAGGTAATGTCTGTAGGAACTTTGAGAAGGCTAAGCACCAAAAATAAAATATTTTTAGAAGAAGTTATTACTTTGGACAGGCAAGACCTAAATGTGTAATGTAAAGCCAAGTGAGGAGAACACAGAATTGTGGTGCCAGTCAAGAGCAGCACTGTGATCATGGATGGGTGCTGAGCCCTGAGGAATAAAAAGATTGCATGGAAGGCACAGGAAGAGAGCAAAGGAGAATCAAGGACTGGATTAAATGACCAAATAGAGACCAAAAAGCCTGGGAAGGTAGAAGATCACAGAGGATAACAAAGGAAGTGGGAGTTTGGCTTCTTGTTACCTTGCTTTCTTTAATCAAGCTATTTATTTTAAAAAGTGTTTTCTCTCTTTTACTTTCCTATTTGTTTTCTAGTATTCTCCATTTCAATTTATGGCTTTTATTGATATTTACATTCTTATTTATATCGTGAACAAAGCTAAGGAATAATCCTCAAACATTACTTTTCTTTTTTTTTTTTTTTTTTTTTGGCAGTACACAGGCCTCTCACTGCTGTGGCCTCTCCCGTTGTGGAGCACAGGCTCCGGACGCGCAGGCTCAGCGGCCATGGCTCACGGGCCCAGCCCCTCCGCGGCATGTGGGATCTTCCCAGACCGGGGCACGAACCCGTGTCCCCTGCATCGGCAGGCGGACTCTCAACCACTGCACCACCAGGGAAGCCCCTAACATTACTTTTCTTATCACTGGTGTACAGTGAAAGTCTTTGTCTATTATAGGAAAATTTTCAGCATTTTAAAAGATATCTTTCAAATGAAAGATTACTTAGATGAGCAATTGTAAAATAGTTGAAATTATGGTCATTGAAGTTGGAGTTCGAGGAAGGGGGCCTAGAATATTTCCTGCTCAGATTTTCCCCTCCTTGGGGTCTAGGAGACTCCCATAACTTCCTGATTGCTGGATAAAATCTAAACTCCACCGTTGACATTCAAAATTTTTGGTACCATGGACTCATTTCTGTAATTCTTGGTCACTCACTCCTATAATACTCATTCCTCTTTCCTATAATACTTGATTAACCTCATTCCTCATTTGTTTTAAGTGTGTCTCTGCTTTTCCACTTGGGCCCTTGCCACATTGTTCTTACAGCTCTCTTTATATTTTACATGTTCCTCTTGCCTATAATGTTCTTCAGTTGAACTATGTACAACTCCTTTGGACTTGTCTAAATCCAAAGAGGCTCAGCTGCTCTTGACCTATGCCACCCTACTCTGCTTTTCCTTTTACTGTACACACACCTTTATTATTCCTCATCATCCACAACATCTTAAGACCTTCAGCTTAAAAGCCCAGCACTACTCAATGTCTGAAGCAATCTGGACCAGAATACAGAAACTTTATTATAAGAGCTATCATCTGTGATAGGTAGAACCTAGAATTATTCCTGCTGCCCAAAGCCTAGAATTTTATCTGAATAGGGTGAACTGTTGGGTACCATAGATACCTGGTCTGGATGATTGCTCTTTTGTCTCAGTTCCATACAGTTTAGGACAGACTCTAGTGTTTGAATTTACCTAACTTTGATGTTTCCCTCTCTTGGGGATTAGATCTTATTTCTATCAATGTAGATTCTAGTTGAAAGCATGCTTTATCAGGGTCAATGGTGTCATCATTCCCTGGACAGTGAGTTTCTTTGAATCAGTACCAAGAGTGTTTTCTTTGTAGTCTTTGCATAAGCTGGTTTGAACTTCCTTACAGCATGGTAGCCTCAGAGCAGTTGGATTGCTTATATAGTGACTCAGCACTCCACTGTGACTGTTCTAGCAAGCAAGATGGAAGTTGCAATGCCTTTATTGACCTCACCTTAGAAGTCATGCAGCAGCACTTCCACCACATTTTATTGATTTCAAGGCAGTCATAAACCCTCCTAGATTGAAGGGTAGGAGAATTCGACGCCACATTGTGATGGGGCATGGCAAGAGTCTAGAAAAATGGTAAGACAGGAGATGTTGTTGCAGCCGTCTTTGGAAAGTACAATCTGCTACAGGCTACATGTATAGTTATAGTTAGCATTTATGAACATAGCATAGATAAAGATAAACTTGGCTTCTTGCTTGAACAGTAGTATAGTATAGCATGTTCACATATTGCCTGTTCTAATAATTTAGATATTTAAAGGTTGATAGTGGTTATTACTACCTTGAAATAAGAAGTGATATGTAGTTGAAGTTCATTGATACATATTAATTATACACTGGGTGTTGGAGGCTGTGGTAAGGACCAGTATTTATTCTAGTGCTTTAAAGATGACCTAGGAATAGATGACCAGGATCTGTCTTGCTTCTAAGTAGAGCCGCCCAGGAGAGCAGTTCAGAGGTATAATGGGGGAGGGGCCCTCATAATGGGCTGAGAGTAAGATGCTAGTCCAAGTCAGAGAGACAAAGGAGAAAGGGTTAGAATGCTGACTGCGCAATTTGTCAGGAAGGTCCTAGAGACTAACAAAGAAGTGAAGATGACATCAGAGAAATATCCAAGTAGGTAGGTATTGTGTTAATAGTCACACCAGGAACTAGTCCCACAAACATGGCTCATGTATTAATTTGAAGGTGAGCTCTTAAAGCAGCAGAACAGCATTGGACACAAGCCTCACTCAAGTTGGCATAAAAATTAATCTCAATAAATTAATTTTTGTAAGAGAATTACACAAACTCATTCTGACTAATGAATTTTCTAAGAGCTGCCTTGTTTATAAACAATCCATGTGAGGTTTTTAATAATATTTCATGTTGGTAACTGTGGCAAATTGTAGCCATACCTCTTTTTATTGTGTTTTGCTTTATTGCACTTTGCAGATGTTGCATTTTTTACAAAATGAAGGTTTGTGGGAACCCTATGTTGAGCAAGTCCGTCGACATCATTTTTCTAAGAGCATTATTTTTAAGTTAAAGTATGTACTGTTTTTTAGATAATGGTATTGTATACTTAATAGACTACATTATAGTGTAAAGATAACTTTTTATGCACTGGGAAACCAAAAAATGTGTGTGACTCACTTTGTTGCAGTATTTGCTTTATTTTGGTCATCTGGAACTGAACCTGAAATATCTCAGAGGTATGCCTGTATTTTGAGATCTCTATCCCTGTGTGTATGTTTATCTATATACAATTCTATTTCTATATTTCTATCTATGTCTGTGTCCAGGCCATTTCCATCTTCCATGTCCTTACCCATAACTGTATGTATATCTATATATCTATGTTTATATCTATATCTATATATGTATTATCTATATCTATATCTACATTGATATCTCTCCAAGATGTCAGCTGGAGATTCACTGCATCTTAAGAATCAGATAAGATTGGCTTAAACCTCTATTTCCCGTCCATTTCCTTCTCAAGATTTTTATAGTTCTTGTAGGAACAGAGAAAGGTTTATGATCTCATGATAACCTCTGACTTTGAGCTCCTGCTTCTACTACAAATAGGTTAATTTATGGATTGTCCCCAAACCCTGAAGGTTTTCAGCTTATTTTTCTAAACAAAGCTGATTCCCTCCTTTAACGGTTAGTTTTTGTTGCATAACGAATTGTCTTCAAAATGAGTGGCTTAAAACCAAAACCATTTTATTCAGTTCACTATTCTGTGGATCACCTAGGTTGTTCTAAGTGGGCTGGCTTGGCTGACCTCTTCTGGGCTCTCTCATGTATCTTTGGTCAGATGGAAGTTGGACGGTGGCTAAATGATCTGGATGGCCTCAGTCATATGTCAGGAGTGGGTAGACTGGTTGGTTTTGTGGAGTGAGTGGCACACAGCTGGAACTGCTTGAATATGCTCTGTTCAGTCTCTCATCCTATAGGTAGCTAGCCTGAGCTTCTTCACATGGTGGTCTCAGAGTTCCAGAGAATCCCACAAGTGACTTTTCAAGCCTCTGCTTGTGTCACACTTGCTAGTGTCTCATTGGTCAAAATTATTCAAGTGGCCAAGGCCAAAGGCATTGTGGGAAGGGATAACCCAAGTGTCTGGGGCAGTGAGGGAAATTATTGCGGTAATTTTTGCAAACACTTTACCACATCTTTCTAAGAGAAGTTTAATGTCAGCTGTTAAATGCATATATTTCAAACTCTAATCCTTACTTTCCCCTAAAGACTCGATTTTTCATTAGATCGGGGAAATATTTTCTACTTCTTTTGAAACAACAACAAATAAAAATGTGGTAGCACTGGGCTTTGAGAAATATAGGGGACTTCTTAGCACAGTGACTGGGGGGATCTAATGGCATTTAGTGGGCAGGGGTCAGGAATGCTGGGGCCAGTTTGGCACAGCACAGTTAAGACTTGTCTTGCCCCTGTTGAGAAACACTGAGCTACATGTACCAAGGCGATATTTTTCCTTTTGAATTAATTTCCTTCCTCCTTCAAGGCTTAGGGAGGTAATTTTATGATAGAGGAGAAGGAACACTAGACTGAGTGAGAGGAAGCTGAATTTCTAATCTTCTCTGTACCACACTCTGACTGCATGATCTGGAGCAAATCACTCAAGTATTCTGGAACTCAGTTTCCCACCTTTAAGTAACAGGGTTGGATGAGATGATATACGCTTATTTATGCACTTATTTCCCTCATCAATGCACAAAGAATTTGAGATGGCATGAAAACTGCATAAAGTAAAATAAATACTTGAGCAAATGTATACAAAAGGAAAACAAGAGAGGGGGAATAAAACAAGGAAAACTGGTTCACAGAAAACATACTTTGAGAATCTATATGGCTGCTAGAAACAGACTTCAAATTTGACTCTAAGTACAGAGGGAAACATCATTATAGAAGTCACAGCCACGATAAAATGAGAATACAAGTTGTTCAGGTGAAAGAAACAGTTTTGTTACTGAGACTTGAAAGGAACCCCTTAGGATATCATAATGATGTGTGAAAGACCATATTCTTGAAAGCATACAACAGATATGTTAAACAATTTTCCCACAGTGATTTCTTATCATATCCCTTAGTGTAACTTGATGTTATAACAAAAAGGGGCTAAAACAATGATCTCTAATACGCACCTCTGTTGATTTGATTTGTCTCAGTGGTAATATACAGACTATTTTCTAGAGTAATGTTCTTAATGGAAGTCCTTCAAGATGCCCTCAATGAATATTATTTTTCACTATTAGGGCTCAGTGATTTTAAGGCCCTTTCTATCTCTGTGGTTATAATAACTTATGTTTTGGGAAGAAAAAAGACTTTTGCTTTGTGTTAGTCTGCTAGGGCTACCATCGCAAAATACCACAGACTGAGTCGCGTAAACAATAGAAATTAATTTTCTCATAGTTCTGGAGGCTGGAAGTCCAAGATCAAGGGGCCATCAGGGTGGGTTTCTAGTGATGCCTCTCTTCTGGCTTGTTGACAGTTGCCTTCTCACTGTGTTTTCATATGGCATTTCCTCTCTGTGCCTGTGGAAAGAGTAAGATCTCTGGTTTTTCTTCCTTTTCTAATAAGAATACCTGTCCTATCAGATTAGGTCTACCCTCATGAACTCATTTAACCTTAATTACTGCCTTAAAGGCCCATCTCCAAATACAGTCACATTGATGGCTAAGGCTTCAACATACGAATTTTGAGAGATACAGTTCAGTCCATAACATGATTCTTTAATTCATCATGGTTCTTTAATAATCAACTGACATATTGAGGACAAGGATACATTTAATGTAGATTTCATTTTATTTCTTTGGTTTTCTTAGAATTTTCAGTTTGAAGCCAACAGAACCATTTCATTTTTTCCCCCAACGTGCTTTATTTTGTGTATACATGAAACAACTCCAGAGATCTGACATCTGTATTTAAAATAATAAATGGAAATTATTGTAATCTGATGCATCTTACC
This sequence comes from Globicephala melas, assembly GCF_963455315.2. Taxonomy (NCBI): domain Eukaryota; kingdom Metazoa; phylum Chordata; class Mammalia; order Artiodactyla; family Delphinidae; genus Globicephala; species Globicephala melas. Next base: position 14,619,466 of record NC_083318.1, read on the forward strand.
TCTCAGATTGTCAGTTGAGGTAATTTCACCAGTTACAGATGAAAGTGGCTCTTTGGCATGTCTTCAGAGGGCTTCTGGGTGTTATATGACTTTTGGGATACATGGAAGAGATTCATATCTTGAGAAGCATATATGTGTGTATGTGTGTGTACGTACATATGTTTAGACACTAATGCTAAAAATACAATTAAAGTGAAATACTTTATTGTTTATTGAATGGTAATATACACTTTTTGCAATACTGTTTGGAAAAGGGCAGAATCTAGTCTGTGGTTTCATCTTTGTTTAATAACCGAAAATGTGTTATAGGGCAGCTAACATGCTTTCTGGTTTATCCCAGTGGCAATCTCATTCTCTAGTCCCCCAGCAACAGCTGTGTCAAATAAACCTAAGTAAAGAAGAAGAAAAAGAGGGGGAGAGTTGGAGAGGGTGGAGCTTGAGGTGGGAGTAGCAGTAAAAAAAAAAAAGAGAGAGCGAGAAAGCAGAGTTGCAAAGAAAATTGACTTAGGGTGGTATTTTTTTGAACCTTTATTATATTTGTGTTAGGATATGTTTTATAGGCTCATAAAATTCAGTCACATAAGCAGACTCAAAAGTAAAGCATCGAGCCTCAGTCTATTTGTTATCATTATAATAGTGTGAAAACCATTTCCATTGCAGGTGTTTCAAAGACCCATAGAGGTTGCATGACTTAAACATTAACATATTATTATAATAATATGAAGCTGCGACCCTTTGACCCATAAGCTTTTGACTTTAATAATTTCCAGGTTATTCCTTAGCCAAAATATGTTTTCCCTTCAATTTTCACACTGGTGCATTTTCCTAAATAAAGTACTAATATAATAAATAAATTATATCCAGATGAAAGCCTGTCATCCAGTACCTCATCCCAGCACGGTGCCTGCAAATGCTATAGTAAGGATTTCTCAATGTGCTGCCTGTATCAGGGATAGAGACCTGGGAATCTGGCCGAGGTGGTATTTGATAAGAGGAAGAACGAAATGAATGGATAAGGTTAAGAAAAGATGACCTTGGACAAAAGTCTTAGAGGTCAGTACTTGCTTTTTTATTCTCTCATAAAGTGAAGGAGGGGATTGGGGTGAAGAGAAAAAAAGAGTTCATCACAGATTGAAAAACTTTGTGTCAAATGTGGGAAAAAACCCACCAAAGTGAAGTCTTTATCATGAAATGCACCAAACACAAAAGAATGAATGCATGGGTTTGAGGCATTTGGGAGTGATTGGTAGTCATATTATTTAGCTTGCTGCACACTAGATGGCTGTAGTCAGGTTTTCTGTTCTGTTAACCATGGAGTCAGTGGTTTCATAAAGCTGTTGCTCATTCGGAGGGAGTTTGTGTGCTTTACTTCCACATAGGATATCTGTCTGAAAAGTACATTGCATATCTAATAAACTGCTAATTGCTCAGATTGAGTGATCTTTCAATCAGTGATTTCTAAGAAAGAATGGTAACATTTATTTGAATATTGCATACTCTGAATGGATACTGTATTCATATCCAATAGTTATTAGATACTTTCCTCTTTTCTAGTGAGACAACCAGGTTCTTCTCTTTTCTCTGCTCTCCTCCCTCCCTCCTGGTGTCTCTTCCTCCCTCTTCTTTCCTTCTTTCTTTCCTTTCTTCCTCCCTTCATTTCCCCTGCCTCTACTTTTTTTCTCCTTTTTTGTCAGATAGCCAACATAGGAGCTAAGGGAAGAAGAGAAGGGTCATCATGGTAAGTGAAGAGAGTTATAGAGAGAAATACAGATAGTCCTTTGGTGGTAATATCTTTTGAGGGGATTAGGCTTTCTACACACACATATATATTTGTAATACTGCTATGGAAGAATACATTGTCAGGGAGGAAGAGGAAAAGTAAAATTAGCATTTGTTGAACTTCTGTGTACCAGGTTCTATTAGACTGCTTCACTTAATTCTTAAAATAACACAAGGAAGTTCTAATGAGAAGGTAAAATATCTCTGATATCTGGTATTGGTATCTGTTTGTTACCAGCATTCGGATAGTACCCAAGCTGTTTAAAAAATACATGTTATTCACCATGCAAAAATATGTGCAGACATAGTGATGCCAGCGATTCACTATTCAGTAACTTATTAAGAAAATATCTATGGATTGCCTACACTGTCCAGGTCAAAGAAAATAGTCAAGGTTATTTCATTAAATGAGTATTTGTGTGTGTTCTCCTGTGTGTACATTTATTTGGTTTACAAACACTGCTACTTTGACATTACAGTGTACAATTATGTAATGATAATGATAACAACTGATATTAACTGGCCACTTTCTCTTTGTCAGGGGCTCTAGTCTGCTGAATGGTGACTGCATATTAGGTTCCTTAGAAGTGGGAATTCCTATGGAATTTTTTCATTTAAATTAATTAAATAACTAATCATATCCTACGTTATTCCAAAGGTGACTTAAAATAAAGATTCAAATAATATGGTAAAAGAAAATAATTAAAAATGAACAAGAAACATGAGGTAATAGAAAAACAAAGTGAAGAAAGTATATCAAGCTGGCAGTGAGGCTGTGAAACAAATTATAGGCCACATATCTCCATGTATTTTCACCAGGGGCGGGGGAAGCATGGTAAGATACAGGGCCCATAAGGGAAAAATGAACTAGTTGTTGAGGATAAACATAATATCTGAGACTGAGATAAAGTTCTTTCGTAGGCCCTCATGTATGATGCCACATAAAGAACAGTGTACTTACTGGAAACGCAGTCCAGTCCATTTTTCATTATAGGCTGATGGCTTCAGTACATTTAATTCTAGAACAACTCAGTAAACCGTTTTAATGGGGTAGAGGGAGAGGTTGAGTGTTGGGGCAGATGGAGTTGAAATGATGGGCCATATCATGTCCAGTTATGAAGTTTTCTGGATTTTCTTGCTTAATCCAAGGAAAGATGGTATCGGAGGAATGTGTAGTCTGCATAATCTGATGAGATCCTTCATAAAATTAATATCTTTCAGCCAAGAGTGTAAAAGACATTGACCCACAGTAAATTCAAGATTAATTTCAGTGTCAAATATTTGGAATGCAGATATTCTGGATTAGTTCAGCCTTATGCTTTAATAATCAGTGAAACTGGGGATAGAGTTGACATCCCACAAAAGGGCATTATTTATGAATTCCAGGAGGTCCTATTATAGTGTAATTCCTGTGACAATACTCTTGTCAAATTACTTAGAACTTCACAACTGCATTTGTGTTTCACTGTGTGAGCCCCTGTCCCGCCTTCTTAGGCTTTATTTTAATGTTTCCAGTCATGAATCTGAAATAAGACAGTATTCTTTTTTTTAAAAATCAAACATCAATATATATTTTTTCTATTAATGAGTCAATGCATTACATTTAGAAGACAAGGGATAATTCACTCATTGTCATGCAGAGTTAGCATTTAGATAACCATCTTTCAATATTTTTCTAGGAATACGTTTAAAAATAAGTCTTACATATTATTTTTTATCTTACATTTTTTACTTAGTTTATCCAGTTCTTTCCCCTGGTACAGCATGGTGTTTGCAACAGTCTTTTAAGGTTGTACAATATTCTATTAAGTTGTGTTCTATACAGTTGATGTATTATAGTTTACTTAAGAATATAGTTTAGTTAAGCACTTGTAGATGTTGTGGTGTTAAAGACAGAAGAGACAGAAAAGAAAAGGAGTAGGAGAAGAGATAACGTGGGTTATTGCAGAGTTAGGTCAATAAATGCCCAGCCACTTCTCTGCCTTTTAAGAGATCAGAGCACAAAGAGCTTTGTATGATAATAAAGGAAGTTAAGTAGAAAATGTGAAAAAAGTTTTTTCCCTAGTCTCCTTCCTCTCTCTTGCCTTCTACTTTACCAGTAGACATGATGGAAATATTTTAAATAAAAAATGGAAAGTAAGCATGAGAGAAGTAACAGGAAGTTGAGCCAGTTGAGTGATCTGATGTAATCTGCAGTAAGATCCTAAACTCTGAATCTAATATAATTGAAATTAGTAAGGTCTGGATTTGTTTTTAGTGTAGCTGGAAATTTCCACAGAATTTCTAAATATCTTTTTTAAAGTCAATTAAATTTATTACTATTTGCAAGGAGCCACAGTCTTGGATGATACGTGTTGGATATTATTATCATCAATAAATTTACAAGGCAGAAGAAATTGTACTGAAGTGTGAATCCATAGGCTTGGAGAGAGACTGCTGGGCCAACCACATTTCTTTTGTGACTCTTCTAGTCTACTAGATTTATAGCAGAGCACAATAACTATTAAATCTGAAATGTTATGTAATTTCAGAACTCAGTTTCCTCTAAGCTGCAGTGGACACTTGAAGGTCTGGGATGGAACAACATGTTCCAGACTCTGGGTGGAAAGGCTAGTGTGGAAACTGTAAAGGAAATCTCCTGGAAAGCAAAGCCTGGGTCTGCACCCATAACTCACCACCATGTGCTTCCTCTGAAGCATCACCCCTTGAGCTTAGGGAGCTCTTTTATTGCCAGCAGCACATTTTGTACATCTAAGCATCGTCTTCAGTAACTGGATTTATTTCTGTCATTAAAGAAAGACATGGCTTTGCATTTGGTTTCTTGGAGCATGGTATGGTGGGAGTGGAATATTCTTTAATGTTTCTGAATGTGGCTACAATCAGATCCTCATCCAGATTCTGCCTGTGAGGTTTATTTAAGAAAAGAGTTTGTTTTTCTTCATGTTGTCTAAAACCATGTTTATTTTTTTCCAAGTGTTGCAATTTATAGTCTGAGATTTGTGTGGTGATCTGGTTTTGGTCTCTTTGAACAAATAAAACCTTTCTTGGGAATGTAATTATTTTTTCCTTAGGCACTATGGTGGATATTTGGTGAAAGAGAAGTAGTGTTATTATTCTTCTCCTTTAGAGAATGAAATTTACATGGACTTCTGTCCCACTACATAACAAGGATTTTAAAGGTGGGAATGAGTGGCTGCTGCGATATGATCTAGTAGAAAGAGAACTAGGCTACGAGTTAAGACCTGCCCTAATCTTGACTCTCATTAAGTAATTGTGTGTTTCCACATCTCTGATTTACTCTGTTGGATTGCATCTGATTATGACTATTACCATTCATACATTTAATAAAAACTTGATTATAGACATTTAAAAACATATATGAAAGAAGAGGGAATAATAAAAAATAAACATGTATACATCTCCCAATTTCAGCAATCATCAGCACAGTTCTGCCTCGTCTGTGCCTACAACTACCAGCATCACTGTCCTTCTACCCCAGAACTATGTTGAAGCAAATCCCAGATGTCATATCACTTATCTGTAAATACGTCATTATACATCTCAAAAAGATAGACTTTTTAATAAAAAACACCATCACAATTATTACACCTAAAAATTAACCCCTCAAAATACTTACTACCATCAAACTCCCAGTCAGTATTCACATTTTCTCAGTTTTCATATATATATTTTTTAACATCTTTATTGGAGTACAGTTGCTTTACATTGTTGTGTTAGTTTCTGCTGTATAAGAAAGTGAATGAGCTATACGTATACTTATATCCCATATCCCCTCCCTCTTGCCTCTCCCTCCCACCCTCCCTATCCGACCCCTCAGGTGGTCACAAAGCATCGAGCTGATCTCCCTGTGCTATGCGGCTGCTTCCCACTAGCTATCTATTTTACATTTGTTACTGTATATATGTCCATGCCACTCTCTCACTTCGTCTCAGCTTACCCTTCCCGTTCCCATGTCTTTAAGTCCATTATCTACGTCTGCGTCTTTATTCCTGTCCTGCTCCTAAGTTCTTCAGGACCATTTCTTTTTTTTTAGATTCCATATATATGTGTTAGCATACGGTATTTGGTTTTCTCTTTCTGACTTACTTCACTGTGTATGACAGACCCTAGGTCCATCCACCTCACTACAAATAACTCAATTTCGTTTATTTTTTTGGCTGAGTAATATTCCATTGTACATATGTGCCACATCTTCTTTATCCATTCATCTGTCAGTGGACCCTTAGGTTGCTTCCATTTCCTGGCTATTGTAAATAGTGCTGCAGTGGACATTGTGGTAAATGACTCCTTTTGAATTATGGTTTTCTCAGGGTATATGCCCTGTAATGGGATTGCTGGGTCATATGGTAGTTTCTATTTCTAGTTTTTTAAGGAACCTCCATACTGTTCTCCATAGTGGCTGTATCAATTTACATTTCCACCAACAATGTAGGAGGGTCCCCTTTTCTCCATACCCTCTCCAATATTTATTGTTTGTAGATTTTTTGATGATGGCCACTCTGACTGGTGTGAGGTGATACCTCATGTAGTTTTGATTTGCATTTCTCTAATGATTAGTGATGTTGAGCATTCTTTCATGTGTTTGTTGTCAATCTGTATATCTTCTTTGGAGAAATTTCTATTTAGGTCTTCCGCCCTAAATTGGAATGGGTTGTTTGTTTTTTTGTTATTGAGCTGAATGAGCTGCTTGTAAAGTTTGGAGATTAATCCTTTGTCAGTTGCTTCATTTGCAAATATTTTCTCCCTTTCTGAGGGTTGTCTTTTCATCTTGTTTATGGTTTCCTTTGCTGTGCAAAAGCTTTTAAGTTTCATTAGGTCCCATTTGTTTATTTTTGTTTTTATTTCCATTTCTCTAAGAGGTGGGTCTAAAAGGACCTTGCTGTGATTTATGTCATAGAGTGCTCTGCCTATGTTTCCTCTAAGAGTTTTATAGTGTCTGGCCTTACATTTAGGTCTTTAATCCACTTTGAGTTCATTTTTGTGTATGGCGTCTTCTAATATCATTCTTTTACATGTGGCTGTCCAGTTTTCCCAGCATCACTTATTGACGAGGCTGTCTTTTCTCCATTGTATATTCATTCTTGCCTCCTTTATCAAAGATAAGGTGACCATATGTACATGGGTTTATCTCTGGATTTTCTATCCTGTTCCATTGGTCTATATTTCTGTTTTTGTGCCAGTACCGTACTGTCTTGATTACTGTAGCTTTGTAGTATAGTCTGAAGTCAGGGAAGCTGATTCCCCCAGCTTCGTTTTTCTTTCTCAAGATTGTTTTGGGTATTCAGGGTCTTTTTTGTTTCCAGAAATACTGTGAAATTTTTTGTCCTAGTTCTGTGAAAAATGCCATTGGTAGTTTGATAGGGATTGCATTGAATCTGTAGATTGCTTTGGGTAGTAGAGTCATTTTCACAATGTTGATTCTTCCAATCCAAACACATGGTATATCTCTCCATTTCTTTGTATCATCTTTAATTTTTTTCATCAGTGTCTTATAGTTTTCTGCATACATGTTTCCTTAGGTAGGTTTATTCCTAGGTATTTTATTCTTTTTGTTGCAGTGGTAGATTTGAGTGTTTCCTTAATTTCTCTTTCAGATTTTTCATCATTAGTGTATAGGAATGCAAGAGATTTCTGTGCATTAACTTTGTACCCTGCTATTTTACCAAATTCAGTGATTAGCTCTAGTACTTTTCTGGTAGCATCTTTACGCTTCTCTGTGTATAGTATCATGTCAACTGCAGACAGTGACAGTTCTACTCCTTTTTTTCCAATTTGGATTCCTTTTATTTCTTTTTCTTCTCTGATTGCTGTGGCTAAAACTTCCAAGATTATGTTGAATGATAGTGGTGAGAGCAGGCAACCTTGTCTTGTTCCTGATCTGAGAAGAAATGGTTTCAGTTTTTCACCAATGAGAATGCTGTTGGCTGTGGGTTTGTCATATATGGACTTTATTGCATTCAGGTAAGTTCCCACTGTGCCTACTTTCTGGAGGGTTTTTATTATAAATCAGTGTTGAATTTTGTCAAAAGCTTTTTCTGCATCTATTGAGATGACCATATGGTTTTTTCCCTTCAATTTGTTAATATGGTATATCACATTGATTGATTCACGTATATTGAAGAATCCTTACATTCCGCAGATAAACCTCACTTCATCATGGTGTATGATCGTTTTAGTGAGCTGTTGGATTCTGTTTGCTAGTATTTTGTTGAGAATATTGCATCTATCTTCATCACTATTATTGGCCTGTAGTTTTCTTTCTTTGTGACATCTTGTCCGGTTTTGGTATCAGGGTGATGGTGACCTTGTAGATTGATTTTGGGAGTGTTCCTCCCTCTGCTATATTTTGGAAGAGTTTGAGAAAGACAGGTGTTAGCTCTTCTCTAAATGTTTGATAGAATTCGCCAGTGAAGCCATCTGGTCCTGGGCTTTCGTTTGCTGGAAGATTTTTAATCACAGTCTCAATTTCAGTGCTTGTGATTTGTATATTTATATTTTCTATTTCTTCCTGGTTCAGTCTGTGAAGGTTGTGCTTTTCTAAGAATTTGTCCATTTCCTCCTGGTTGTCCATTTTATTGGCATATAGTTGCTTGTAGTAATCTGTCATGATCCTTTGTATTTCTGCAGTATCAGTTGTTACTTCTCCTTTTTCATTTCTAATTCTATTTTTTTTTTGGCTGTGTGTTGGGTCTTTGTTTTTTGTATGAGGGCTTTATCTAGTTGCAGCAAGCAGGGGCCACTCTTCATCGCAGTGAGCGGGTCTCACTATTGGGCCTCTCGTTGCGGAACACAGGCTCCAGACGCGCAGGCTCAGTAGTTGTGGCTCACGGGTCTAGTTGCTCTGCGGCATGTGGGATCTTCCCAGACCAGGGCTCGAACCCGTGTCCCCTGCATTGGCAGGCAGACTCCCAGCCACTGCGCCACCAGGGAAACCCCTCTAATTCTATTGATTTGAGTCTTCCCCCTTTTTTTCTTGATGAGTCTGGCTAATGGTTCATCAATTTTGTTTATCTTCTCAAAGAACCCGCTTTTAGTTTTATTGATCTTTGCTATTGTTTCCTTCATTTCTTTTTCATTTATTTCTGATCTGATCTTTATGATTTCTTTCCTTCTGCTAACTTTGGGTTTTTTTAATTTTTCTTTCACTAATCGCTTTAGGTGTAAGGTTAGGTTGTTATTTGAGATGTTTCTTGTTTCTTGACGTAGGATTGTACTGCTGTAAATTTCTCTCTTAGAACTGCTAAGGTTTTGGGTTGTCATGTTTTCATTGTAATTTTTTTCTAGGTATTTTTGGATATCCTCTTTGATTTCTTTAGTGATCTCTTGGTTATTTAGTAGCATATTGTTTAGCCTCCATGTGTTTGTATTTTTTATAGTTTATTCTTGTAATTGATATCTAGTCTCATAGTGTTGTGGTCAGAAAAGGTACTTGATATGATTTCAGTGTTCTTAAATTTACCAAGGCTTGATGTGTCACCCAAGATATGATCTATCCTGGAGAATGTTCCCTGAGCAATTGAGAAGAAAGTGTATTCTGGTGTTTTTGGATGGAATGTCCTATAAATATCAATTAAGTCCGTCCTGTGTAATGTATCATTTAAAGCTTGTATTTCCTTATTTACTTTCATTTTGGTTGATGTGTCCATTGGTGAAAGTGGGGTGTTAAAGTCCCCTACTATGATTGTGTTACTGTTGATTTCCCCTTTTATGGCTGTTAGCATTTGCCTTACGTATTGAAGTGCTCCTGTGTTGGGTGCAGAAATATTTACAATTGTCATATCTTCTTCTTGGATTGATTCCTTCATCATTATGTAGTGTCCTTCTTTGTCTCTTGTAATAGTCTTTATTTTAAAGTCTCTTTTGTCTGATATGAGAATTGTTACTCCAGCTTTCTTTTCATTTCCATTTGCATGGAATATATTTTTCTACCGCCTCACTTGCAGTCTGTATGCGTCCCTAGGTCTGAAGTGGGTCTTTTGTAGACAGCGTATATACGGTTGTTGTTTTTGTATCCATTCAGCCAGTCTATGTCTTTTGGTTGGAGCATTTAATCCATTTACATTTAAGGTAATTATATGTATGTTCCTATTACCATTGTCTTAGTTGTTTTGGGTTTGTTATTGTAGGTCTTTTCCTTCTTTTGTGTTTCTTGCCTAGAGAAGTTCCTTTAGCATTTGTTAAAAGACTGGTTTGGTGGTGCTGAATTCTCTTAGCTTTTGCTCGTCTGTAAAGGTTTTAATTTCTCTGTGAAATCTGAATGATATCCTTTGCTGGGTAGAGTAATCTTGGTTGTAGTTTTTTTCCCTTTCATCACTTTAAGTATGTCCTGCCACTCCCTTCTGGCTTGCAGAGTTTCTGCTGAACGATCAGCTCTTAACCTTATGGGGAGTCCCTTGTATGTTATTTGTTGCTTTTCCCTTGCTGCTTCCAATATTTTTTCTTTGTATTTAATTTTTGATTGTTTGATTAATATGTGTCTTGGCGTGTTTCTCCTTGGATTTATCCTGTTTGGGACTCTCTGTGTTTCCTGGACTTGATTGACTATTTCCTTTCACATATTAGGGAAGTTTTCAACCATAATCTCTTCAAATAATTTCTCAGTCCCTTTATTTTTCTCTTCTTCTTCTGGGACCCCTATAATTCAAATGTTGTTGCATTTAATGTTGTCCCAAAGGTCTCTGAGACTGTCCTCAATTCTTTTCATTCTTTTTTTCTTTATTCTGCTCTGTGGTAGTTATTTCCCCTATTTTATCTTCCAGGTCACTTTTCCATTTTTCTCCCTCAGTTATTCTGCTATTGATTCCTTCTAGAGAATTTTTAATTTCATTTATTGTGTTGTTCATTGTCGTTTGTTTCCACTTTAGTTCCTCTAGGTCCTTGTTAAATGTTTCTTGCATTTTGTCTATTAACAAGATTTTGGATCATCTTTACTATCATTACTCTGAATTCTTTTTTTGGTAGACTGCCTATTCTCTCTTCATTTGTTTGGTCTGGTAGGTTTTGACCTTGTGTCTTCATCTGCTGTGTATTTCTCTGCCTTCTCATTTTGCTTAACTTACTGGGTTTGGGTTCTCCATTTTGCAGGCTGCAGGTTCATAGTTCCCATTGTTTTTGGTGTCTGACCCCCTGTGGGTAAGGTTGGTTCATGGGGTTCTTTAGGCTTCCTTGTGGAGGGGACTGGTGCCTGTTTTCTGGTGGATACGGTTGCATCTTTTCTTTCTGTGGGCAGACCACATATGGTGGTGTGTTTTGGGGTATCTGTGACCTTATTATGATTTTAGGTAGCCTCTCTGCTAATGGGTGGGGTTGTGTTCCTGTCTTGCTAGTTGTTTGGCATGGGGTGTCCAGCACTGGAGCTTGCTGGCCATTGAGTGGAGCTGGGTCTTAGCATTGAGACGGAGATCTCTGGGTGAACTCTTGCTGATTGATATTATGTGGGGCTGGGAGGTCTCTGGTGCTCCAGTGTCCTGAACTAGGCTCTCACACCTCAGAGGCTCAGGCCTGGCACACAGCTGGAGCACTAAGATCCTGTCAGCCACACAGCTCAGAAGAAAAGGGAGAATAAAAGTGAAAGAAAGTAAAAATAAAGTTATTAAAACAAAAAATTATAAAATATATTATTAAAATAAAAATTAAAAAAGTAAAAAAAAGAGAGCAACGAAACTAACAAACAAATCCACCAATGATAACAGGCACTAAAAACTAAACTATGTTATATATACAAATCAGAAACTGGTCAGTCGCATACAGCAAACCCCAAGTCTACAGTTTCTCCCAACGTCTGTCACCTCAATTTTGGGATGATTCGTTGTCTGTTCAGGTATTCCAGGGATGCAGGGTACCTCGAGTTGATCGTGGATATTTACTCCGCTGCTCCTGAGGCTGCATGGAGAAATTTCCCTTTCACTTCTTTGTTTGCACAGCTCCTCGGGTTCAGGTTTGGATTTGGCCCCGCCTCTGCATGTAGGTCACCCTCTGGGATCTGTTCTTCGCCCAGACAGGAGGAGGTTAAAGGAGTGGCTGATTTGGGGGCTCTGGCTTATTCAGGCTAAGGGGAGGGAGGCCTGAGTTGGGTGCTCCTGCGGCGGCAGAGGCTAGCATGGTGTCGCAACAGCCTGAGGCACTCCGTGTGTTCCCCTGGGGAAGTTGTCCCTGGATCACAGGACCCTGGCCGTGGCGAGCTGCACAGGCTCCTGGGAGGGGACGTGTGGATAGTGACCTGCGCTTGCACACAGGCTTCTTGGTGGCTGCAGGAGCATCGTTAGCGTTTCATGCCCGTCTCTGGTGTCCGCGCTGATGGCCACGGCTCGTGCCCATCTCTGGAGCTCGTTTAGGCAGTGCTCTGCATGTCCTCTCCTCATGCACCCCGAAACAGTGGTCTCTTAACTCTTAGGCAGTTCCAGACTTTTGCCCAGATTCCCTCCCAGCTAGCTGTGGCACACTAGCCCCCTTCAGGCTGTGTTCATGCAGCCAACCGCAGTCCTCTCCCTGGGATCTGACCTCCAAAGCCGAAGCCTCAGCTCTGAGCACCGACCCGCCCCGGCGTGTGAGCAGACAAGCCTCTCAGGCTGGTGAGTGCTGGTCGGCAGCGATCCTCTGTGCGGGAATCTCTCCGCTTTGCCCTCTGCACCCCTGTTGCTACACTCTCCTCTGTGGCTCTGAAGCTTCCCCCCCGCCCACCCCCCGTCTCTGCCAGTGAAGCAGCTTCCTAGTGTGTGGAAACTTTTCCTCCTTCACAGGTCCCTCCCAGAGGTGCAGATCCCATCCCTATTCTTTTGTCTCTGTTTTTTCTTTTACCCTACCCCGGTACGTGGGGAGTTTCTTGCCTTTTGGAAAGTCTGAGGTCTTCTGCCAGCATTCAGTAGGTGTTCTGTAGGAGTTGTTCCACATGTAGATATATTTTTGATGTATTTGTGGGGAGGAAGGTGATCTCCACATCTTACTCCTCTGCCATCTTCACAACTTTGTCCTCAATTTTCATATATTTTTAAAGGTTTATTTGAGTGGGGATCCATATAAGGTCATATATTGTGATTACTTAATCATATTTCTTTTTTAAAAATATTTATTCACTTATTCATTTATTTAGGCTGCACCAGGTCTTAGTTGCAGCACTCAGGATTTTCCTTTTGGTATGTGGGCTTCTTAGTTGCTGCATGTGGAGTCTTTGTTGCAGCATGCATGTGGGATCTAGTTCCAACCAGGGATCGAACCCGGGCCCTCTGCATTGGGAGTGTGGAGTCTTACCTGCTGGACCTCCGGGGAAGTCCCCTTAATCATATTTCTTACGTCTTTTAGTCTATAAGTTTCCCTCCACTTTTCTTCTTTTTCTGAATCCACATGGGGCTATTTAACACATTGTTTCTCCTTTGTATTTCCAGTACATTGATGGATCTAGAGAACTGATCAAGTCCAGGTTTGAGGGTTGGGTTTTTTGTTTCTTTTGTGTTTGGTTTTGTTTTGGTAAGATTACTTCTTACATGGTGTTATGTACTTCCCAGGAGGTACATAATGTCTTGGCATTTCTTTCTGTGAGTTATCAATCATTGATCATTTTCTAGGTCTGTTACTTCATTTTGAGTTGCAAAATGTTAATTCTGTCATTTCCTGTTTTCATTGTTAGCGGCAGAATTTCTATAAAGAACTTTTCCTCATGGACTATCATTCCCCTAAGGTAGAGGCTATAGAAAAAGTTTGATTCTTTCCATTTAAATACCAGTTTTCATAATAAAGGTGGTTCCCTAAAGTCTTGCAAAAATGACCTTTTTTTTTTGGAGGAGGGATGATCCATGGAAGCATTATTTTGAACACATGAGTTAAAATACATTTATCCATTTCAAAATATCATCTGAAGTTTATATAGTTGGAGCTCATGCAGGTTGTTCCCAAGACTTTTGACATGACCCTCCCACACCCAGTACTTTTTTTTTTTGAATTTTATTTTTTTCATGCAGCAGGTTCTTATTAGTTATCTATTTTATACATATTAATGTATGTATAATGTAATATGTATGTATAATGTAATATGTATACATATTAATGTATACATGTCAATCCCAATCTCCCAATTCATCCCACCACCACTCCCCACCCCCGCCACCTTCCCCTCTTGGTGTCCATACATTTGTTTTCTACATCTGTGTCTCGATTTCTGCCCTGCAAACCATTTCATCTGTACCATTTTTCTAGGTTCCACATATATGCGTTAATATACAGTATTTGTTTTTCTCCTTCTGACTTACTTCACTCTGTATGACAGTGTCTAGGTCCATCCACATCTCTACAAGTGACCCAATTTCTTTCCATTGTATGGCTGAGTAATATTCCATTGTATATATGTGCCACATCTTCTTTATCCATTAGTCTGTTGATGGGCATTTAGGTTGCTTCGATGTCCTGGCTATTGTAAATAGTGCTGCAATGAACATTGGGGTGCATGTGTCTTTTTGAATTATGGTTTTCTCAGGGTATATGCCCTGTAGTGGGATTGCTGGGTCATATGGTAATTCTGTTTTTAGTTTTTTAAGGGACCTCCATAGTGTTCTCCATAGTGGCTGTATCAATTTACATTCCCACCAACAGTGCAAGAGGGTTCCCTTTTCTCCACACCCTCTCCAGCATTTGTTGTTTGTAGAGTTTCTGATGATGCCTATTCTAACTGGTGTGAGGTGATACCTCATTTACCTCCCCCACCCAGTACTTTTTGATAGCTTCTTTGCTTCTGGAATGACAAGATGTTCCAGGCTCATCTTGTGCATTTCCTGTCCCTGACCTGGATTCAGTCATGTTTTTCAAAAAGCCCTGATTCCTTTTAGTGGGATTTGATGTTAAGACATCATAAGGGCAAATATATATATAATATAAATAAATATATTTATTTTTAGAAGATAAAGTAGACCATGAATTCTTACTGCTGCTTAAAACCAGGACTAAAGAGTTTTTAATTATCTGTTTTATATCTTTATCTCCTTTCAACCTTGTTGAAAATCTTGGTTCTTAACAACACCAAAATAAGTACTTATGTGCATTATTTCACAGTATATATTCAACCGTCTCAGAATAATGATGCCAACCTACAGTATGACTACTGAAAATGACTTAAGATATATCATTACTATATTTTAAGTTACTCTAAATTATTGTATTTTAGAATCAGTTGTAATAGGTACTCTCTGTATGGTTATGCCATTAAATGTTTACATATTGGGCTTCCCTCGTGGCGCAGTGGTTGGGAGTCTGCCTGCCGATGCAGGGGACATGGGTTTGTGCCCTGGTCCGGGAAGATCCCACATGCTGCGGAGTGGCTGGGCCCGTGAGCCATGGCCGCTGAGCCTGCGTGTCCAGAGCCTGTGCTCTGCAATGGGAGAGGCCACAACAGTGAGAGGCCCGCGTACCGCAAAAAAAAAAAAAAGTGTACATATATATGTTCATTTTATTTGCAGTTTTTAGGAATTGCTTTGTGAAATTAAATTTATTTTATAATTATATAAAATAATTACATGTTTCTAAAGGCATATCTACAGAATAAGCTATTTGCAAAGAAGTGTGGCTTCTGTCCCTGGTTCCTCTACCTTGTTCATTCCTATTCCCTATAGGTAACCATTTAAAAATTTCAGGTTTTGTCTTTCTATTTTTCAAAAGATATAAACATATACATGGTTAAAGTTTCAGTTCTACAACACTGCTCCCTCAGATACCTCCCCCCAGCCCCACTTCAGACACCAGTCACAAGTCCAGGTTGTCACCTCTGCTTCTGAAGGACTATAGATTAGAGGTTCCCATTGAAACTGTGCACCTCAGATTGGGACTTGAACCCAGCCTAAACCCAGATAGGGACTTGAACCCATGTGGCTGGGACTCGAACCCGGCCAAAACCCACAGTCTTCCAACTGAGATCACACACCTGGTCTCAGGACTTATTGAAGCTCAGGTTCTTGATGTCTCATCACAGAAAGAATTCAGTGAGAGACAAAGTGATAGGTAAGAAGTGGGTTTATTTAGAGAGAAACACACTCCACAGACAGAGTGTGGGCCATTTCAGAAGGCGAGAACAACCTTGGGAGAAACATACTCCACAGACAGAGTGTGGGCTGTCTCAGAAGGTGAGAAAGGCCCCAGGGTATGGGGTTGTCAGTTTTTATAGGGGTGGGTAATTTTATAGGCTAATGAGTGGGAGGAGTATTCCAGCTATTTCAGGAAGGGGCGGGGATTTCCAGGAATTGGGCCAATGCCAGTTTGATCCTTGTGGTCAGTCTTGGAACTGTCATGGTGCCTGTGGGTATATCATTTAGCTTGCTGATGTGTTACAGTGAGTGTGTACTGAGGCTCAAGGTCTAGTGGAAGTCGACTTGTCTGCCATCTTGGATCCATTTGGTTCTAATCAATTTATGTCATGTCCTTAGGCTATGTCATTCTTTCAAAGGTTGTGCCCTGACCCCTTCCCTCCTGTTTCACCATGACCCTCTCCTTGAGTTTTATTAATTGCTAGAGCAGCTCACAAAACTCAGAGGAACATTTTACTTACTAGGTTACCTATTTATTATAAAAGGATATAGTTCAGAAACAGTCAGATAAAGGAGATACATAGGGCAAGATATGTGGAGAAAAGGCTTGTAGCTTACATACCATCTTTAATTGCACCACTCTCCCCGGATCTCCACATGTTCACCAACCCACAAGCTGTCTGAAACACATCCTTTTGGGTTTTTATGGAGGCTTTATTACATAGGCATGATTGATTAAATCATTGGTCATTGGTGATAGATTGAACCTGCAGCCCCTCTCCCCTTCCTGGAAGTCAGAGGAGTGGGACTGAAATGTTCAACCCTCTAATCACAAGGTTGGTTCTTCAGGCAACCAGCCACCATCCTTAGGTGGGGTTCAAAAATCACTTCATTAACATAATAAAAGACACCTTTGCTGCTGTTATAACTTTGTAAGTTCCAAGGGTTTTAGGAGCTCTGTGCCAGGAACAGTGGACAAAGACCAAGTATATTTCTTATTATACGTGACAATATAATATCTTATGGTTCTGGATTTGAGGTTTTTAATCCAAACTAGGGAACCCAGGAGAACAAATAAGTTTGAGGGTCAAGAAATGATGGGTGGGAAACAGTAAGTTGGTTTTGAGCAGTTTGAATTTGAAATACTATAGAACATCTGAGTGGGAATATCTAGTTGGAAACCATATGATAGATTCCAGGAGATAGGTGTGAACTAGATCTGTGGCTCTAGGTGTAATAGCTGAAGCTATGCATGCTCATGAGACCTGTCAATTTTGTATATGGTAAGAAGCAGGCCATGGTTGGAAATAAGGCTGCCAGTCTAACTGCTAATTTTCCTGCAAAATGTGACCCCTGTCAGGATCACAGGCCCTGAGAACACAAAGACAAATGCCATCATCCTCTCTGCATCTTTTGAGAGAGGGTGATCTGTTCATTGTCCAAGGCAGAGAAGCTTACTTTGAAAGCACTAATTAAATTATGAAATGTAAATTAGATTTAATTGGAGGAACCTCAGAGGAAGCCCTTTCCTAAATAAATCTTGATTTCTTGATGAAATGGTTTGGTAGGATAGAAAGGGAAGAGTAAATAGGATTTAGGTTCAGATTCCTCTGAGTTGTTCTGCTGCGATATAATGCTTATTCAAATGCCTAAGTGGAGGGAGTGTATCACTAAGAGGGAATGGGATTTGGGCACTGAGAACTTTTGGGAGGGGTGAGCGGTGGTGGCAAATGAACTTTAATGCATCCTTTATTATTTGGGATTAAATTCCAAAAGAGATCCTTGGCCATTCAGTGACTGGTTATCTGGTCTGAACTGCTTCCTTTGATGCCACGAAGCTCAAGGGATGGCAACACAGTGTGGCAGTCTTGTGACTGCAGTATAGCTCTCGTGCCTTGGAGTGAGGGAGGACTGAAAGGCGTATTTTTTTTTTTTTTTTTTTTTTTTTTTTTGCGGTACGCGGGCCTCTCTGTCACTGTTGTGGCCTCTCCCGTTGCGGAGCACAGACTCCGGACGCGCAGGCTCAGCGGCCATGGCTCACGGGACCAGCCGCTCCGCGGCATGTGGGATCTTCCCGGACCGGGGCACGAACCCGTGTCCCCTGCATCGGCAGGCGGACTCTCAACCACTGCGCCACCAGGGAAGCCCTGGAAGGCGTATTTTGAATATAAATGTTCGTCGTTGTGGTTAGTGTCCTCAAATTTTCTCTTCCCTCAGCATTCTTTATCCTGTTGCTCTTTTCTTCATTTATCTGGTAGCCACAAGAAACTAATTTTCTCAAACTTTGGTCTTTTTGAATCTTTGGTCCATTATTTAACAAACACATTTGTGTGGTTACTATTCCATTCTCTGTCTAATTTCATCTTCAGATTGACCCTGTGATTTGGAATTATTCATTCCATTTAATATCTGAGGAAGCCAAATCATAAAAGGTTTTAATGAGTTGAATTAGCTACTGTGGCTAGTAAGTTATAGAGCTGGAATCTGTATTCAGATCTTCTGATTTGAAGATAGTACTCTTTTCTTTACTGCATCTACCTTTATACATAATGATAGTAAAGGGGAAGAACGAGCTAGTGGAAGGGAGACAGTATTTGAAAGGAGTTTCTAAGAATTAGAAGATGCTTCTTGAACTTCAGGAAACTATCATTTTTTTGAAAGGAACAAAAATTCTCATGTGATTTCTAGGGCCTTGTTATTTAGGCAAATCACATCACAATGTTCTTTTACAACATAAAAATCCTTAATAGCTGAGCATAAAGGGATGGCCTTCAGGGTAGGATCAATGAATTCCTTTTAACTTTTTATGTCCCCTTAAAGGGGCTATAGCTAAAAGTGTGGAGGTGAGAGAACCATAAATCATGGACGTTGAAATACTAAATGCTGTGAACATAAATGTTTCGATAAATACTAAGTGGTATCAAATTCTGCTGTGAAATTCCAAAGTGTAATATAATCCTTTAGTGTGAGGAAAGAAGTCTCCAAGTGAACAACAGTTAAAGGTGGTCAGCTTGGCTTCTGTATTTTGGAAAGGGAGCAAAGCTTAACACTGCTGCGTGTCAGTCAGTCCAGAAAGAGCAAGGGAATGGCTGTTTCATGCTGATGAGTTGTTTGTCCTTTTTTCTACTTTACACCTTTCTTCTTGTTTAATATATACAGGTATACATTATATAGCTATTATGTATACAGAGGCCTTTTTGACATCAAAGATTCTGGTTTTGCAGTTTGGATAATCTATAAGATTATACCGACCATAACATAGCAGGCACATGCCAGACACTTGACCCCTAAAAGGGAGTCACAGGCCATGACATATTTAAACACAGTGAGAAGTGAAGTTAACAGCCAGCATGCTGTTGAACAAATGTGCATTGTTGTTAAAATTGAAACCACATGTTGATTAATAAAACATAGGTGCAACGTAACTGAAAATGTGTGGACAGTTGGAACCCTGAGTATATTATTATTTTTTAAATTTATATTTTGTCTGTGGGTCTTGAGGCCCCATACTGTTTTCATAGTGGAAGTCAGCAACACAAGCTCAGCCTGCATGGAAGGCGCTGGGCGCTGAAGGACCAGGTCTTCTCTAGCTGCTGGGACCGTGGAAAGATTTCAGCTGCTGCAACAAGAGCCTAACCAGATCTTTCTAAACCATGTCAAACCTGAACTTACCTGAGGGGCTAAATCACAGCCTGCTGAGTCAGACATCTCTGAATAAAGCAGTAATTCAATGGCTGTTTATTACTTTATGGAAAATTCAGCCATAGACAGTTGTATGAAGAGATATTCAACAAACTAAATGTTTCAAGCTTCATTTAGTTTGAAATAACACAGGTTTCTTCTTCAGAGCTCCAAGTGTTTAGCTCTGGTGCGTCTATTTTTTGTTTATTGGCAACTTAAATTAAGACAGGTGAGAGCTGTTGAATTTTCTCTGCAGGCAGATGAGAATGATGAAATAATGATTTATTTGTGTATCCCTTGCGCAGTAACAGCTAGAGTTGTCCGGAAATCCCATTAGTAATTTCTTTTTGCTTCTGTTCTATATATTTACTTGGAGCCAGCAATAGAAAAGTTGAGGGGAAAGAGGAGAGAGAACATAGGGGATGTCTTCTGTTCGTTGGCGGAATTTTTCTCTTTTTGGAAGGAGCACGAGGTCCGTGGGAAGAGCCTAAACTCCTGCACGGGAAAGAAACCCCTTGTTCCCATTTAGTATGCTTTCTTCTTACATATTTCTAGGGTTACTGCTTTGCCTAGGTGAAAGCAAAGGCTGAAGCTCCATTACCGGCCTCCCAGGTAATAAAGTACCCTGTCTCGATTTCATACCAGCAGGCTGTTTCACCACAGATAATACAGTTCATTTTTTATTTTAATATTCTACTAAGACCTTCTCCTCCTAGGTGTTCATTTATTTATTTATTCAGCACATATTTAAGGGCATACTTTGTACATAATTAAGTGCTAGGTTTTTAGGGAAGAGAAAAGGAATTATAACATACAGTAACTCATGTCTCTTTTAATCTAGAGGTGAAAAAAACCCATACACACTCATAAGAACAAATTACACACTAAAAAAATGAGTTCACAAAGTAGCATTAGATGAAGGGAATAGAAAAAAGTTATGTCAGTTCAGAAACAAAGGAGAGTTAGCATTTCACCATGAATGGGACTGATTCTTGGAATCTGAGAGGCCTTGTGCTGTGTCTTAGTGGCTTGGTAGGGGTTGTATGGGAAAGGAAGACTGAGCCTCTTTCCAAGAATGTGGAGGGTTAGGACCCAAACTGCAGAGGCAAAATGAGCGTGGCACATTTAGGGAAGTGTGAGTTGACTAGTGTGCTAGAGTGGAAGTTTCACTGAGGGAAATATCTACTTATTCTTTAATTTCAACGAGTATTATACTGAGTTCCTACTGCTCTGTGCTGCATGCTTTGTATACAAAGATGAAAAAGGCAGACATGGTTTCAGCCATCAAGGAGGTCACCATCTGGTAGATGGAAGGACAATAAACATGGGAATAATAATTTATGAAAATTATTAGGTAAAACTTATTAGGAAACATACAAGGATCTATGAGTGAAAACAGGGGAAAACAACTGGAAAATAAGATAACTGTGTGTGTATTGTGGCCCAGAGGAAGCAATGTGATATTGTATAGTTAAATAGTGTGTTCAGATCCCAGCTCTGCTGTGGGACTTGGTGAGTTATCAAACCTATCTGAGCAAAGGTCTCCACCTTTGGAAAATGACTTACCATCTGCTTTACAGAATTGCCATCAGAATTGAATGAAATAACATATATGAAGTTACATCCACAGTCTTCAACACATAATAGATTCTGAGTAAGTATTAAAACCCATCGTTCAGTCATGCCAAAACACCAGAGAAATAAAGAAATGCTGTTGTTTTTTTTTCCGTTAGGAAAAGGCTCTGCAATGTTTATGATGAATATAAGTTAATATGGTTGGTTAGAGAGTCACAGATAAGGTCTCCTCATCACTACCTATACCTGTTGGGATGGTGATGGCTTAGTCAGTAGCCTTAGAATATGAACACTCCTCTCATAGAGGCTGCACGCGCTATGGATTTGTCTTTTCTGCTATTATTTTGGTTGTGAAAAGCATATGCCATTTTTCACGGATGAATATAAGACATTTTGGTTTAATGACTGCAGGGTGGCAATAAATTCAGCAAGTGCAATTTTCCCTTTGATCAAAATAGTTAATACCATGCAAAACCCCTGTCCTTCCCACCGAAGTCCTTTTTCTGCTTTAGGAGTTGCTGAATCAAGTGCAAGTTATATTAGGACTCTGAAGTGTTCTTTCCTTTCTCATTAAAGTGGGGACTCTGAAAATTGGGTGGGAAACTATTGTTTCCTTGTCCAACCTGACCTGTTGTGTTCCACTAGTATATCGATGGATGCCTCGTGATGCCAGCAGGATACTCAGGGCAGTGGATAGTAAGCAGTAGGAGCAGGACGTGGTTTCTGATGCTCTTGGAGCAGTAAATTTATCTGTGAAGGCAAAATTCATATTTTCCTATGTGAATATTTACGGTGCCATCATTTTCCTTTGGTGGTATCTGACTGGAAGTTACTGCATCTTGGCAGATATGGTTCTGTTGTTGTTGGAGATACCAAGAAGTTGGAGAGGCAGTTTCATAAAATAGTGAGGAATTAAAGTAAAGAGCCATTGACCTTCAAGAATCCCTGAACTCATGGATCTGGGAGAAGGAATTACAGTTTCCAACTGGTATGAACTAAAGTTCTCAAACTGGATGTCAAAAGTCAAAACACTAAATCAATAAAATATCAAGGCAGAGCCATTTTATTGTCAAAAGAAACCTTCATTTGTCCTTCACACAGTAAGATTTTAGTCTTTGCTGATGACTGCTGTTCTGTTTTGATTTAGTTCATATGTGGGCATGATACCTCCTCATTCCAGAAAAGATTTAAGGTAGATGGTGGACATAGATTTTTAAGGCTGTTACCCAGGAAAGACAACTGAAAACTTCCAAAATATTTTGTGACACTGGATATCAAACATTAGTCGTATTCTTTTATTCCTCATGCTTTCTTTCTATAGGTTTCTTCAGTGGTTTCCAGCTGTTTCTTGTCCCTTTGGCTGCTTTTCTTGCCCTTTGCATTCCATGTGGTCACTAACCATGATCCCTGGGCTTAGGAAGGGCTTTGTTCTGAGGAAATGAGAAGTGCTCTGAAGGGGACATTGACACTAGACCGAAATGGAAATGAGCAGGATGCTGTTCTTGCTTGAAAGAAGAGAAGTAAAGCCAGCAAAATAAATGGTAGAAAATAAATGGGGGTGAAATATTCCATTTCTAAAAGTTCATACTTAATCTGACCAATAATACCCATAATGATTATCCTACTGAAATCCAAATCTGAGAACAAAATACACATGAAAGTATTTTAAAGTAACTATTGCCTGCCAAGAAATAGGCATAATTTTCCATTAGTAAATGAATGGGTTTGGTCCTAAATTAGGCACTTGTTAATTTTCACTAAGTGGTATGATGTGCATCAGGTCAAGATGGCAGATGAAGTCCATCCTTTTGAACACACCTCCCTCCCCTGTAAATGTTAAAATGAGAATTAGGTGGTGATAATGAAATAAACATGTAATGAGAAGAATAGGAAGGGCTTTATTGAACAAACAAAATCTTTTAACAGGTGTCTGGAAGGCAGAGAACAGGTGGAAAAATGATGATTAGGAAAAAAGAATGAAGGAAACTGCAGCCTAGAAGACA
Organism: Globicephala melas; assembly: GCF_963455315.2. Lineage (NCBI taxonomy): Eukaryota > Metazoa > Chordata > Mammalia > Artiodactyla > Delphinidae > Globicephala > Globicephala melas. The sequence continues at coordinate 14,642,528 of NC_083318.1, forward strand.
AGCAGAATGGCTGGAGATTTTCTCTGTATTTTTAAGTAGTACATACATGGCATCTGAAAGTCTTCCTGATTCCCTCATTATCTCCCCAGAGCCAACAAATAATCCATGCTTACTGATTTTAGATCCTAAATATCAACCAGTGTCTGTTCTCAAACATTTCCTCAAGTTCTCCTCTCCTTTATCACTCTGTTACCCTGCCATAGTTCAAACCTTCATTGTCTCCAGTTCTGACCATTGCAGCAGCTTCTGTCTGGTCCCCCTATCTCCAGGCTTGGCTTGTTCTAACCTTTCAAAATGCAAATATTACTAACGAAGCCACCCTTCCAATTAAAATCTTGTAATAGTTTCCTATGACTTTTAGAATAAGCAGGTTAGCAGAGGATGCAAAGTCGTAATCCTCATCTTTACTCCAGTGTCATTAACTAATCTGTTTCCCCTCTCCCCATAATTATAATGAACTTGCCCTTTTTTAAAAAAAAGCCTTATAGTTTTCTATGTATAAATCTTTCACCTCCTTGGTTAAATTCCCGAAGACACTATGCAGCTTCACATCTCAGTGCTTTTGTTGATGCCACTTATTTTGATTGGAATGTCCTCTCGTGCCACACTCCCCTGTCCCTATGACTTCTTTTCATGACATATTTCAGTTTATCTTTGAAAATGCTACCTAGTGGTCACCTTCTCTGTGAAATCTTGCCTCCTTGAACATGCTTCTATTATTGCAGATATCAAATTTTATTGTGCTTATTTGTTTTAAATGTGTGTTTCTTTTATAAGACTGAGCTCTTAGAGCAGGACTGTGTATTTGCAGCTCTACAGCCCAAGGGTTTTTTTTTTCCTTCAAATTTAGAAAAATTTCAACCACTGTTACTTTAAATATTTCTTCTGTCCTGTTCCTTTACATAAACTCTAGTTACACCTATGTTAGGCCACTTGAAGTTATCCCACAGCTCACTTACGTTGTGGGTTTTTTTTTTTAATTTACTTGATTCTTTTTTTTCTTACTGTGTTTCATTTTGCATAGTTTCTATCGCTATGTCTCGAAGTTCACTATTTTTTTTCTTTTACAAAATCTAATGTTGAATTAATCCCATTCAGTGTATTTTTCATCTTGGACATTGTGGTTGGCATCTCTAGAAGCTCAGTTTACATCTTTAAAAAATACCTTCCATGTCTTCATTGAACTTTTTGTATACATGGAATGAAGTTATAAGCTGTTTCAGTGTTATTGTCTGCTGATTCCAATATCTCTGTCAGTAGTGGTTTGGTTTCAATTGATTGTTTTTTTCTCTTCATTATGTGTTGTATTGTCCTGATTTTTTTCCATGCTTGTTAATTTTTTTACAGGATATTTACCATTGTCAGTTTTTACTTTATTGAGTGCTGGGTATATTTATTTTTTTAAATACAGCTTTTATTGAGGCATAATTGATATAGAAATACCGCAAATATTTAATGTCAAATGCATACACCCATGAGGCCATTGCCAAAATCAAGGAAATAAGCATATTGATTGCTTCCAAAAGTTTTCCTTATATCCGTTTGCTTTTTTGGTGGTAGGAATACTGAACATGAGATCTACTCTCTTAACAAATTTGTGAGTACATAGCACCATTTTGTTAACTACAGGCACTATGTTGTACAGAGATCTCTAGAACTTATTCATCTTATATAACTGTAACTTTATACCTATTGAACAACAACTCCCCATCTCCCCCTTTGCTCGTCCTTTGGCAAACACCATTTATTTTCTGCTTCTATTAAGTTTGACTATTTTAGATACCTCAAATAAGTGGAATCATGCAGTATTTGTCCTTCTTTGACTGACTGACTTCACTTAACATAATATCTTCTAGGTCCATCCATGTTGTTGGCAAATGGTAGAATTTCTTTCTTTTTTTAAGGCTGAAAATATTCCATTGTTGTATCAATATATACCGTTTGGTTTGAACAATTAGTTTGTTTCCATATATTGGGCATTATGAATAATGCTACAATGAACATAGGAGTGCAGATATCTCTTCAAGGTCATAATTTCAATTTTCTTTAGATAAATACTGATCAGTGGGATTGCTGGGTGATTTGGTACTTCTACTTTTAATCTTTTGAAGAACCTCCATACTGTTTTTCATAGTGGCTGCACTCACCAACAGTGTACAGGGGTTCCAGTTTCTCCACATTCTTGTCCACACGTTTGTTTTTCTGATAATAGTCATACTAACAAGTGTGAGGTGCTATTTCATTGTGGTCTAGATCTGCATTTCCTTGATGATAAGTGATGTTGACCACATTTTCATATAACTGTTGACCATTTGTATCTGTTCTATAAAGAAATGTCTATTCAGGTCCTTGCCCGTTTTTTAATCAGGTTACTTGAGGGTTTTTTTCATTGAGTTTTAGTCGTTCCGTATACATTTTTGGATATTAACCCCTTATCAGATATATGGTTTGCCAATGTTTTCTTTCACTCCACAGCTTGCCTTTTCACTCTATTGATTGTTTCCTTTGCTGTTCAGAAGCTTTTTAGTTTAATGTAGTTCCAGTTGTCTATTTTTGCTTTTGGTGCCTGTGCTTTTAATGTCATGAAATTGTTGTCAAGAACAATGTCGTGAAGCTTATTCCCAATGTTTTTTCCTAGGGATTTACAGTTTCAGATCTCATACTTGAAACTTTAATCCATTTGAGTTGATTTTTGTGTATGATGTATGATAAGTATTCGATTTTATCCTTTTGCACATAGATATCGCGTTTTCTCAGCAGTATTTGTTGAGAGATTGTGCTTTTCCCTTTGTGTAATCTTGGCACCTTGTTTCAGATCAGTTGACTATACACATGGATTTATTTCATGGCTCTCTGTTCCATTCCATGGGTCTACATGTTTGTCTTTATGCCAGTATTATATTGTTTTTATTACTATAGCTTTGTAATATATTTTGAAGTCAGGAAGTATGATGCCTCAAGCTTTGTTCTTTTTTCTCAAGATTGCTTTGGCTCTTTGGCTCTTTTTTTTTCCATAGAATTTTAGGATTGTTTTTTATATTCCTGTAAAAAAACTATCATTGGGATTTTGATGAGAATAGCATTGAATCTGTAGATTGTTGGGGATAGTATGACATTTAACAATGTTAAGTCTTCCAATCCATGAACACAGGATGTCTTTTTGTCTATTTGTGTCTCCTTTAATTTCTTTCATTCACGTATTGTAGTTTTCAGTGTACAACTCTTTCACCTCCTTAGTTAAGTTTATTCCCAAGTATTTTATCTTTTTGATACTATTATAAATAGGATTGTTTTCTTAATTTCCTTTTTGGGTAGTTTGTTACTGTATGGAAATGCAATTGATATTTGTATGTTGATTTTTTATCCTGAAACTTTACTGAATTTGTTTATTAGTTCTAACTGTTTTGGTGGGAATCTTTTTCTAAATTTTTATTGGAGTATAGTTGATTTACAATGTTGTGTTAGTTTAAGGTGTACAGCAAAGTGAATCTGTTATACATATACATATATTCATTCTTTTTAAGATTCTTTTCCCATATAGGCCATTACAGAGTTTTGAGTAGAGTTCCCTGTGATATACAGTAGGTCCTTATTAGTTATCTATTTTACATATAGTAGTGTGTATATGTCAGTCCAAATCTTCCAATTTATCCCATCCCCACCCCTAGTAACCGTAAGTTTATTTTCCACATCTGTAACTCTATTTATGTTTTGTAGATAAGTTCATTTGTATCCCTCTTTTTTTTAAGTTTCCACATATAAGCAATATCATATATTTGTCTTTTTCTGTCTGCCTTACTTTACTCAGTATGATAATCTCTAGGTTCATCCATATTGATGCAAATGGCATTATTTTGTTATTTTTAAGGCTGAGTAATACTCCATTGTATATATGTACCACATCTTCTGTATCCACTCCTCTGTTGATGGACATTTAGGTTGCTTCCATGTCCTGACTATTGCAAATAGTGCTGCAATGAACATTGGGGTGCATGTATCTTTTCGAATTATGGTTTCCTCCAGGTACATGCACAGGAGTGGGATTGCTGGGTCATATGGTAGCTCTATTTTTAGTTTTTAAGGAACCTCCATACTGTTCTCCATAGTAGCTATACCAGTTTACATTCTTGGTGGGAATCTTTAGGGTTGCTATATATAAGTTCATGCCATCTGCAAACAGATATAACTTTTACTTCTTCCTTTTTGATTTGGATGCCTAATATTTCTTTATTTCTTTTCTTCTTTTTTCTAATTGCTCTGGCTAGGACTTCCCGTACTATGTTGAATAGAAATGGTGAGAGTGGGCATCCTTGCCTTGTTCCTAAGCTTAGAGGAAAAGCTTTCAGTTTTTCCTCTTTTAAGCTCTGAGCTTTTCAGACATGGCATTTGTTATCTCAAGTAAATTCCTTTTATACCTCATTTGTTGAGAGTTTTTATCATGTATGGGTGTTGAATTTTGTCAAATGCTTTTTCCCTATGTATTGAAATAATCATATGATTTTTATCCTTCCTTCTGTTAATGTAGTGTATCACACTAATTGATTTGCATATGCTGAACCATCCTTGCACCCCAGGGATGAATCCCACTTGATCATGGTGTGTGATCCTTTTTGTATATTGTTGAATTCAGTTTGTTAATATTTCATTGTGGCTTTTTGCATCTATGTTCATGGACTGTAGTTCTTGTAGCTTCTTTTTTGTTGTTGTTAATTAATTGATTATTTTTAACATCTTTGTTGGAGTATAATTGCTTTACAGTGGTGTGTCAGTTTCTGCTTTATAACACAGTGAATCAGATATACATACACACATATCCCCATATCGCTTCCCTCTTGAGTCTCCCTCCCTCCCACCCTACCTATCCCACCCCTCTGGGTGGTCACAAAGCACTGAGCTGATCTCCCTGTGCTATGTGGCTGCTTCCCACTAGCTATCTGTTTTACATTTGGTAGTGTATATATGTTCATGCCACTCTCTTGCTTTGTCCCAGTTTACCCTTCTCCCTCCCCATATCCTCAAGTCCATTCTCTAGTAGGTCTGCATCTTTATTCCCGTCTTGCCCCTAGGTTCTTCATTACCATTTTTTTTTTTTTTAGATTTCATATATATATGTTAGCGTACGGTATTTGTTTTCCTCTTTCTGACTTCACTCTATATGACAGACTCTAGGTCCATCCACCTCACTACAAATAACTCAATTTCGTTTCTTTTTATGGCTGAGTAATATTACACTGTATATATGTGCCACACATATATCCCGTTTTCTCAGCAGTATTTGTTGAGAGATTGTGCTTTTCCCTTTGTGTAATCTTGGCACCTTGTTTCAGATCAGTTGACTATACACATGGATTTATTTCAAGGCTCTCTGTTCCATTCCATGGGTCTATATGTTTGTCTTTATTCCAGTATTATATTGTTCTTATTACTATAGCTTTGTAATATATTTTGAAGTCAGGAAGTATGATGCCTCAAGCTTTTTTCTTTTTTCTCTTTATCCATTCATCTGTTGATGGACACTTAGGTTGCTTCCATGTCATGGCTATTGTAAATAGAGCTGCAATGAACATTTTGGTACATGACTCTTTTTGAATTATGGTCTTCTCAGGGTATATGCCCAATAGAGGGATTGCTGGGTCGTATGGTAGTTCTATTTGTAGTTTTTTAAGGAACTTCCCTACTGTTCACCATACTGGCTGTATCAATTTACATTCCCACCAGCAGTGCAAGAGGGTTCCATTACTCCACATCCTCTCCAGGATTTATTGTATGTAGATTTTTTGATGATGGCCATTCTGACCAGTGTGAAATGATATCTCATTGTAATTTTGATTTGCATTTCTCTAATGATTAATGTTGTTGAGCAGTCGTTCATTTGTTTGTTGGCAATTGGTATATCTTGTTTGGAGAAATGTCTATTTAGGTCTTCTGCCCATTTTTGGATTGGGTTGTTTGTTCCTTTGATATTGAGCTACATGAGCTGCTTGTAAATTTAGGAGATTAATCCTTTGTCAGTTGTTTCGTTTGCAAATATTTTCTCCCATTCTGAGGGTTGTCTTTTGGTCTTATTTATGGTTTCCTTTGCTGTGCAAAAGATTTTACGTTTCATTAGGTCCCATTTGTTTATTTTTGTTTTTATTTCCATATCTCTAGGAGGTGGGTCAAAAAGGATCTTGCTGTGATTTATGTCATAGAGTGTTCTGCTTATGTTTTCCTCTAAGAGTTTGATAGTGTCTGGCCTTACATTTAGGTCTTTAATCCATTTTGAGTTTATTTTTGTGTATGGTGTTAGGGAGTGTTTTAATTTCATTCTTTTATATGTAACTGTCCAGTTTTCCCAGCACCACTTACTGAAGAGGCTTTCTTTTCTCCAGTGTATATTCTTACCTCCTTTATCAAAGATAAGGTGACCATTTGTGCATGGGTTTGTCTCAGGGCTTTGTATCCTGTTCCATTGATCTGTATTTCTGTTTTTGTGCCAGTACCATACTGTCTTGATTACTGTAGCTTTGTAGTATAGTCTGAAGCCAGGGAACCTGAATCCTCCAGCTCCGCTTTTCTTTCTCAAGATTGCTTTGGCTATTCAGCATCTTTAGTGTTTCCATACAAATTGTGAAATTTCTTGTTCTAGTTCTGTGAAAAATACCAGTCGTAGTTTGATACGGATTGCATTGAATCTGTAGATTGCTTTGGGTAGTAGAGTCATTTTCAGAATGTTTATTCTTCCAATCCAAGAACATGGTATATCTCTCCATCTGTTTGTATCATCATTAATTTCTTTCATCAGTGTCTTATAATTTTCCTCATACAGGTCTTTTGTCTCCTTAAGTAGGTTTATTCCTAGATATTTTATTCTTTTTGTTGCCATGGTAAATGGGAGTGTTTTCTTAATTTCACTTTCAGATTTGTCATTATTACTGTATAGGAATGCAAGAGATTTCTGTGCATTAATTTTGTATCCTTCTACTTTACCAAATTCATTGATTAGCTCTAGTAGTTTTCTGGTAGCATGTTTAGGATTCTCTATGTGTAGTATCATGTCATCTGCAAACAGTGACAGCTTTACTTCTTTTCCAATTTGGATTCCTTTTATTTCTTTTTCTTCTCTGATAACTGTGGCTAAAACTTCCAAATATGTTGAATAATAGTCGTGAGAGTGGGCAACTTTGTCTTGTTCCTCATGTTAGTGGAAATGGTTTCAGTTTTTCACCATTGAGAACGATGTTGGCTGTACATTTGTATATATGGCCTTTATTATGTTGGCGGTAAGTTCCCTCTATGCCTACTTTCTGGAGGGTTTTTATCATAAATGGGTGTTGAATTTTGTTGAAACCTTTCTCTGCATCTATTGAGATGAGGATATGGTTTTTATCCTTCAGTTTGTTAATATGGTGTATCACATTGATTTATTTGCGTATATTGAAGAATCCTTGCATTCCTGGGATAAACCCCACTTGATCATGGTGTGTGATCCTTTTAATGTGCTGTTGGATTCTCTTTGCTAGTATTTTGTTGAAGACTTTTGCACATATAGTCATCAGTAATATTGGCCTGTAGTTTTCTTTCTTTGTGACATCTTTGTCTGGTTTTGGTGTCAGGGTGATGGTGGCCTCACAGAATGAGTTTGGGAGTGTTCCTCTCTCTGCTATAATTTGGAAGAGTTTGAGAAGGATAGGTGTTAGCTCTTCCCTAAATGTTTGACAGAATTCTCCTATGAAGCCATCTGGTCCTGGGCTTTTATTTGTTGGAAGATTTTTAATCACAGTTTCAATTTCAGTGCTTGTGATTGGTCTGTTCATATTTTCTGTTTCTTCCTGTTTCAGTCTCAGAGGTTGTGCTTTTTTAAGAATTTGTCCATTTCTTCCAGGTTGTCCATTTTATTGGCATATAGTTGTTTGAAGTAATCTCTCATGATCCTTTGTATTTTTGCAGTGTCAGTTGTTACTTCTCCTTTTTCATTTCTAATTCTATTGATTTGAGTCTTCCTTTTTTTCTTGATGAGTCTGGCTAATCGTTTATCAATTTTGTTTATATTCTCAAAGAACCAGCTTTTAGTTTAATTGATCTTTGCTATCGTTTCCTTCATTTCTTTTCCATTTATTTCTGATCTGATCTTTATGATCTCTTTCCTTGTGCTAACTGTGGGGTTTTTTGGTTCTTCTTTCACTAATTGCTTTAGTTGTAAGGTTAGGTTGTTTATTTGAGATGTTTCTTGTTTCTTCATGTAGGATTGTGTTGCTGTAAACTCCCCTCTCAGAACTGGTTTTGCTGCATCCCATAGGTTTTGGGTTGTTGTGTTTTCATTGTCATTTGTTTCTAGGTATTTTTTGATTTGTTATTTGATTTCCTCAGTGATCTCTTGGTTATTAAGTAGTGTGTTGTTTAGCCTCCATGTGTTTGTATTTGTTACAGATTTTTTCCTGTAATTGATATCTAGTCTCATAGTGTTGTGGTCAGAAAAGATCTTTGATACAATTCTATTTTCTTAAATTTACCAAGGCTAGATTTGTGACACAAGATATGATCTATCCTGGAGAATGTTCCATGAGCACTTGAGAAGAAAGTGTATTCTGTTGTGTTTGGATGGAATGTCCTATAGATATCAATTTAGTCCATCTTGTTTCATGTATCATTTAAAGCTTGTTTTTGCTTATTTATTTTCATTTTGGGTGATCTGTCCATTGGTGAAAGTGGGGTGTTAAAGTCCCCTACTATGATTGTGTTACTGTTAATTTCCCCTTTTATAGCTTATAGTATTTGCCTTATGTATTGAGGTGCACCTATGTTGGGTGCATAAATATTTTCAATTGTGGTATCTTCTTCTTGGATTGATCCCTTGATCATTATGTAGTGTCCTTGTCTCTTATAATAGTCTTTGTTTTAAAGCCTATTTTGTCTAATGTGAGAATTGCTACTCCAGCTTTCTTTTGATTTCCATTTGCGTGGAATATCTTTTTCCATCCCCTCACTTTCAGTCTGTATGTGTCCTTAGGTCTGAAGTGCGTCTCCTGTAGACAGCATATATACGGGTCTTGTTTTTCTAACCGTTCAGGCAGTCTCTGTCTTTTGGTTGGAGCATTTGATCCATTTACATTTAAGGTAATTATCAATATATATGTTCCTATTACCATTGTCTTAATTGTTTTGGGTTTGTTATTGTAGGCATTTTCCTTCTCATGTGTTTCCTCCCTAATGAAGTTCCTTTAGCATTTGTTGTAAAGCTGCTTTGGTGGTGCTGTGTTCTCTTAGCTTTTGCTTGTCTGTAAAGGTTTTAATTTCTCTGTTAAATCTTAATGAGATCCTTGCTGCGTAGCGTAATCTTGGTTGTAGGTTTTTCTCCTTGATCACTTCAAATATGTCCTCCCCCTGCCTTCTGGCTTGCAGAGTTACTGGTGAAAGTTCAGCTGTTAACCTTATGGGGATTCCCTTGTGTGTTATTTGTTGTTTTTCCCTTGCTGCTTTAATATTTTGTCTTTGTATTTAATTTTTGATAGTTCGATTAATATGTGTTTCTCCTTGGATTTATCCTGTATGGGACTCTCTGTGCTTCCTGGACTTGATTAACTATTTCCTTTCCCATATATGGAAGTTTTTAGCTACGGTCTCCTCAGATATTTTCTCAGTCCCTTTAGTTTTCTCTCCTTCTTCTGGGACCTCTATAATTCTAATGTTGGTGTGTTTAATGTTGTCCCAGAGGACTCTGAGAGTGTCCTCACTTCTTTTCATTCTTTTTTCTTTATTCTGCTCTGCAGTAGTTATTTCTACTATTTTGTTTTCCAGGTCACTTATCCGTTTTTCTGCCTCAGTTATTCTGCTATTGATGCATTCTAGAGAATTTTTAATTTCATTTATTGTGTTGTTCATCACTGTTTATTTGCTCTTTAGTTCTTCTAGGTCCTTGTTAAAAGTTTCTTGTATTTTCTCCATTGTACTTCCAAGATTTTGGATCATCTTTACTGTCATTATTCTGAATTCTTTTTCAGGTAAACTGCCTATTTCCTTTTCATTTGTTTGGTCTGGTGGGTTTTTAATCTTTCTCCTTCATCTGCTGCATATTTCTCTGTCCTCTCATTTTGCTTAACTTACTGTGTTTGGGGTCTCCTTTTCGCAGGCTGCAGGTTCGTAGTTCCCATTGTTTTTGGTGTCTGCCCCCAGTGGCTAAGGTTGGTTCAGTGGGTTGTTTAAGCTTCCTGGTGGAGGGGAGTAATGCCTGTGTTCTCGTGGGTGAGGCTGGATCTTTCCTTTCTGGTGGGCATGTCTACGTCTGGTAGTGTGTTTTGGGGTGTCTGTGGGCTTATTATGATTTTAGGCAGTGTCTCTGCTAGTGGGTGTGGTTGTGTTCCTGTCTTGCTAGTTGATGGGCAAAGGGTGTCCAGCACTGTAGCCTGCTGGTTGAGTGGAACTGGGTCTTTGCGTTGAGATGGAGATCTCTGGGAGATTTTCGCCATTTGATATTATGTGGAGCTGGGAGTTGTCTTGGGGACCAATGTCCTGAAGTTGGCTCTCCCACCTCAGAGGCACAGCCCTGACGCCTGGCTGGAGCACCTAGAGCCTGTCATCCACACGGCTTAGAAGAAAAGGGAGGAAAAAAAACGAATGAAAGAAAGAAGATAAAATAAAATAGTTTTTAAAATAAAAAATAATTATTAAAAAAAAGTAAAAAAAAAAGAAAGAAAGAAGAGAGCAACCAAACCAAAAAACAAATCCACTAATGATAATAAGTGCTAAAAAGTATGTTAAAAAGAAAAACAAAAAAACGGACAGACAGAGCCCTAGGACGAATGGTAAAAGCAAAGATATATAGACAAAATCACACAGAGAAGCATACACTTACACACTCACAAAAAGAGAAAAAGGGAAAAAAAATATATGTCATTGCTCTCAAAGTCCACCTGCTCAATTTGGGATGATTCGTTACCTATTCAGGTATTCCACAGATGCAGGGTACATAAAGTTGATTGTGGAGATTTAATCTGCTGCTCCTGAGGCTGCTGGGAGAGATTCCCTTTCTCTTCTTTGTTCGCACAGCTCCTGGGGTTCAGCTTTGGATTTGGACCCGCCTCTGCATGTAGGTCACCTGAGGGCGTCTGTTCCTGCCCAGACAGGATGGGGTTAAAGGAGCCGCTGATTCTCAGGCCACAGGGAGGGAGGGGTACGGAGCCTGGGGTGAGCCTGCGGCTGCAGAGGCCAGCGTGACTTTGCACTAGCCTGATGTGCGCTGTGCGTTCTCCTGGGGAAGTTGTCCCTGGATCACGGGACCCTGGCAGTGGCGGGCTGCACGGGCTCCCGGGAGGGGACGTGTAGGTAGCGACCTGTGATTGCACACAGGCTTTTTGGTGGCTGCAGCAGCAGCCTTAGCATCTCATGCCCGTCTCTGGGGTCTGCGCTGATAGCTGTGGCTTGCTCCCGTTTCTGGAGCTCCTTTAAGCGGTGCTCTTAATCCCCTCTGCTTGCACACCACTAAACAAAGAGTTAAGAAAATGTCTCTTGCCTCTTCGGCAGCTCCAAACTTTTTCCCGGACTCCCTTCCAGCTACCTGTGGTGCATTAGCCCCCTTCAGGCTGTGTTCACGCAGCCAACCCCAGTCCTCTCCCTGGGATCCGACCGAAGCCTGAGCCTCAGCTCCCAGCCCCCTCCCGCCCTGGCGGGTGAGCAGACAAGCCTCTCTGGCTAGTGTGTGCTGGTCGTCACTGATCCTCTGTGTGGGAATCTCTCTGCTTTGCCCTCCGCACCCCTGTGGCTGTGCTCTCCTCCGTGGCTCCGAAGCTTCCCCCCTCCGCCACCCACAGTCTCTGCCTGCGAAGGGCCTTCCTAGTGTGTGGAAACCTTTCCTCCTTCACGGCTCCCTCCTACATGTGCAGGCCCCGTCCCTATTCTTTTGTCTCTGTTTATTCTTTTTTCTTTTGCCCTACCCAGGTATGTGGGGAGTTTCTTGACTTTTGGGAGGTCTGAGGTCTTCTGCCAGCATTCAGTAGGTGTTCTGTAGGAGTTATTCCGTATGTAGATGTATTTCTGATGTATTTGTGGGGAGGAAGGTGATCTCCACATCTTATTCTTCCACCATCTTGAAGCTCCTGCCCGTTCTTGTAGCTTGTTTGTCTGGCTTTTGTATCAGGATAATGCTGGCCTCATAAAATGAGTGTGGAAGTATTCCTTCTTCAAGTCTTTTCAAAGAGTTTAGGAAGGATTTGTGTTAAGTCTTCAAATATTTGGTAGAATTAACAGTGAACCCGTTTGGTCCTAAGCTTTTCTTTTTGGGCAGGTTTTTGGTTATTCATTTTATCTCCTTACTGGTCTGTCAAGTTTTCTATTCCTTCATGATTCAGTCTTGGTAGGTTGTATGTTTCTAGGAATTTATTCATTGCTTCTGTAATTATTCATATAATATGATTTGTTGGCATAGAACTATTCATAATAGTCTCTGATGATCTTTTCCATTTCATTGGTTTCTGTTGTAATGTCTTTTTTTCATTTCTGTTTTTACTTATTCGTGTCTTCTCTTTGTTTCTTAGTTTAGGTTAAAGCTTTGTCATTTTGTTTATTTTTTTAAAAAACCAACTATTAATTCCATCATTTCTTTCCCATTGTTTTTCTGTTCTTCATTTCATTTATTTTTGCTCTAAGCTTTACTATTTCCTCCTTTCAGTGAACTTTGAGCTTAGTTTGTTCTTTTTCTAGTTCCTTGAGGTGTGAAGTTGTTTTTTTTCTTCTTTTTTAGCATAGGTGTTTATTGCTATAAATGTCTCTCTTAGTAGCTTTTGTTGTGCCCCTTAAGTTTTGGTATGTTGTGTTTGAGTTTTCATTTATCTTAGTATATTTTCTGATTTCCTTTTTGATCTCTTTTTTGATGCATTGGAGAAATTGGTCAATTTCTTGTTATTTGTGAATTTACCAATTTTCCCTTTTTTAAATTTTCATTTTCATATCATTGTGGTTGGAAAGATACTTGATATAATTTCTATTTCTTAAATTTGTTAAGACTTTTTATGTGACCTATACTGTGGTCTTTCCTGGTAAATGTTGCATATGTGCTTGAGAATAGTGAGTATTCTGCTGCTGTTGGGTGGAATTTTCTGTGTATGTGAGGTCCATTTGGTTTGTAGTGTTAAATCTACTGTTTTTCCATATTATTTTTTTATCCTGATGTTTTATCAGTTGTTGAAAGTGACATATTTAAATCTACTTTTATTGTGTTGCTGGCTATTTCTCCCTTCATTTCTATTAATACTTACTTTTTTATTTTGGTGCTCTGCTGTTGGGTGCATATATATTTATGATTGTTATATCATCCTAATGAATCGTTGTATTATATCCTTCTTTGTTTCTTGTAACCATTTTTGATTTATTCTATTTTATCTGATGTAAATATAGCTATCCCTGCTCTCTTTTGTTTACTATTTGCAAGGAATATCTTTTTCCACCCCTTTACTTTCAGTCTATGTATGTCCTTAAATCTGAAATGTGTCTTCTAGACTGCAAATACCCATGTCTTGTTTCTTTTAATCCATTCAGCCTCTTTTCATCTTTTGATTGGAGAGTTTAATTTATTTACATTTTAAGTAATTATTGATGAGGAGGGACTTGCTATTGCCATCTGTTGTTTGCTGTCTTATAGTTCTTTTGTTCTTCTTTCCCTATGTTGCTATCTTCCTTTGTATTTAATTGATGTTTTTGAAGTGACATTCTTTGATTTCTTTCTTTTTATCTCTTGTATCTTCAATAAGTATTTGTGTGTGTGTGTGTGTGTCTGTGTGTAGTTACCATGAGACTACATAATAGTTTAATAATGTATTTAAATTGTTAACATGTTAGCTTCTGACACATCTACATTTTTACTTCTCCTCCTACCCAGACTTCATGCTATTGATGTCACAATATCTTTTATATAGTGTACCCATTTTTGTCTGTAGCTGAACTTTTAATCTTTACACTAAAATTAAGAGTGATTTATGCATCGCTATTTTAATCCAGTAATGCATTATTCTGTATTTGGCCCTTGTTGAGTGCTGGGTACTTTTTCATCTAATCCTCTTGGTTAGGTCTTTTCTTGGCCTTGAATAGTTTGCTCCCATGTACATGCTGATCAGTATTCACATGATTATTCAAGGAAAACCCTCTGTAGAAATCTGGAATTCTCTCTATGTGCAGCTTTTTCTTCTCTGGTATTCTGTTTTGTGAATTCTAGCTATATTGGTCTCCTCAGCCTTTCAATTTCATCATCTCAACTTGCGGAATCTTCTTGGCTTTGCCTGTTAGTCTGTTCAGGCAGCTGTAATAAAATACACAGACTGGGTAGCTTATAGAGAACTGAAATTTGTTTCTCACAATTCTGGAGGCTGGAAGTCTGAAGTCAGGGTGCCAGCTTTGTCAGGTGATGGCCCGCTTCTGGGTTGTAGACATCTCATTGCATCCTCACATGGTGGAAGGGGTGAGCTACCTCTCTGGAGCCTTCTTTATTTGAGCACTAATGCCATTCATGAGGGCTCTGTTCTCATTACCTAATCACCTCCTAAAGGCCCTACCTCCTAGTACCATCACCTTGGGCATTAGGTTTTGAGCACATGAATTTTGGGGGAACACAAACATTCAGACCATAGCACCTGGGTTCCTGCTTCTTTTGCTGCTAACTGGAAACTCTCAAGGCATTACATTCCATCAATTGCAGAACTCACCTCATTTTGTTTTCTGTCTCCTAGGGATCACTCTCCTTTTTTGCCCGATTTCTAGTGTCTTGAAAACCATTGTTTCACATATTTTGTCTAGTTTTTTGGTTGTTTCAGGTTATAGAGTAAATCTAGTCCCTGTTATTGCATCTTGGCTGGAAATAGAATCCTCCAGAGTTTCACTTAAAAGTTACAGAAGATAGATGCTCAGAAGAATTGTTCAGAAGCATTCAGAATATAGAAACAGAGGAAATACTTCCTAACTCATTCTATGCAGCCAGCATTACCATAATACCAAAACCAGACAAAGACATTACAAGACAACTACAGACCAACATCTTTCATGAACATATATGCAAAAAACTATGATTAAAAAATGGGCAAGAGTTCTGAATAGCAGCAAAGAAGATATAAAGATGGCAAATAAGCATATGACCTCAAGGGAACTCAGATTAAAGCAATGAAACATACTTTTACTGTCCAATCCAGCAATTACACACCTTGGTGTAATTCAAACGAGTTGAAAACTTGTATGCGCACAAGAACCTACACACACGTCTGCAGCAGCTTTAATCGCTATTGCCTCAAACTTGGAAGCAACCTAGATGTCCTTCAGCAGTTTAATGGTTAAATAAACGTATATCCATAGAATTGAATCTTAATTAGTGCTAAAAGGAAATTAACTATCAAGCCAAAAAAGACATGGAAGAACCCATGCAGTTCAAACCCATACAGTTCAAACCTGTGTTGTTCAAGGGTCAATTGTATATGATTCCAACTCTATAACAATCAGGAAAAGGCAAAACTATGGAGACAGTAAAAGGATCAGTGGTTGCCAAAAGCTGGGGAATAGGGAGGAATGAGCAGCCAGAGCACAGAGGATTTTTAGGGTAGTTAAACTGTTCTATGTTATACTGTAATAGTAGATATATGTCATTATTCACAATGGTGGATATATGTCATTATACATTATACATTTGTGAAAACCTATAGATTGTACAACATGTATATTAACCCTAATATAAACTATGGACTTTGGGTGATAATGACTGGTCAATGTAGGTTCACTGATTATAACAAATGTACCATTCTGGAGTGGGATGTTGGTAGTGGGACTGGATGTTATTTATGTGGGGGTGTGGGTTGTATGGGAACTCTATCTTTCACCCAGTTTTGCTATGAACATGAAGATGCTCTAAAAAATAAAGTCCATTAAAAAATAATTCAAGATTATCACCCAAAGAAACTTTGAACCATTTTGGTAAACCATTATTCCTATTTGATTTTATGATAAAAAAAATCAGTTATCCATTCCATCTCTTTCATAACCATCCACCTACTTCCCTCTCCCAAACGTACTAATAGAAGAAATGTTTTCTTCCTGTTTTCTATGTTGACCCACAAAAAGTGCACAATATTGTGCTTCATTCATGCTGAACTCTGATTAAAGGGATCAGTCATTCATCTGATCCTTTGGTGTAGGTTTCACTGAGGGTATATCAGTTTATATAAATAATTTTTAATAGATACTCTGTAGGTGAAAGGGTTTTTAACATTCTGTAAAGCACATTGATGTATAGACTGTGAATGCTAATTGTGAAGTGCTGAGGTAGCTTAGTTGCAAACCAGCCACTTTTGCATGTTGAATATTGCGCAGTGGGGTTGCTTCAGCTTCAACTCAATAGCTTAGTCTAGCTTAGTCTAGTCCTTATGCATAAATATGAGAGCTTGATTTCTATCTAGATATAACACCAGAGTTCTGCCTTGCCTCCATTTTGTCTTTTATTAACTAAAAAGACAGAGAAGTGTCTGTGAGTAAAAGAAGAAAATAAAGAGAAATAAATGGTTTAGCCAATAAGTCAATTTAGAAATGTCATTGTACCCACAGCCAGTGCCCACATGTTCTAAGAAGGTATCTCATTTTCCTTATTCATAATTAACTATCTTCGGGGCTTCCCTGGTGGCGCAGTGGTTGAGAGTCCGCCTGCCGATGCAGGGGACACGGGTTTGTGCCCCAGTCCGGGAAGATCCCACATGCCGCGGAGCGGCTGGGCCCGTGAGCCATGGCCGCTGAGCCTGCACGTCTGGAGCCTGTGCTCCGCAACGGGAGAGGCCACAACAGTGAGAGGCCCGCGTACCATAAAAAAAAAAAAAAAAAAAAAAATTAACTATCTTCCTCCAAATCTGTAATTCTTGTGACCCATGAGAGAAGTTAGGCTATATTAAAAATAACTTTAGTTTTATTTAGATTTTTGTGATTGTTTTTAAAGGAATACCTGGGATTAGGTTGGGGTCTTTACTGATCTGGCTAGGTTGTTGGAGAATTATCTCTGTGTGTGCAAGGTTAGGTTAATTTCTGAGTTTGCAAGATTCTGAAGTAAGTTTGAGACCACTATTAAAATGGCTACAGTTTGTGGCATTAGATGATATTACTTACTCTGTGGCTGAATTCTCTTATCAAAAAGTTCCTAAAATTTACAAAAAGTAATAGTTATCAGAATCTATAACCAGAATAACACAACAGATAATTTATGCATTACGTCTTAGAATTATTAAAATTTTGTGTTGCTGATCACCAACTGCTCCAGCTACTCCATATTGGATGATAGGGACATAAAGTAAATTGTTTATTGATTAACACAATTGGAGTGCTAGATGATGTTTAGTTTGTTTTATGTTTGAATTTGTTACTAAAAATCATTTCATGATCCATAACTTTCTAATGCCAGTGAATCATACATCTATAAAATAATAAGATTTTTAGATGAAAAAAAATCTCTTACTATATTGGGTCGGCCAAAAAGTTCATTTGGGTTTTTTGGCCAACCCAATATATATCCATTCTGAGCATCAGAATACTTCTAGCTATTCGAACTAATGGACTATACTGTCTAGAGGATAGTAATTCAGTGCTTTAGAAATGTGTGAGAGAATCTGAGAATGATGGAAGTCACATTGGGAAATAAATGATACAAATTAAAGTTAATTTCAGCAGAGTTGTTTTGGCCTTACTTTCCAATTCATCCTCATCAGGAATTAATAAAAATCTTGGCAGGATGTGTTCAGGTTCTATTGATCCTATTCTCTTTCAATCATATTCTCTACTAAGATAGTCCATTCCTTGTGTGAGCTGTTGATTATTAATATTTTCTTAGGAAAATGTAAGATACTTTAAAAGTAATGCCTTGATCTTATTTTACTTCTTTGATACATTGTATTTTGAAGGGCAGTTTTGCAATTTCTCAAGGTTAATATGAAACAATGAACGTTTGTCAAAGAGTACTTTATTTCCCTCATATTGTATCCTCCACAGTGCAACTGCCATTAAGTGTTTAATTGCTACACCTTAACATTTTGGCCTTATGTATATGGAAAGTTAATGTTGATTTCAGAAGTCATTGGTTATATTTCTGGGACATTATGAAATTAAAATAATTATTATCTCTAAACAGTTATAAAATTCAGAGGCTATAATGGAATAGTCTAATTTTATAGCATTTATTTTCCATTTTACAGTTATTTTATTGTTACATATGTTTTCTTCAACTGATATTCAAAGGCCTGGAGTTAGCAAATCTCCCCATTCAGATACTATTTCAGGAAGTAGTCAGGCTTAAGGCTTAGTACCTGAACATCTGTGTACAAATAGTTTGGTATAAAGTAGATTCCACTACCCGTGCACATCAGTGAGTCAGAGAAAGCAAATTGGATTATATATTTTGGAAAATGAAATGTAATAAACATTGCCTGGGACCAGTAGTTTAGATAAACTGAATGAAAAAGAAGAGTTTATTTTGAATCATCTGGCACTTGAAAAGGAAAAACAGGAAAGTCATATTGACTTTTAATGTAGGAAGATGGAAGATAACTTGCTTTTGCATTTGGTAAGGAGTTTGGTGATGTCTTTTAGAGCAGTGGTTCTCAAACTTTATTGTGCCTAAAAATCAGCCTTGAGCTTTAAAAAATGCTAACTTCCAGGCCCTAACTCAGAGATTCTCTTTCATTATGTCTCAGGTAGCACTTAGGATTATTTGCTTTTTATGAACACCATGAATGATTCTCATGCAGGTGGTTTGTGGACTTTATTTTCTGAAACACCCTCTTATACTATTTCTGTTAGCTTTATGTTCTTCCTGCCTGTCTAGACGTGTAGCAAAAAATATTTTGTTATTTGGTCGGAATCTCTGTGTTACTTTTGATTAATAATTCATATAGCAAAGATGAAATTTAAAAATATACATATTTGGTGTGTCAGACTGGAGAGTATAGGCACAGGTAGAATCAGAGGCTAACAATTTGACATTATATATTTTATTGAAGATTTCATACAATTTAATATCAATGATTTAAAATTCATATTTATCAAACTTTTTACTCTCCCACATTTCCTGTGAATCAGTGCTCAATATAATCTGTCAGCCAACAGCCAAGTGTAACAGAATTTGCATACTAAGAAGTGTTTTGTAATGTATTTCCTTTATTTTACTAATTTCATAAATTATTAGAACTTTCTATGCTGTTTTCATTTTGTATTCTTTTACAAGTCTGACCTATTTTCATTTTGTATTTTCATACAAAAGGTATTTTGGAACACTAGGGTACATTGGTGACAATATGTGTGTGTGTATGAGTGTGTGTGTGTGATTAGAGCACCCTCTTAGGAGAAGTTTAAATATGTGGCTGACTAGAGGGGAAAGTGAAAGGACATGAGATGAGGAAGATAGTAAGATATTAAAAAGAAAAAAAGTAGAGAGATGGAAAAGAAAGGAATTTCTTGCATGGTCTATACCAAGGTTTAGAACAATTGGCTTTTCTTAAGTTAATTTGATGGTTCAGTTGTGTAGGAGGGTAAGCTATATGCAAAGTTTTTCTTTGGAGTGACACAGCCATATAATCTGAAGAGTGGTCCTATTAAGGTCCATTTTCCATTTGCTGTAGAAACATCCCAATGACTTGAGAGGTAAAATGTCAAGTTATTTCTATCCAAGGGTGGCATTTGTGGTCGTGGTAGTGGTGGTGTTGGTAGTGTGGTGGTGTTTGTGGATGGGTTTATCCCTGAAATAAAGCAGATTGACTGCATACCAGGATGTGCCAGAATAGAAACAGAGAAAACTGGATCTCTGTGTGAAATTTATGTAAAATACATAAACAACTTTGTGTCTCATGGGTATGGTTTAGAATAAAGAATGACTTAAAATCAAGAAAACAGACAATGGTGGTGTAAAGGGTTCATTTTAGGATAAGCATAAAGGGACTTCTCTGGTGGTCCAGTGGTAAGGAATCCGCCTTCCAATGCAGGGGATGTGGGTTTGATCCCTGGTCAGGGAACTAAGATCCCACATGCTGTGAGGGAACTAAGATCCCACATGCTGTGGGGCAACTAAGCCTGCGTGCCAAAACTACAGAGCCCATGTGCTCTGGAGCCCGCGCCACAACTAGAGAAGAGGAAACCCGCACGTCACAACTAGAGAGAAGCCTGTGCGCCGCAGTGAAGAGCCCGTGCTCCGCAACGAGTGCTGCAACGAAAGATCCTGCATGCCACAACGAAAGACCCCACATGCTGCAGCGAAAAATCCCGCATGCCACAAGACCCGATGCAGCCAAATAAATAAATAAATATTAAAAAAATAATAAGGTGAGAATAAAAACTCAAATGTGGAAATCAAAGCCTTAAGAAAAGCATTAAGTAAAACTTGTATCACTGGGTTTTAAATCCTAAATTGATGAAAAAGATCATTAAATTAGTTTTAAATTGCATGTTTTGTACATGATGTTGTAATTACCACATTGTTGAAGTTAAATAAGTTTATGTCTTTCAAAATAGCAATGACGATTGGCATAAACCTTGGGTTTAAGATTTAAATTGGGCATTGTCTCCTAGAATGTCAGACTGAGAGCCACATTTTGGGGAAATGATTATTAAGGGTTTAGGAAAGTAGTAGCTGCCACAAAGCCAGAAACCTGTCCCTTTAAATTTTTTTTCCAAAGTCCTGAGTAGTGCTAGATATGTTTTATTCACCCCTTTTTGGCTGAATCTCATAAGAAAGGTTATTTTCGGAAAAATATTAAAAATTTTTTTTATGAAGTATAGGTGATTGTAGCTCAACTAATTGACCAAGGCTTGAAAAAAGCCATATATGTGTATATAGACACCCATTCAACTTACTAAAATTTAATTTTTATTTTTTGCTACTTGCTGAAACAAAGCTTCATCTTTGTAAGAACAAAAGTAACTGTTACTCATCAGGATTATCTAAAATCATATAAAATAACAAAATATCTTCAACTTGGAAATGGAGGAACAAAGATGAGGTGGACCAAGAAAAGGGGTAAAAAAATTTAGAATCACTCAGGATTGAGGAGAAAGTAGACAAAAAGATATCTTTAAATCATTCGGCAGTGACCGAACCACACAGTAGGAAGAAAGACCAGTACTCACTGTATAATTGGGGAAAAATGTAAGGAAGAGTGGAGCTATTAGTACCAAGCAAATAGGGGAGAAGCCTATGGGATGACTCAGGCTGGTTCTCAAGCTGATACCAGTTGACTTGATTATTTGATAGCAGAGGTGGAAAAGTCCATGTAGAAAACACATTGATTGTGGTGAGGAGTACTAATTTATATTAAATAAAAAATGCCACATGAAGCTCATAAAAAATATGAACATATAAGCCAGGAATGATAAGAAAAAGCATAAATCTGTGAATTAACATAAAAGTTAAAATGACAATAAAATGCTAAGACAGAAAGGGTGTATTTAAATGCAGATATGGACCCCAAATGACTCTAGTACTTTCATAGAAAAAATAGAGTGCTTTTATGGGTATTTTTGACTCTACAATATATGACAGGAAGAGACGAGACTTAAGATTTTGATTTTAGACCAGAGCTCAGTGGGGTAGTTAACAGGACTTTCAAAACTGAAAAAGCTCTAAGTTTCTTCAAGCAGTCATTGTTTCTGGTTCATTGACTAGAGAGAAATGTTTTTCAGACAACTGAAAATTTCTTTTATTTATTTAGACGCATCTGTGAAATCACTTTTCTCTTGAAAGATAGAAAGACTTTCCAGGTTAGTGTGTAGAAGAGAGTTCTTTTAAATGAAGTACAGAATTTCCTATTCTACATGTGCTTTCATGTCAGTTTTTTAGAATAAGAAATGAAGAGAATGTATGCTTGCTGTTTATTAAGTGTTAGAAAGGAGCTTTTATCTCTTGCTGATTTTCAGAGATGAATAACAGAGCTGTAGATGAAGTGGTAGACTCTAGGGCTTGGGTCTGGTTAACTTTAACAAGGTAAAGAGGAAGTACTCTTAGCTTTGTTAACTTAAGAATTCCACCTGGAAGGGAGGTTACAGAGCTGCCGGAGTTTGCCTGGTATTATAATTTTATAATGCCTTCATAACTTCAACATTTTTTGGGGGGGCTGTGGGTTGAACATGAAATTTAACTCATTCTAGATATTGCAGATGTAAATTACGTTCAATTTTGGTTGAAGACTTAGACATTCTTTAATGAGATAGAAGACACAAATCAAATAGCTTAAATTTCTGTGGCTTCCTGGGAGCATTTGGGGAGCAGTATAAAAGCAGGTGCCTGTAGTCCTTGTTTTCAGAATGGCAGAAAGCACACAAAAGCTATTTAAATCCCTTCTGTTATATGAAGTCCAAATACCTTAAATCCAGTAGATTAAAAAAAAAAACCTCCCTACTTTGAAACCAATAATTTTGACAAATTCCAGGGAAATGATACATTTATCTATGATCCAAAAGAAAATCTCTTCATTTTTCAGTGTGTGGTACAAATATGTTTAGAGTATCCATTATGTATTTATTCTTGGGAATACTTATTACTGTGCTAATGGGCATGCCTTATATCAAAAGTGGGTGTTTCAGCAGAAGATGTTTAAATTATACTTTCACTCTGTAGCAAGTAAGATCAGTTTTGAGTATCAAAATAAATAAATACAGCAGTTTGACTGTTATGTCCCAACTAGAATCTTTAACATAAGACAAAGAACTTTAACATAAGACAAAAAGAAACTTAACATTTCTTTCGGCAAGTATTACAGGAAGGAATTGCCTACACATAAGGATGGCCTTACTCATCCAGTTTAAATAGAATGGTATGTGTGATCTGAAGGGCATCTGGTGACTGATAGTTGGGGGGAAATATGTTGAACAGGATTAAGTGTAGGATACTGAAGGTAGATTTTTTTTAAATGTTGGAATCATTTTTATGGAATGGTCACTGTTCTTGTTGTACCCAACATGTATGATTACCTTATATACAGGGATTATTAACCTGGAGCAATGAGTCATCTCAACATTATTATCAGTACAGTTAGCTCTCTATAGTTCATCTGTGGATTATCCACTTAGGTATTATTTGTGACTGTTTTTCACTTTTGGATGTAATTGGACCCAATGCTTTAGTATGTCCCATAGCCACACTCACCTGCTCAGAATATGTTGTAAATTATATTGGATCAACTGTTTTCTACCAGTACTCTATCTTTGTGCTCCCTTTCAGACCGTGTAAAATGAAGACTATACAATATGAAGGATTTTTACTGGGATCAGCAGTACCTATATTTAGAATTGTCAAAAAATTGACTTCTTCAGCAGATTCTTTCAGTTTAATTCATTTATGGTTCCCATGATTCAGTTAGGTTTGGATTCAGTTATTAAAAGGAAAAGCTGTAGAAACTTAACTGAGCTGTACTTCCGTCCTGGCATTCCCAGGAGAGAATTAGAACATTACAGGGGTGGGGGAGGGAAGGAGGGAAGGAGGGAGAGAAAGAGATGGGTGGGGTGGGGAATGTGAGTGCAAGCACACTGCGCACCTGTGTAGGTGGTAAGATTGAGGGCTTAATTCTATCCCCTAGAAAAAAACGTCCCATTTCTCTTTGATCACCAGTCATTGCTAATGCTTTGATAAGAAAACCACATGATGAACATAAATTTACAGTAGAAAAAAATTACTACTTTCTAAAGTCAATGTAGAAGGATGTGGGTATTCTTTTCTCTTTTGACTCAGAGCAGACATCAGAAGCATGGAAACGAAGGAATTGTTGTAAAAGAATTTGTAATGATAACCCCTCATGGTAATAGTTGAAGTACAATTCAGGATGTGTGCTGATGTCATAATTTTAGTGGCAATGATGAATTGTAATTATGTAAATATATGTGTATATGTGTGTGTATGTATTTCTTAATTCATTTAATGTAATGGAAATCAAGAGAATGCATCTAGAAGATGTTGGAGAGGGGATCATGTTTTTTAAATTGTTGAATATCTAAACTCAGGGCATCTGATAATCTTGAATAAGTTAAGTCCTGAAAATTCTGGGTAAATGATATTCTACTATATAGTATTTGAATCTAGAGTTTCAAGTAGACAGCATCCACTTGGTGTTAGGTAATCTGGGTTATAACCTGAGATCCAAATCCCTCTATGAGTATCATTAAATTTCCTTTGGTGGCAGTATGTGAACAGTTCCTTGATATTTCTCAGTTTCTGCATGTTTTGTCTATTAGGGTGTTTGCCCTGTGTACATGGCTCCCAGTCACCCATCCTAAGTCTCTGCTTCTTACTTTGAATAGTGGAGTTAATCACATTTCTTAATATTTCCTCTTGCGATTCACTGTGAAATTATCCCAACAAGAAGAACTTTGTCCTTTAGAAATTTTGAAAAAATGTTTTGAGGTTAGGTAAATGTAGAGGCAGTAAAATATATTCTGTTCTTTACTTATAATTATCTGTAATTTTATACTGGGAAGTTTTTGCTTTGTGAATGTAATTCATTCAGTATCAATGATTGGTAACTACTTGTTGCTGGCTGACTGCTGCTTAATAGGGTGTATGGTTGAACTTTATTCCATGGGAGCCCATTACACCCCTACATTCAACTAGTGATTATCTAGTGTTCATAATGAGAGACCTTGAGAAAAATTGCAGAGACCTCAAGTCAAACTATAATTACAACTGTAAAACAACAGTGTAATGCAGTAGAAATAAATACAATATGGAGACTTGTGTTTGATTTCCAGTTTTGTCTCTAACTACCTTTGGTCAAGGCAGGTAAGTCATTTAACCTCTATAATTTTGCAACACTGCTCTCCAGTGTGACTTTACACTCCTATCTGAATAAATAGGACACTTAATGGCCCTACATCCTTGCCAAGTATTGATAGGTTTTTACATTTTTGCTATTATAATGGGTATGAAATAATGTGATATGTTCTGTTTTATTTCACATTATTTCTGATTATTAGTAAGGTCAGGCAACTTTGCAGATATATATTTGCCAGATATATTTGGCTCTTCTGTTAATTTGCTTATTTTTCGTTTTGGTTGCTTGCCTTTCTCTTTTTGCTTTCTTGGAATTCTTTATGTGTTCTGGATAATGTTTCTTTGTTTGCTATATGTACTGCAAATCTTTTCTCCTTGTCGATGTCTTTTTAAAATTTTTTAATGGTGTCTTTGGTAGGCAGTCTCTGAGTTGACTCCCAATGATTCCTACCTCCTGGTATTCATGACCTTTTGTAATCTGTTCCCCTTGAGTGTGAGCTGGACTTATTGGTTCACTTTCAACAAATAGACCATGGAAAAACTGGTGGGATGTCATTCTGAGTAGGTTGTAAAACAACTGTGGCTTCCATATTGGGTTCTCTCTATTTTGTGCATATATGTTTTGCTTGTTCTGAAATCGTGTCATGAGTAGTCCTGTGCAGGGACTCATATGGTGAGGAACTGAGCCTTTTGCCAAACATCCACATGAATAAACTTGGAAGCAGATCCTCCACTTCCAGTTGAGTCTTCAGAAACTACAGCCTGGATAACACTTCGACTACAAATTTTTGAGAAATACCAAGCCAGTAACATGGAGCCAAGCCATTCCAGATTCCTGATCCTGAGAAACTATGTGAGATAATAAATATTTGTGGTTTAACCAGCAAAGTTTTGGGGGTAATTTGTTAAGCAGCAGTAGTTAACTACTAGGACAGTATCTTGTCATAGGAGTTTAAAATTTGGTGTGATGAAAAAAATCAATATTTATAAAATTTTTGTCATATAAATTCTAGTCTTAAATTTATAAAGATATTTATCTATTTTTTTTGAAAGTTTTTTTCTCATAGATTTCTTTGTTATGTTCCACTTTCAGCTTGATTACAGTATGTCAAGGTTTTATATTTTTGTCGGATAATCTTGTTGAATTGTCAACAATAATGTGGACATTATTTACTTATTTTAATACCTTCTTGATAGATTCCCTTGGGGTTTCTATGTAAACAAACAGGTAATCAGCACATAATTACTACTTCAAATCTTCCATTCTGATATATTTTAAAAATCAGCTTTATTGAGATATGATTTCAGTTATAAATTAGTCGATTGTAAAGTTTTGATGAATTTTGACATATGTATGCAGTATGTAATCACCATTATAATCATGGTATAAGACATTTACATAACCCCCAAAAGTCTTTCATCCCCCTTTGCAGTTAGTTGCTTCCTACTGCCCATAGCTCCTGGCAACCACTGATCTACTTTTTAACACTATAGTTTTAAATTCTCTAAAATTTCATTTAAATGAACATACAATATGTGATCTTTTGTGTCTGACTTTATTTCAGTTAGCATAGTGTGTTGAGATTCCCATATTACCGAGTGTATCAGTAGATGGTTTCTTTTTTTGTTTGTTTGTTTGTTTGTTTGTTTTTTTGTTTTTTTGTGGTACGCGGGCCTCTCACTGTTGTGGCCTCTCCGGTGGTGGAGCACAGGCTCCGGACGCGCAGGCCCAGCGGCCATGGCTCACAGGCCCAGCCGCTCCGTGGCATGTGGGATCTTCCCAGCCCGGAGCACGAACCCGTGTCCCCTGCATCGGCAGGCGGACTCCCAACCACTGCGCCACCAGGGAAGCCCTATGGTTTCTTTTTATTGCTGATTAATATTTCATATATGTGCATACTACAGTCTGTTTATCCACAGAAGATTGACATTTGAATTGTTCCAGTTGGTGATTGTTACGAATAAATCACCTATGGTGATTCAAATTCAAGTATTTACGTGGACATGTATTTACCTGTCTCTTGGGTAAGTACTTAGGAGTAGAATTGCTGGGTCAAATGCTAAGTGTGTGTTTAACTCTATAAGATACTGCCAAACTGTTTTCCAAAATGATTTTACATTTTGCATCTCCACCAGCAGTTCTGAGTTCCAGGTGGTTCCATATCCTTGCCAAAATTTGGTTTTGTCAGTTGTTTCAATTTTATCCACTCGAATGCGTGTGTAGTAGTATATCTCATTGTGGATTTATTTGCATTTCCCTAATGACTAATGATGTTGAGTGTCTTTTCATGGTTTATTTGCCATGTGTATACCTCCTTTGGTACCTAACCTATTTAAATCTATATTGCCCATTAAAAATTGTGTTGTTTATATTCATACTATTGAGTTGTAAGAGGTTTTTATATTTTGTAATCTTTTGTCAAGTGTATGCTTTGAATATATTTTCTCCCAACCTGTGGCTTGCTTTTTCCTTTCCTTATTAGTGTCTTAATAGTGTCTATAAAAGAGGAAGGCATTTAATTTTGGTATAGTCCAACTTATCAATCTTATATAATTTGTGCTTTTTATGTCCTATGTAAGAAATCTAACTTAAAGACACTAAGATTTTCCTCTGTGCCATCTTCTGGAAGTTTTATAATTTTAGTTACACTTAGGCTATATTCTGTTTCAAGTTACTTTTTGTAAATGGTATGTGCTGTGGATTGAATTGCATTTTTTTGCATATAGATACTTGTGCTGGTACCATTTGTTGAAAAGACTCACTTCTCCTTTGAACTGCCTAGGCACTTATCAAAAATAAATTGATCATAGAAGTGTGGGTCTATTTTGGGACTCCCTGTTCTGTTTCATTGATATGAGATAAGTATATGTTTTTAAACGGTCAGATTATAAGGAGAAAATTAGAGACCTTTAAGTCTACTTTCATAGTTTAAAAAAATGTTTCTCTTTAATCTTTCTGGAAATGATAATTGTCTAGAATGTGATGTGACTGTAAACTTTATTTCTTCTAAATGTATCTGCAATTGCCACTTGCCACTTACTGACTTCTTTTACCTCTGATTTCAAATATCACTCTAACCAAACATTTACATCTATATCTTTATCTGTCACATGTATGTACACTCATTAAGTATGAGTATTTCTGTTTCTAAGAAAGGCTGTAATTTTGTTCTGTTACTCTAGTTTTCCATTTCTCCAGCAATATCATGTTGTTTTCATGTACAATATTATATTTATGTTTTATGGTAGAGAAAATCTTCTTTAAATATTTCTCTTGTTCAAAACTTTATTGACTATCACAGCACATTCACTCTTCCAGCTGTTCTTTCTACATCTTGAAAAAATACATTGTTCCATGATTTTGTTCCTCAGTAGAGAACTGCTAACACTTTCCTTTTTTAGAAAAGGTATGATTGATATTTTTCAGCTTATGCACACTGAGAGAAGGCAACTCCACAGGCTATAAAGGAATCAGGCAGAACAAGTTTGGGCATGCCTTCACAGTGTAAACAAATCTGTGTTCAGAAGTGTTTCTGAAATAATGCGTTTAATAAAAATACCCTGTAATTAATGTGGTGTCCTATGGCCCCTGGGCATCCAACTATAACTCAAAGTGTGATTTCTAAAGCACAGGACAGAAGGGTTAATAAAGGCCAGAACCGTAGAACAGCTTGATTTCCTACATCTCCTACCACATGATTCAGAAATATTGTGTAAGGTATGTGAACCTAGAATATGTTTCATATCTAATCAGAGTTTCCTGATCTTCTTTTGAATGTAGGAGCTTCAGGGTCAATAGCTGCTGATTGTTTTTCATTAGTCCTTTTTCATAATTCTCCAGTGACAGGTCTTAAAACCAATAGGAATTCTGATTGGTACACTGAGTCTAAAATTTTCTGGCTTGTAATCAAACCTTCTGTATCATCTACGGTAATCTTTTTTGGACATGTTTTCCTTTAAATACTGTGCTATCTCTTAATGCTGTTTTACCTCTCCTGGCTTGAGATTCCAGAGTGTTAAATATGGATGTACATCTTTCATCAGTATAGATGTCCATCATACACTGTTGATCATCGTAATGCATCTGCTGATGTCATCCAGTTTTAGAGAAGATAGCTGTGGTGCACTAACTCTGTTAGGCTGTAATGCTGTTGGGGCCTATTGCAGTAAGAGTGGGACTTTGTGCAGGAATGACAGTGGGTGGGGCTCACAAGGTCATGGATTCAGAGGTAGTAACAGCATAATTCACAAATTCTAGATGTGCTTGGAGGAAATATTTTTTCTGCTTAATATATCATTAACACATTTTTTTCTCTTTACAACATTATCTGTACAAGCATAGTTTAAATATCAGAATAACATTCTCTTTTGTATACATACCATAATATATTTAATAAATGCAAACCATTTTCCTATTTAACTGTTTCTAAAATTCTGCTCTTTTCAAAAACCTGATGAGTGTGTTAAAGAATATCACTAAATTGCTTATCACAAATGTTTTACAATTTTCAATTTCCCTAGCAAACAATATATATGAGACTGTCATCAGTATCAGATTTTAATTAATTATTTATTTTTCAGTTATGTTTTTAAATTAAATTTTATTGGAGTATAGTTGGATTACAATGTTGTGTTAGTTTCAGGGGTACAGTAAAGTGAATCAGTTATACATATACATATATCCACTCTTTTTTAGGTTCTTTTCCCATATAGGTCATTACAGAGTATTGAGTAGAGTTCCCTGTGCTATACAGTAGGTTCTTATTAGTTATCTATTTTATATATAGTAGTGTGTATATGTCACTCCCAGTCTCCCAATTTATCACCTGCCCCTCCCCAATTTCCACCTTGGTTAACCGTAAGTTTGCTTTCTACATCTGTGACTTTATTTCTGTTTTGTAAATAAGTTCATTTGTACCATGTTTTTAGGTTCCACGTATAAGCAATATTACATGATATTTGTCTTTCTCTGTCTGACTTACTCCACTCAATATGACAATCTCTGGGTCCATCTGTGTTGCTGCAGATGGCATTATTTTGTTCTTTTTTATGGCTGAGTAATATTCCATTATATATATATATATATATATATATATATATATATACACCACATCTTCTTTATCCATTCATCCATCAGTGGACATGTAGGTTGATTCCATGTCCTGGCTATTGTAAATAGTGCTGCAGTGGAGTGCATCTGTCTTTTTAAATTATGGATTACTCCAGATATATGCCCAGTAGTGGGATTACTGGATCATATGGTAGCTCTATTTTTTTTTTTTTAAGGAACCTCCATACCGTTCTCCATAGTGGCTGTACAGTTTACATTCACACCAACAGTATAGGAGGGTTCACTTTCTCCACATCCTCTCCAGCATTTATTGTTTGTAGATTTTTTGGATGATGGCTATTCTGACCATGTGAGGTGATACCTCGTGTAGTTTTGATTTGCATTTCTTTAATAATTAGTGATGTTGAGCATCTTTTCTTGTGCTTTTTGGCCATCTGTATGTCTTCTTTGGAGAAATGTCTAGTTAGATCTTCCAACCATGTTTTGATTGGGTTGTTTGTTTTTTTGATATTGAGCTGTATGAGCTGTTTGTATATTTTGGAGATTAATCCCTTGTTGGTTGCTTTGTTTGCAGATATTTTCTCCCATTCTGTGGGTTGTCTTTTTATCTTGCTTTCTTTTGCTATGCAAAAGGTATTAAGTTTAATTAGGTCACATTTGTTTATTTTTGTTTTTATTTTCATTACTCTAGGAACTGGATCAAAAAAGATCTTGCTGAAGTTTATGTCAGAGAATGTTCTGCCTATGTTTTCCTTTAAGAGTTTTATAGTATCCAGCCTTACATTTAGGTCTTTAGTCCATTTGGAATTTATTTTTGTGTATGGTGTTAGAAAATGTTCTAATTTCATTCTTTTACATGTAGCTGTCTAGTTTTCCCAGCACCACTTACTGAAGAAACTGTTTTTTCTCCTTTGTATATTCTTGCATCCTTTGTCATAGATTAAGTGACCATATGTGCATGGGTTTAACTCTGGACTTTCTATTCTGTTCCATTGATTTATATTTCTGTTTTTGTGTCAGTACCATATTGTTTTGATTACTGTAGCTTTGTAGTATAGTCAAAAGACAGGAAGCCTGATTCCTCCAGCTCTGTTTTTCTTTCTCAAGATTCCTTTGGCTATTCGTGGTCTTTTGTTTTTCCATGCAAATTGTAAAATTTTTTGTTCTAATTCTTTGAAAAATGCCATTGGTGATTTGATAGGGATTGCATTGAATCTGTACATTGCTTTGGGTAGTATAGTCATTTTCACAATATTGATTCTTCCAATCCAAGAACATTGTATATCTTTCCATCTGTTTGTGTCGTCTTTGATTTCTTTCATCAGTATCTTATAGTTTTCTGAGTACAGGTCTTTTGGCTCTTTAGGTAGTTTTATACCTAGGTATTTTATTCTTTTGATGCAATGTTAAATGGGATTTGTTTCCTTGCTTTTGCTTTCTGATTTTCATTGTTAGTGTATAGGAATGCAAGTGATTTCTGTGTATTAATTATTTGTATTAATGAAGGAAAATTATTTGTTGTCATTTTATTCTACATTTTCATTACTACAAAGCTGAAGCATATTCATATGTGCTTATTACTTGGATTTCTTTTGTTCAGGATATCACCAAAAAAGTATTATTTAATTTATATTTAGAAGTGTGGTTGAGAGTTTACAAGACAAAGAAGGGAGAAATGATATTCCTGGCAGAGAATTCAGCATTTGAAAAGTCCATAGAAGTCTATAACAAGTGTCAGTGAATACAATATTTTAGGTATTATTCTGGTCTTTCTGTTTTCTTACTGATTTGTAGGAACCCTTTATATAAAATGTATTAATCCTTTATATCTTAGCTACTGCACAATTTTCCCAATTTTTTCTCTTTTTTATGTTTTTCCAAATATTTATGTGCAAAACACAATACTTTGTGAAATAGAAGTCATTTACTTTATTCATTTATTTTACAATACTTTTTGATCATGTACTATTTCTGGACCATATTCTTGCCTGTGAGGGTATAGCTATACACAAAACGAACAGAACCCTTGACACTGAAGAGTTTACATTCCAGCTGAGAAGGAGAGCAAAAGCCAAAAGTAAATGTACAATGTGTCCCATGGTGATAACAGTTATAAAGAAAAATTATCAGGACATGGGGTCATTTGGCTGGAAACAGTGAGTAAGAGGAGAAGGGAAGGTGATGAGATCAAAGAGGAGCAGCTCTAAATGAATTAGAGCTGTGCAGGCAAGAACTGGGTTATTAACTGAGAGTGGAAGTCATTGGAGGGTTCTAAGCAGAAGAGTCATGTGGCCCATTTTGCATGATAAAAGGATCCCTCGGGCCACTGTTTGAAGAAAAGTCTTCAGGAAAGTCAAGGGTAGAAATAAGTAAATTAGTGAAAGGCTGTTTTAATAGTCTAGAAGAAGAGATGCTGCCTTGGTCTAGGGTAGTAACTGTGGAGGTAGTAAGAAGTGGGCACATTTTGCATACAGATATCTAAATTTTAGATTATATCTGTATCTGTATATTAGATTGATATCTGTATTTAGATACAGACATCACAGGAGGTATCAAGTAGGAAATGGGATGAGTCTGGAGTTCAGGGAGAGGTCTGCACTGGAGATTGTACACATATGGACAGCATTTAAAAGCATGGGACTAGGGCTTCCCTGGTGGCGCAGTGGTTGAGAGTCCGCCTGCTGATGCAGGGGACGCGGGTTCGTGCCCCGGTCCGGGAAGATCCCACATGCCGCGGAGCGGCTACCATGGCCTCTGAGCCTGCGCGTCCAGAGCCTGTGCTCTGCAACGGGAGAGGCCACAACAGTGAGAGGCCCGCGTACTGCAAAAAAAAAAAAAAGGCATGGGACTAGATGAGATCACCAAAGGAGTCAGAAGTCCGAGGATACTATGTGTGTGTGTGTGTGTGTGTATATATGTGTTTACCATTATCAATTAAACAACTGGACAAAACCATGTACTATGTAATAAGATGAAACAGAATGGTCCACATTGGCTCCCTATGAAAAACTTATCAGTATTCCTGCTGTTACCTGTATTCAACATAGAGTCTACCTTGTAAAAATTAGCTATGTGAAACAATTTTAGAATTACAGAATTTTGGATTGGGAGTGACTTTGGAGATAATTGTTCTATAGTTAAGGAAATTAAAACTGAGGCATATCTTTTTTTCTCAATTTCGCAGTGTGGAACACTTTGCACAATAGTATAATTTCTTCTCTATGTCCTCTTGAGGATTTTAACATTCAAGGTTACATGCGATTTGTATACAACAGAGAAAAGAATAGTTTGAAAGCAAAATATGATGTTCACATCTTTTAGCTCCATGTTATATGGGAGCCAGTCTCTAAGGGTTAGTCATCTGGAAATAAGGCCCAGAATTAGTTTCCATTACACGGTTCTTCAACTGGGTTCGAAACCATTCTTCGCATTTCGTTGTCCTTTATTACCTCCCACATATATCAAACACCAGGTCATTTTTCCATTTTGAAAAATAACCGCATACCTATGATAGAAAATGTGTTTTGTTCACTATATTAGAAATAGACACTAAGATGTGTAATGGATAGCAGCATCTGGTTATATTTCACATTGGATAAAAGCTGCAGCATTACATCATAAAACTCTACATAGAACAGAGAGGAACTTTGGACAACAAAGAGTACTGAAGAAAATTATATGAAATTGATGTTGGTATCAAACTCTTCAAACAGGTTACTGAATAAAATTAAAATATTTTCTTACAGTTTAATCTGCTCTTCTGTAAAGTGGAGAGAAATATATTCAGAAGAGCAGAATAAACTGCTCTTGCATTCCACTCCCAAGGAGGAAGTAGTATTTTTTTTTAACATCTTTATTGGAGTATAATTGCTTTACAATGGTGTGTTAGTTTCTGCTTTATAACAAAGTAAATCAGCTATACATATATCTCCATATATCCTCCCTCTGGCATCTCCCTCCCACCCTCTCTATCCCACCCCTCTAGGTGGTCACGGAGCTGTTCTCCCTGTGCTATGTGGCTGCTTCCCACTAGCTATCTGTTTTACATTTGGTAATATATATAAGTCCATGCCACTCTCTCACTTCATCCCAGCTTACCTTTCCCCCTCCCCGTGTCCTCAAGTCCATTCTCTACGTTTGTGTTTTTATCGCTGTCCTGCCCCTAGGTTCTTCAGACCTTTTTTTTTTTTTTTTTAGATTCTATATATATGTGTTAGCATACGGTATTTGGTTTTCTCTTTCTGACCTACTTCACTCTGTATGACAAAATCTAGGTCCATCCACCTCACTACAAATAACTCAGTTTCATTTTTTTAAGGTGGAGTAGTATTCCATTGTAAATATGTGCCAATCTTCTTTATTCGTTCATCTGTTGATGGACACTTAGGTTGCTTCCATGTCCTGGCTATTGCAAATAGTGCTGCAATGAACATTGTGGTACATGACTCTTTTTGAATTATGGTTTTCTCAGGGTAAATGCCCAGTAGTGGGATTGCTGGGTCGTATGGTAGTTCTATTTTTATTTTTTTAAGGAACCTCCCTACTGTTATCCATAGTGTCTGTATCAATTTACATTCCCACCAACAGTGCAGGAGGGTTCCCTTTTCTCGACACCCTCTCCAGCATTTATTGTTTGTAGATTTTTGATGATGGCCATTCTAACTGGTGTGAGGTGATACCTCATTGTAGTTTTGATTTACATTTCTCTAATTATTCGTGTTTGTTGGCAATCTGTGTATCTTCTTTGGAGAAATGTCTGTTTAGGTCTTCTGCCCATTTTCAGATTCCGTTGTTTATTTTTTTGATACTGAGCTGCATGAATTGCTTGTAAAGTTTGGAGATTAATCCTTTGTCAGTTGTTTCATATGCAAATATTTTCTCCCATTCTGAGGGTTGGCTTTTCATCTTGATTGTTTTCCTTTGCTGGACAAAATCTTTTAATTTTCATTAGGTCCCATTTGTTTATTTTTATTTCCATTTCTCTAGGAGGTGGGTCAAAAAGGATCTTGCTGTGATTTGTGTCATAGAGTGTTCTGCCTATGTTTCCACTAAGAGTTTTATAGTGTCTGGCCTTACATTTAGGCCTTTAATCCATTTTGAGTTTATTTTTGTTTATGATGTTACAGTGTGTTCTAATTTCATTCTTTTACATGTAGCTGTCCAGTTTTCCCAGGACCACTTATTGAAGAGGCTGTCTTTTCTCCATTGTATATTCCTGCCTCCTTTATCAAAAATAAGGTGACCATATGTGCATGGGTTTATCTCTGGGCTTTCTATCCTGTTCCATTGATCTACCTTTCTGTTTTTGTGCCAGTACCATACTGTCTTGATTACTGTAGCTTTGTAGTATAGTCTGAAGTCTGGGAGCCTGATACTTCCAGCTCCATTTTTCTTTCTCAAGATTGCTTTGGCTATATGGGGTCTTTTGTGTTTCCAAACAAATTGTGCATTTTTTTGTTCTACTTCTGTGAAAATTGCCATTGGTAGCTTAATAGGGATTGCATTGAATCTGTAGATTGCTTTGGGTAGTAGAGTCATTTTCACAATGTTGATTCTTCCAATCCAAGAACATGGTATATCTCTCCATGTGTTTGTATCATCTTTAATTTCTTTCATCAATGTCTTATAGTTTTCTGCATACAGGTCTTTTGTCACCTTAGGTAGGTTTATTCCTAGGTATTTTATTCTTGTTGTTGCAGTGGTAAATGGGAGTGTTCCCTTAATTTCTCTTTCAGATCTTTCATCATTAGTGTATAGGAATGCAAGAGATATCTGTGCATTCATCTTGTATCCTGCTACTTTACCAAATTCATTGATTAGCTCTAGTAGTTTTCTGGTAGCATCTTTAGGATTCTCTGTGTATAGTATCATGTCATCGGCAAATAGTGACAGATTTCCTTCTTCTATTCCAACTTGGATTCAATTTATTTCTTTTTCTTCTCTGATTGCTGTGGCTAAAAATTCCAAACCTATATTGTATAATAGTGATGTGAGTGGACAACCTTGTCTTGTTGCTAATCTTAGAGGAAATGGTTTCAGTTTTTCACTATTGAGAACAGTGTTGGCTGTGGGTTTGTCATATATGGCCTTTATTATGTTGAGGTAAATTCCCTCTATGCCTGCTTTCTGGAGGGTTTTTATCATAAATGTGTGTTGAATTTTATTGAAAGTTTTTTCTGCATCTATTGAGATGATCATATGGTTTTTCTCCTTCAGTTTGTTTATATGGTTTATCACATTGATTGATTTGCATATATTGAAGAAACCTTGCATTCCTGGGATAAGCCCCACTTGATCATGGTGTATGATCCTTTTAATATGCTGTTGGATTCTGTTTGCTAGTATTTTGTTGAGAATTTTGCATCTATGTTCATCACTAATATTGGCCTGTAGTTTTCTTTCTTTGTGACATCTTTGTCCGGTTTTGGTATCAGGGTGAATGTGGCCTCGTAGATTGATTTTGGGAGAGTTCCTCTCTCTACTATATTTTGGAAGAGTTTGAGAAAGACAGGTGTTAGCTCTTCTCTAAATGTTTGATAGAATTCGCCTGTGAAGCCATCTGGTCCTGGGCTTTTGTTTGTTGGAAGATTTTTAGTCACAGTCTCAATTTCAGTGCTTGTGATTGGTCTGTTCATATTTTCTATTTCTTCCTGGTTCAGTCTCAGAAGGTTGTGCTTTTCTAAGAATTTGTCTGTTTTTTCCACGTTGTCCATTTTATTGGCATGTAGTTGTTCTTAGTAATCTCTCATGATCCTTTGTATTTCTGCAGTGTCAGTTACTTCTCCTTTTTCATTTCTAATTCTATTGATTTGAGCCTTCTCCCTTTTTTCTTGATGAGTCTGGCTAATGGTTTATCAATTTTGTTTATATTCTCAAAGAACCAGCTTTTAGTTTAATTGATGTTTGCTATCGTTTCCTTCATTTCTTTCTCCATTATTGTTGATCTGATCTTTATGATTTCTTTCCTTCTGCTAACTTGGGTTTTTTTGTTCTAGTTTCTTCAATTGCTTTAGGTTTAAGTTTAGGTTATTTGAGATGTTTCTTGTTTCTTGAGGTAATATTTTATTGCTATAAACTTCCCTTTTAGAACTGCTTTTCCTGCATCCTATAGGTTTTGGATCATTGTGTTTTCATTGTCATTTGTTTCTAGGTATTTTTTGATTTCCTCTTTGATTTCTTCAGTGTTCTCTTGGTTACTAAGTAGTGTATTATTTAGCTTCCGTGTGTTTGTACTTTTTACACATTTTTTCCTGTAATTGATATCCAGTCTCATATTGCTGTGGTCAGAAAAGATACTTGATACGATTTCAGTTTTCCTAAATTTGCCAAGGCTTTATTTGTGATGCAGGACATGATCTATCCTGGAGAATGTTTCCTGAGCAATTGAGAGGAAAGTGTATTCTGGTGTTTTTGGATGGAATGTCCTATAAATATCAATTAAGTCCATCTTGTGTAATGTATCATTTAAAGCTTGTGTTTCCTTTTTTACTTGCATTTTGGTTGATGTGTCCATTGGTGAAAGTGGGGTGTTAAAGTCGCCTACTATGATTGTCTTACTGTTGATTTCCCCTTTTATGGATGTTAGTATTTGCCTTATGTATTGAGGTACACCTATTTTGGGTGCATAAATATTTACATTTTTGGTATCTTCTTCTTGGATTGACCCCTTGATCATTATGTAGTGTCCTTCTTTGTCTCTTGTAATAGTCTTTGTTTTAAAGTCTATTTTGTCTGATATGAGAATTGCTACTCCAGCTTTCTTTTTATTTCCATTTGCATGGAATATCTTTTTCCATCCCCTCAGTTTCAGTCTGTATGTGTCCCTAGGTCTGAAATGGGTCTCTTGTAGACAGCATATATACGGGTCTTGTTTTTCTATCCATTCAGCGAGTCTGTGCTTTTGGTTGGAGCATTTAATCCATTTACTTTTAAGGTAATTATTTATATGTATGTTCCTATTACCATTTTCTTAATTGTTTGGGGTTTGTTATTGTAGGTCTTTTCCTTCTCTTGTGTTTCCTGCCTAGAAAAGTTCCTTTAGCATTTGTTGCAAATCCGGTTTCGTGGTGCTGAATTCTCTTAGCTTTTGCTTGTCTGCAAAGGTTTTAATTTCTCCATTCAATATGAATGAGATCCTTGCTGGGTAGAGTAATCTTGGTTGTAGGTTTTTCCATTTCATCAGTTTAAATAGGTCCTGCCACTGCCTTCTGGCTTGCAGAGTTTCTGCTGAAAGATCAGCTGTTAACCTTATGGGGAGTCCCTTGTATGTTATTTGTTGTTTTTCCTTTGCTTCTTTTAATATTTTTCTTTGTGTTTAATTTTTGATAAGTTGATTAAATGTGTCTTGGAGTGTTTCTCCTTGAATTTATGCTTTATGGGACTCTGAGCTTCCTGGACTTGATTGACTATTTCCTTTCCCATATTCAGGAAGCTTTCAAATGTAATATCTTCAAATATTTTCTCAGCCCCTTTCTTTTTCTCTTCTTCTTCTCAGACCCCTATAATTCACATGTTGGTGCATTTAATGTCGTCCCAAAGGTCTCTAAGACTGTCCTCAATTCTTCTCATTCTTTTTTCTTTATTCTGCTCTGCAGTAGTTATTTCCACTATTTTATCTTCCACGTCACTTATCCGTTCTTCTGCCTTAGTTATTCTGCTATTGATCCCTTCTAGAGAATTTTTAGTTTCATTTATTGTGTTGTTCAGCACTGTCTCTTTGCTCTTTAGTTCTTCTAGGTCCTTGTTAAACTTTTTTTGTATTTTCACCATTCTATTTCCAAGATTTTGATCATCTTTAGTATCATAACTGATTTATTTTTCAAGTAGACTGCCTATTTCCTCTTCATTTGTTTGGTCTGGTGGGTTCTTCCTTGCTCCTTCATCTGCTGTGTGTTTCTCTGTCTTCTCATTTAGCTTAACTTACTGTATTTGGGGTCTCCTTGTCACAGACTACAAGTTCGTAGTTCCCATTGTTTTCAATGTCTGCCCCAAGTGGCTAAGTTTGGTTCAGTGGTTTGTGTAGGCTTCTGGGTGGAGGGGACTAATACCTGTGTTCTGGTGGATGAGGCTGGATCTTGTGTTTCTGGTGGGCAGTACCATGTCCAGTGGTGTGTTTTGGGGTGTTTGTCACCTTATTATGATTTTAGGCATCCTCTTTGCTAATGGGTGGGGTTGTGTTCCTGTTTTGCCAGTTTGGTGTAGGGTGTCCAGCACTGTAGCTTGCTGGTGTTTGAGTGGAGCTGGGTCTTAGCAGTGAGATGGACATCTGTGGGAGAGCTTTTGCCATTTGGTATTAGGTGGAGCTGGGAGGTCTGTGGTGGACCAATGTCCTGAACTCAGCTCTCCCACCTTAGAGGCATCAGCGTGACACCCAGCCAGAGCACCAAGACCTTGTCAGCCACACAGCTCAGTAGAGGAATGAGAAAAAAAGAAAGAAAGAAACAAGTAATACAAAATAAAATTAAAAAGTTATTAAAATAAAAAAATTATTGAAAATGAAAAAAATTAAAAAGTAATAAAAAAACAAGGAAGAAAGAAAGAAGAGAGCAACTAAAACAAAAAACAAATCTACCAATGATAGCAAGCACTAAAACTATACTTAAGAAACATTAAAAAGAAAAGGACAGACAGAACCCTAGGACAAATGGTAAAAGCAAAGCTATACAGACAAAATCACACAAAGAAGCATACACATACACACTCACAAAAAAGAGAAAAAGGAAAAAAATATATATGTATATGTGAAAAAAATAAAAAAGGAGGAAGAGAAGCAACCAAATCAATAAACAAATCTAGTAATGATAAGAAACTCTAAATACTAAACTAAGATAAACATAAAACCGGAAACAAATTCGATGTAGAAAGCAAACCCAAGTCTACAGTTTCTCCCAAAGTCCACCACCTCAGTATTTGGATGATTCCTTGTCTATTCAGTTGTTCCAGAGATTCACGGTACATCAGGTTGATTGTGGAGATTTAATCCGCTACTCCTGAGGCTTCTGGGAGAAGTTTCCCTTTCTCTTCTTTGTTTGCACAGCTCCTGGAGTTCATCTTTGGATTTGGCCCCGCCTCTTTGTGTAGGTTGTCTGAGGGCATCTTTTCCCGCCCAGACGCGATGGGGTTAAAGGAGCAGCTTATTAGGGGGCTATGGCTCACTCATGCTGGGGGGACGGAGGGGTATGGAATGCAGAGTGAGCCTGTGGTGGCAGAGGCAGACGTGACATTGCAACAGCCTGAGACGCGCCGTGTGTTCTCCCAAGGAAGTTGTCCTTGGATCATGGGACCCTGGCACTGGTGGGCTACCCAGGCTCCCGGGAGGGGAGGTGTAGATAGTGACCTGTGCTTGTGCACAGGCTTCTTGGTGGCTGTAGCAGCAGCCTTAGCATTTCATATCGGTCTCTGATGTCCATGCTAATAGCTGCCGCTTGCGCCCATCTCTGAAGCTCATTTCGGCAGTGCTCTGAATCCCCTCTCTTCGCACAACCGAAAACAATTGTCTCTTGCCTCTTAGGCAGTTCCAGACTTTTTCCCGGACTCCCTCCCGGCTAGCCGTGGCACACTAGCCCCCTTTAGGCTGTGTTCACGCAGCCAACCCCAGTCCTCTCCCTGGGGTCTGACCTCCGAAGCCGGAGCCTTAGCTCTCAGCCCCCACCTGCCCTGGCAGGTGTGCAGAGAAGCCTCTCAGGCTGCTGAGTGCTGGTTTCCACCAGTCCTCTGTGCAGGAATCTCTCCACTTTGCCCTCTGCTCCCCTGTTGTTGCACTGTCCTCCGTGGCTCCAAAGCTCCCCCCCACCACACCCCATCCCCGCCAGTGAAGGGGCTTCCTAGTGTGTGGAGAGTTTTCCTCCTTCAAAGCTCCCTCCCAGAGGTGCAGGTCCTGACCCTATTCTTTTGTCTCTGTTTTTTCTTTTTTCTTTTGCCCTACCCCAGAACATGGGGTGTTTCTTGCCTTTTGGGAAGTCTGAGGTCTTCTGCCAGCATTCAGTAGGTGTTCTGTAGGAGTTGTTCCACATGTAGATGTATTTCTGATGTATTTGTGGGGAGGAAGGTGATCTCCACGTCTTACTCCTCCCCCATCTTGAAGGTCTCCTGATTAAAGAATAAATGGCCAATCTAAAGCAGAGCAGTATTATAGTTTGCAATGATACAAGTGACCACAGGGGAGTGCTCAAGTCAGCTCATCTTCTCACTCTCAGTTCCTGTCTCTTTTTGAAGTGAAGAGAAAGGAAGACCTGGTCTCTATACACGCCCAACTAAGGAAAGGATAGTTTACTGAGGAAGTAGTATTGATGTAAAACTTCCTGCTTCCACTCTGTCCATTCATTTCGCTGGGGAAAGCCAAGTGTCCATGATCCCTTCACTGGCTTTGGTTATGGTATTTGTGAGATGCAAGCATTGCCTCTTTATCTTTCCAGGTGGGAAACAAATGGCTACAAGGTCATGATTTGGGGGATCATGATG
The DNA here is from genome assembly GCF_963455315.2 of Globicephala melas. NCBI lineage: Eukaryota > Metazoa > Chordata > Mammalia > Artiodactyla > Delphinidae > Globicephala > Globicephala melas. The sequence goes on from NC_083318.1 coordinate 14,683,789, forward strand.
GGAGAATTAAGCATACCAGAAGTCATGTATTTAAGTGAATGCTCTTTTATCCCCTTAGTACTCTACGTCTATCTCACAAATTGGGTAGATTCCCTAGGTCAAGAGATGTGATTAAACTTTTAACAAACTTTTAACATTATCCATTAATGCACTAAATATTATACTTTTCTTGGTAATTCTGTAAGTGTGAGATTATTATTTAGTGGCTGGGCCAGAAGAGCACAAGGCCAGTCATCCCTCTTGTGAGTCCTGGATGAATGGATGGAAGCCATCTGAAGCAGCTAGAGTTTGCAGACGGCTTCCAAACTGGGTTGTTTTTTATTTGACAGACATTGAACAGAAGAGTATTAGGGTGGATTGCAGAGAAAATCATGGTTAAAAGAAACGTCTTAATGAAAATTATAGATTCACTGAGCATGTTATTTATACTTATTATACTGGTTTCTTAACTTCTGAATGAAATATAAAAAATCCTAATGTTAGTAAGCTAGAAAAAATTTTGGAGAGAAGTGGTATGGGCAGGAAAGTAGGGATTATAAAATGTTTATACAACATCTGTAAGCAACATCTGTAAGCAAATTTAAAATATATAAAAAATAAATAGGATCATTTCCTACCCCTCTTACACACATGCATAATTTCAAACCATCTCTACTTGAAAATAAATATTACGTTGGGCTTGATAGAGGTTGATATTGCCAAGAATGTGCTTTTTAGCTCTAGTGGTTTTGAGTTATGAGTACACAAAACAAGGGTTTTGAATCTTTTCTTGAATTAGGGAATTATCTTTACCCTTTTTGCATTCTTATTACTTGAAAATGTTAATTATAGGGCCTAAGCTATACTATTTTGTGATACCATGAGGACATGAGCAATTTGCCTAGGAAAGAGTACATTGTTGTTTTACTTTATGGTTCCCTACCTCACAATATTAAGGATACTTGTATAGCATTTAGGCTTTGAGTTTGGAAACTTCAAAGAGGTTTTTGAGTTTACTGTCTTCATGTGTTTGTTGAATTCATGGGCAATCCCTTGGAAGTGCTAATGGGGCATCCTACCCGAGGGGGCAGATTCCCCTCCATCTGGCAAAGCTCTTGGAACTTTAATATATTGTTCTGTCTATAAATGGAGTCTGTTCTCTTTTTGTGGGAACAACTGCTTTAGAGCTCTTGCTCCAAAATAACTACTGTGTAATACACAATGATACATTGTGCATGGTGTAGCATAGCAAATGATTATTAAAAGTCTCAGTGTGCTGAGAAGAGCTTAAGAGTATACATGCAACATTTCCTCTGAAAACACAGAAATCTTTAATTTGTGTGAGCTAGTTTTTTTTTTCCCTCCTGAAAGAAATCAGCATGCAGGACGGATTTGCCTTATATGGGGAATCAAAACTATCTAAATATAACATTATATATTACTATCTTGGAAGAATTTTCTTATTATTGGTGTTATTGGCTAATTGATAATGTGGTGGATAGTTTAAATTACATATTAGGAGGTGCAAGGCATTCAAAAGAAAAAAAAAAGATCAGGGTAGAGAAAGCTTATGGGGCGCAAAGGAAGAAAAAATGAAAACCTAAATAGGGTTCTCTTATGGTTTGGATAATAGGAAAAAAGAGACATGAATTCAGATTTTTAATATTATAATAATGATTAGTTATGCTTTCTGAGTGGTTTCTTTTTTTTTTTTTTTGTGGTACGCGGGCCTCTCACTGTTGTGGCCTCTCCCGTTGTGGAGCACAGGCTCCGGACGCACAGGCTCAGCAGCCATGGGTCACGGACCCAGCTGCTCCACGGCACGTGGGATCTTCCCGGACCGGGGCACGAACCCGCGTCCCCTGCATCGGCAGGCGGACTCCCAACCACTGCGCCACCAGGGAAGCCCTGAGTGGTTTCTTTTCCTTTGATATCAGTCAGCTGTTTCTCTGAATTTGACAAAGGGAAACTGAGTATTGGACATTTATTTTAAAATAAGTATTTGCTTTATTAGGTTTGTTTCATGTAATGAGCTTTGATATGATTTAGTGAAAATAAGTTGCATGAATGAATGATATTGTGAAATCTCCTTGCATTCCTTGGAAGAAAACTGCATTAAGAAGATAGGGTTTTAGAAGCTGTTATCTGGATATTTATTTAGTTATACTTGAAAAATTATTGGATCATACTGATGCAGAGTCTCCGTTTAGCACTGTTATGAGGAAGAGTTTAAAAAAAATGTTTACTTAGTTTTGAGTAATATGAGTATGGAAAGATAACACATTTTCCATTTTTAAAGCAGTCAAATATATATATATATATTTTTTTCTCATTTGTATACCATACCAAAAGAAGAACTCAATTTTAGGATTTAGAGCTTTCTGGGAGCTTGGTCCTCATCAAGGGAAATTTTGTGGTTACAAGGGTGATGACATTATAAGATAATAAATATTTATCTTTTTAAATAAAATACATAACATAATTTCATATGCCTAGACTTATATAACTTGTAATGATTATGGGGTTTCAAAAACACATAGCTTTATTTGATATTTGTTTGTGGTTTTGAGCTACATTTTCCCACAGAAGAGGATAACTCTATACTCTTTTTTGGGGTTTGTTTTTTCCTTTATCATACTCTTTTGTTAAGAACATCCCACCTTTATAAATTAGCTGGAACAAATGGTATTACTGTTCTGGGAAAGTGACATCTGTTATCACTCCACAGCCTTAAGTGTTTCCTGGTAGAACACACTGATAGAATCTGTGTAACTTAAACAATTATTATAATATAGTTTTCAAACTTAACCTAAAATGTTAGACATTCTATGGAACCAGCTTTGAAATGGACTCACTAACGGAGTAGATCTTATTAATAATAATTAATTTTCACCTCATCCGTTAATTATTTAACTTATTTTTGTTCAGCGACTACTTAGTAGTTGACCTACTTAGTAATGTGTTAGGAGCTAAGTACAGTATATAGTGGTAAACAAAACATTTTCCCTGTCCTCACCAGAGTTAGAAGAGTTTCAGATAAAAATGTTCTCTCCACGTTTTTTCTCCCAAATTTTCATATCTACTGTTCACAGTTGTTTAACATAGTGGTTTGGATGACAATAGGAAATAGTTACAAAGAGAAATGATATTGAAATCCGCAGATCTGGGTTTGAGAACTAGCTAATTTGATATGAGCAAATTACATAATCTGAGTCTTCATCCTGTTATTTAAATGCCCAAAGGCAGCCCCAGAATTTCTAAATAGGAAGAGACTAGGGATCAGAGGTTGGTTAGAAGAGGGACCTATGGGGCTTATCTTGAGACTGTGTTGACAGAGCAAGCACACTTATTTTTATTTAGGTTATATGTTTGTTTGGGACAGGGTAATGGAGATCATGGGGATGCCTAATCTCCTAAATCATCCCTGGGCATAGCCACTATTAGGACCTAGCCCAACATGCAGAACTCTGGTTAATTTACAGTCAATGGTGTGTCCAAGATCACATGAGATATGGATGGGAAAGAGCTTGAATATATATATTCTATTATTAATATTTTGGAAATCATAGTATAGAAGGGCAGTTCAGTTGAGAGCCTGGGGGAAGATTCTCTTCCTAAACCTAAATGGTATACTTTTTTAGGAATCAGGTAAGTGGACCCAAAAGCCTCAATTCATTTTTTTCTCAAATGGGTAGTTGTCATATAACTCCCAGAGTCCTGCCTTGAGCATAGCATTTCTGGCTTCTGCTAACTTCTCTCAGAGGTGGAGAGATTTGTGAGGCATTTCACACAAGGCAATTCATTATTTGATTAAGTCACTCAGGAAATCATTTTTACAGATCTGTTCTCTCATTTTTTTGTCAAAGCCTCTTTCTGTATCACTCTGCTATGTCTCTTCTGTATCTGTAGAAGAGAGCCTATAATAATTTAATTAGTCATTACATGGTATAGCAGATTTAGAGTATATAAACTATGTCTCAGGTGTGTAGAAATATAACTTTATTTTTCTGTAGCTGAGCTCAGCATTCTTTATGATGAAGGCAAAAAATGTTTAATCTTAGCCCCTTCTTAGGTATCATAGAATGTAGAGCAATTCAGAACAAAAATCACATGGCTGGTTGGGTCACTAAGGTCTTCAAGGGCAGTGAATATGCCTCAGGTCTGTATCTCCAGCACCTAGGAGTTTATCTGACAGAAGGAAGATTTTCAATAAATGTTCATTAATAATGCAAAAGTATTCTTCAATTTTAAATTTCTGAGGTAGTCAGTGTGACACACTAATTCACTAGTAGAAAAATTAGCTGGAGACAGGAGGCATATTCTTCTGCCTGAGTTTTAAATGTTAATGTCCCTCAGGGCTGGATTTCTCGGTCCTCTCCCATTCTGACTCTAATACTTTTTTTCTTAAGTGATCTCTGTTCTTCTGCTTCCATTACCTTTCATATGTCACCAATGCCAAAATGAGTATCTCCAGGCCAGATCTGCTTTTTGGCTTTCAGACTCTTAAAAAATTAATAAACAGAAACTTCAGTTAAGTAGTCAGGAGTCCAGAAGTGGGAGCTGTCACACCCTATGACTATAGAGGAGACCAATAGGAAGAGGGAAAACTCCTTTTCTCTCCTGGCAAGGACTCAGTGAATGAAAAGCCATGTACTCTTTGTTTACTTTAGCCCACACAACTTCTTTTTCCCGCTCAGTAAAAGCTTTCTCCTTCCCTTGCTGTGCATTAACTTGTACATGGGTCTCCATGGTTGCAGACCCTGAGTTATTATCCACTGCTGATCCTGAATAAATCCATCTTTGCTGGAGGAATACATGGTAGTCTATTTGTTAGGTCAACATTTCGGTGGCCTGTATAGGGACCGGAGAAGACAACCCCAAAGGCTTGGGCTGGTGAGTGAACAGTACCAACATTTGAGACTGTTGTTGCTCAATGCTTTTCTTGTCCATCTTGGAGTTTGAAGGTCTGTCTTTCTCTTGGATCTGAGCTCACACTCTCTTTGCATTTGAAGCTTTCCAGTTTTTATTTGTGATCTGTTTTAAGCTCTTGTCTTTCTGGTTGAGACCTTGTTCTGTATGCAAGTACTTGTTTGGCACTTATTTGATTTTTTTTTTTAATTTATTTATTTATTTAGGGGGGCTGTGTTGCTGTGTGCGGGCTTTCCCTAGTTGCAGCGAGCGGTGCGCGGGCTTCTCATTGTGGTGGCCTCTCTTGTTGTGGAGCACAGGCTCCAGAGCGCAGGCCCAGCAGCTGTGGCACACAGGCCCAGCCGCTACGGGGCATGTGCGATCCTCCCTGACCAGGGCCCGAACCCGTGTCCCCTGCATTGGCAGGCGGACTCCCAACCACTGCGCCAGCAGGGAAGTCCATTATTTGATTTTTAATCAGACTCAGCTGAAGCTAGCTGAAAACCCCTTTGACCCATTCCTTGGGAAACAGGGACTGCTTCGCTGAAACTGTGCTGGTTTTTCAGCCTTTGGCCTATTCCTTGGGAATATTTTATTTTCTGGAAACTGGCTGAAAAAGGCTTTGGCATGGTTTTTCTGGGACTAAGCTGTTTCCTTAGAGTTGGCTGGTATATAGACTTGCAAGCTGTTTGAATTGAGCTGTTTGAGCTGTAAGGTGTTTAAGCTGTTTGAAAATTTTTCTTTTATTCTAGAGAAAAACCTCTGAGAAATAGGATCTCAGTTGTCTAAATATTTTGAGGGCAGCACCCCTATAGGGACTCCAGATAATTTTGTGTTTACAAATTGTGATTCTTCCTCAAGCACATTTATAACTAATGGACGAACCTGACCAAAGGCAATTGAGTATATCTATGGCCATTACGGGGAACTTTTGAAATCCCCAAACTTAATTGAATTGGATCACAATAGTGCAACAATTTTCGTAACTGAGTGGTATGCCTATTTCATTTGGTGTCATGAGGCTTCCAAATGTTATGAGGAGCCTAAAATTGCCTCTCTGCAAAATAAGATTTTAAGATTAACTGAGGCAAACAAACAATTAAAAAAAAGATAAAATGGATCCTGAAGCCTCAGGCTGTTTTTCCTTAGCTTCTTTGTTTCAGATTCTGCATCTGTCTCCATCTTTCTCCTTTACTTCTATGCCATTTAGGCTTCTTCTATACAGGCATAGCTCAGAGATATTCCAGGCTCAGTTCCATACCACCACAATAAGTGAATACTGCAATAAAGCAAGTCACACAAATTTTTTGGTTTCCTAGCGCATATAGGTGTAATGTTTACACTATACTATGGTCTATTAAGTGTGGAGTGGCATTATGTCTTTAAAAACACCACACACATACCTTAATTAAAAAATACTTTATTGCTAAAAAATGCTAACCATCATCTAAGTCTTCAGCAAGTCATAATCTTTGCAACAGTAACATCAAAGGTCACTGATCACAGATCACCGTAACAAATGTAATAATAATGAAAAAGTGTGAAACATTGCGAGAATCACCAAAATGTGACAGAGAGACGTGAAGTGAGCAAATGCTGTTTGAAAAGTGGTGCTGATAGACTTGCTTGAAGCCGGGTTGCCACAAACCTTCAATTTGTAAAAAACACAATATCTGCAAAACACAGTAAAGTGAAGAAGCACAATAAAATGAGGGTCTGCCTGTACCCTCAATGCCTCCCTGCTAATTTTCTCGCCTAACTACCCCTTTTCTCTGAAACTCCCCACTCCGTTTTTCTCTGAATTTATCAGAACCTGTTCCTTTAAAATTAAGCCTTCTGAGGATGAAGAGGCTAAACCCTTAATTTCTTATATACCCGGGACTAAAGCTGAACTATATGTCATAGTCAAATATTTTCCTAAAGCAACTGGAGATTCTCACAGATTTGATGAGGGATTTAATATAGTCATTCAAACTTATCACTTGGTTTCTCTGACTTTTTAACAGCTGATTCATATGCTTGTTGGTGAAGGCCAGGCCCAGCATTGGATGAAAACTGCTAATTTGGAAAATCCTGAAAGGTCTTTAGAATTACAACCAGGAGACCAGCCTGCTAACTTATTATATAATCAAGCTTCGGCGATTTCTAGGTGACTTCATCTAGCAATTCTTGAGGCCTTTCCAAAAGCCTGTTGAGTCGAACAAAATTTAGGCTTGCACAAAAAACATCTGATGAACCTGCTTTATGACTCTTATAATTGACTTCAGATTATGCTTAATGAAAATTCTGGTCTTCTTTCATATGTTGATTCCATCCAGGTAGTTTTTAACTCCATGCTTATTCATGGGCTGAAATGGATCTATCCTTTCTAGTGAAAAGGACCAGGATGGAATGGGAAACTGTGCCCAATCCAGATTTAGTTACCCTGGCAAACCAGCTCAATTGCCCTCTAGATGAATCTGCTAAAAGGAAGACCACCAAAATTCTTAATTAACTCTAGCAAATGAAGTCTCCTAGCCGAAATAAAAATTTTCCTAGCTTCTCTTATTATTGCAAAGAGCCAGGACATTGGAAAAGAGATCGTAGCGAATTTAAGCTCTTTAGGCACCTTCCACCCTCTAACCAGTCTTTCCAACATCCCCTCATTTCTCAATGACAAGGTTACAAAGGTTCTTCCGAATACTCCCTCTTAATCAGCTTGGAGAAGCATTTCTCCAGAGTGGGGATGCCAGTCTTAACTGACACCAGAGCCACACTATCAGTGCTCAATCCCACTAGTCATCCTTAAATAAATTAAATGACCCTTGAAATCTTTTACTGTTTCCTCCCTGACAGTATTAGAGCTGATTTTGGAAACACTGATCATTTTTCTCTATTGAATCAGCTGCCACCTTCCTTAGGGGCAAAATCTCCAATTGATGTTGGCAAAATTCATAGTACACCTCCCATCAGGATTCAAATAGATCCCTCAAAACCTCTTCCCAGAATTAATCAATACTCTGTAAAGCCCTTTAAGGCCTAAAGTCCATAATAGAAGATATCACATTCCCATTTTACCAGTGAGAAAACCCAAGGGCTGAAGGTGGAGGTTTGTCCAGGACCTGCGAGCGATAAACTACATTGTTATCCCTTGACACCCTGTTGTTCCTAACCCTCATACATTACTAACATCCATTCCCACTGGAAACAGATTCTTTACTGAAATTGATTTTTGAGTGCATTCCTTAGTATTCCACTTGATGAAGCTAGTCAGTACCTTTTGCCTTCACTTGGGAAGAAAAACAGTTCACCTGGATAGTAATGCCGCAGTGTTTTACTGAGGTTCTTATTTCTCACAAATCCTGGAGGCTGATCTGGATAATATAGAGTCCCCTAGAGGTTCTACTTTGTAGTAGTATGTGGATGATTTGCTTCTTTGTTCTCCTTCTCAAGCCTCCTCACAGGAAAACAGCATCCACTTGCTAAAGCTTTTAGCCTTAAAGGAACATAAAGTTGCCAAAGAAAAATTGCAGTTTGCCCAAACTCAGGTTCAATATTTAGGGCATCTGAAATCAGAACAAGGCCTATACCTAGATCCAGATAGAATTCATGGTGTCCTAAGTTTCCCCTAATCCAAAACTAAGCACCATCTGCAAGATTTTCTTGGGCTAGATGGTTATTGTCAGAATGGATTTCAAATATCTCGTTAATGGCCAAACCTTTGTATGTTTCACTAAACAATAACAACCCTGACCTAATTTTATGAGAAAGCTGAACAACAGATTTCAAGGCCTTAAAGGAGAGTTTGATAAACCCACCTGCCCTTGGGAATCCCAATTATCAGATTATTTTTTTTCCTTTTTATATATGAAAAAGAAGGGGATGCTCTTGGGATACTCACCCAAAAACATGGGGACCACCATAGACCCATTGGGTTCTACAGCCAGCAACTGGACCCTGTGGCATGGGGATACCCCATTGCCTTAGAGCCATTATAGCCACCACCCTTTTAATTAAGACCACCAAGAAAATTGTGGGATTAATCATTTTTGTACCTCATACAGTAAAAGCTCTCCAGAATGTTATCACAATGAATATTTCTCAGTCAGCTGCCTTACCGCCTATGAAATCCTTTTGTTAACTCCTCCTCACAGAACTCTTTTACACTGTAGTTGTAGTAACCTTGATCCTGCTACTCTTCTCACTTCCATCACTGACAAAGTCCCTCATGACTACTTAACGCTGATGGATTACCTCTTGACTCCTCATGATCTACAAGAAGTTCCTGTGGGTAACACTGACTTCTCATGGTTCACTGATTTAAAAGGTGACACTGGCAAATACTGTGCTGGGTATGCTATTGCTATTCCTTTTCCTGTTTTTGAGGCAGCATCTTTACCTATGGTTACTACAGCCCAACAGGCTTGTACTTTAGCCAAGGCCAAATACCAGTACTTATACTGATAATAGATATGCTTTTGAAGTAGCTCATAATTTTAGAATGTTGGAGAAACAACATTGTTTCCTTACTTCTAGCAGAAATAAAAATAGAGATGGCTCCTATGTTCAGGAATTAATAGATGTGATATTTTTTACTGGCCTCTTTAGGTATTATTAAGATTCTGGGGAATTTTGAACTTGACTCTCTGGAAGCAAAGGGAAAATCACCTGACTGATATTTACACAAGGAATGCTGCCCTTAAAAGAACCAACAACAGCCACACTGCTGCCATGGTCCAAAGTGAAATTTCCCCAAACGATAAATTAGAAAACTGGCTAGAGAAGCCCAACAACTGGCTGCAGAAATGGGAAAACAAGATTGGAAATGCAACAGTTGTTGGTTTGATAAAAGAGAAAGCTCTGGCTTGGGCCAAATAACTCAGTCCTCCCAGAGACTCTGAAATTCCCACTCCCCGTCGCTGTACATGCATTAAACCATTGATCTGCCGACACAATGATAGCATTAATGAATCAGTAGCGGTGGGGAAACATTAACAAGGCTGGAAGAAGTGCCAGCCTCACTTGTCCTACTTGTCCAAAGTACAGGAAGCCTGTTCATACTGTTTCCAGACATTTATTTATTTATTTATTTCAAATTTATTTATTTATTTTTGGCTGAGTTAGGTCTTCGTTGCTGTGCACGGGCTTTCTCTAGTTGCATCGAGCTGGGGCTACTCTTAATTGCGGCGTGTGGGCTTCTCATTGCAGTGGCTTCTCTTGTTGCGGAGCACGGGCTGTAGGCGTGCGGGCTTCAGCAGTTGCAGCACGTGGGCTCAGTAGTTGTGGCTCGCAGGCTCTAGAGCGCAGGCTCAGTAGTTGTGGCGCATGGGCTTAGGTGCTCAGCAGCATGTGGTATCTTCCCGGACCAGGGCTTGAACCTGTGTCCCCTGCCTTGGCAGGTGGATTCTTAACCACTGTGCCACCAGGGAAGCCCCTGTTTCCAGACATTTAAAATTGAAGTTCAGGCAAATAGATTTACACAACTTCCTCCATCTAATGGATATAAATATGTTCTAGTCATTGTATGTTTTCATACTGGACTGAAGCCTTCCCTTGCCGACAGGCTACTGCCTCTTCTGTGGCTAGAGTCCATTTGGAAAAGATTATTCCTGCCTGGGATAATCTTGAACTTGATAGTGATTGAGGAACCCATTTTACCGGCCAGGTATTATGACAAGTTTGTGATGTTTGGACAGTTTTACAACACTTCCACTAAGCTTACCCCTTAATTCTCTGGTTTAGTCTAACACACTAATGGATTTGGCAAAATTTGTAGAAGCCTTTCATATACGTTGGCCAAAAGCATTGCTGTTGGTCCTTCTAAATCTCAGATCCACCCCTTTTGGAATTCATAAACTCTTACCATTTGAGATAGTCATAAGATACCCGATAGAGTTGGCTTCCATTTCTTTTGACTCACAACTGATATTAGGAGGGATACTCCAGTACTGGAAAGGCCTAATTTCTTCTATTAAAAATAACCATGTTTTGGGGCTTCCCTGGTGGCTCAGTGGTTGAGAGTCTGCCCGCCGATGCAGGGGACATGGGCTTGTGCCCCAGTCCTGGAAGATCCCACATGCCGTGGAGCGGCTAGGCCCGTGAGCCATGGCCGCTGAGCCTGTGCGTCCGGAGCCTGTGCTCCGCAATGGGAGAGGCCACAACAGTGAGAGGCCTGCGTACCGGAAAAACAAAACAAAACAAAACAAAACAAAACATGTTTTGGTAGAGCAGTTTTTTCACAGTACGTTCTCTGGAGATGAAGACCTTAAGTATCACACCTTGCAACCTGGAGATTTCATCTGTTGGAAAAGACACCTCTAGAAGAACTCTCTTCAGCCTTGCCAAAGAGGCCCCTATCAGGTATGTTAACAAACTCTTGTATGGCCAGAATCTAAGGAATAGACTCTTATATTCCTGTGACATACATAAAGAAAGCACCAAACCCTGACTGTACCCACATATCATCTGCTGACCTGAAAGTAAAGATTTCCTGGTATTGAAGCAGATGTCTGATGAGACAGCTTTCCCAAGATATCTCGACCAGGCCTGTTGGAAGTTTGCCACCAAACCTTTGATGATGACATAATGCTTTAAATGATCTCTAATACCTGTGATCTTTATAATATATGAACTCTAGATAAAAAGTGCCTGAGTGTTCTTCCTCCTTGTTACTCAAATGTGAACTCAGTAGGTTTCCAATCTGTGTACTTTCTCTGTGCTGTGAGACACTATACCTAGCAAAGATTCTTCCTGGCATTGAGGGGCAAAACCCAGAAAACCTGACAATTGATCAGAGATGCTTTTATAAAAAGATCTTGATCAAAAGGGGAAAATGGAAAAAATTAATAAAGAGAAACCACAACTGAATAGAGTCAGGAGACCAGAAGGGGAGCTCTCACACCCTATGATCAAGCAGGGCCCAACAGGGAGAAGAAAGATTCCTCTTCTTTCCTGTCAAGGACTCAACCAATGAAAAGCCATGAGCTTTTTGTTTACTTAACCCTCCCAACTTCCTTTTCTCTTCTATAAAAGTGTTCTCCTTCCTTTATGTGTGGGAACTTTCTTGTGGCTCATGCTTGTAGGCCCCAAGTTGCATTTCTCTGCTGATCCCAAATAAACCCATGTTAGCTGGAGAGATATCTGGCAGTCTGTTTTATGTCAACAACTCATACATTCAGCACCTACAGTTCTTTTTCCTGAATGAGACAGGCATCTCAAACTCCTGATGTCCAAAACTGAGTTCATGGTATTAAACTCTAAGTCTGCTTTTTTAGTATTTCCCAGGTCAGTAAAAGCACAGCACCTCAATTCATTTGCCTATCTATTCATTCAACAAATATCTATTGTGTGCCTTCAATGTCTGTATCTTTTAATTCCCTTCCTGTATTTTGCCCCCTAGCCCCTTATCACTGGTTATCACTAGTTTGTTCCTTGTATCTGTGAGTCTGTTTCTGTTTTGTTATATTCATTTGTTTTATTTTTTTAGATTCCACGTGTAAGTGAAAACATATGGTATTTGTTCTCTGTCTGACTTAACTTCACTAAGCATACCATCCAGATCCATCCATGTTGCTGCAAATGGGAAAAATTTCATTCTTTTTTATGGCTGAGTAATATTCCATTGTATGCATGTATCATTTTCTTTATCCATTTATCTGTTGATGGACACCTAGTTTGCTTCCATATCTTGACTATTGTAAGTAATGCTGCTGTGAACATTGGAGTGCATATATCTTTTTGAATTAGTGTTTTCAGTTTCTTCAGATATATACTCAACTGTGGAATGGTTGAATCTTATGGTAGTTCTATTTTTAGTTTTTAAGGAACCTTCATACTGTTTTCCATAGTGGCTGTACCAACTTACATTCCCACCAGCAGTGTGTGTCAGGATTCCCTTTTCTCTACAGCCTCAGCAACATTTATCGTTTGTTGTCTTTTTGATGATAGCCATACTGACAGGTGTGATGTGATATTTCATTTTGGTTTTTATTTGCCGTTCTCTGATTGTTAGCTATGTTCATCATCTTTTCATGAGTCTTTTTGCCATTTCTATGTCTTCTTTGGAAAAATGGCCATTCAGGCCTTCTGCCCATATTTTAATTGGTTTATTTGTTTTTTTGATATTGAGTTGTATGAACTGTTTATATATTTTGGATATTAACCCCTTATCCGTCATCTTATTTGCATTCAGTAGGCTGTGTTTTCATTTTTTCAGTGTTTCGTTTGCACTGCAGAAACATTTAAATTTACTTAGGTCCCATTTGTTTAGTTTTGCTTTTGTTTCTCTTGCCTGAGGAGACATCTGAAAAAATATTGGCAAGATACATGTCAGAGAGAGTACTACCAATGTTTTCTTCCAAGAGTGTTATGGTTTCTGGTCTTACGTTTATATCCTTAATGAATTTTGTGTTTATTTTTGTATATGGTGTGAGAAAATGTTCTAATTTCATTCTTTTACATGTAGCTGTTCAGTTTTCCCAGCATCACTTATCGAAGAGGCTGTCTTTTCCCCTCTGTTTTTGCCTTCTTTGTCATATATTAATTGAATATATGTGCATGGGTTTATTTCTGGGCTCTCTATTTTGTTCCATTGATCTGGGTTTGTTTTGTGCCAATATCATACTGTCTTCATGACTATAGCTTTGTAATATAATCTGAAGTTATGGAGTGTGATACCTCCAGCTGTGCTCTTTTTTCCTCAAGATTGCTTTGTCTATTTGGGGTCTTTATGGTTCCATGGAAATCTTAGGATTATATCTTCTGTTCTGTGAAAAATGTCAGAGGTATTTTAATAGGAATTGCATTGATTCTGTAGATTGCCATGGATAATATGGTAATTTTAACAGCATTAATTTATCCAATCCATGTGTCCTCAGTTTCCTTCATCAGTGTCTTATGATATTCAGAGTATAAGTCTTTCACCTCCTTCATTCAGTTTATTCCTAGTTATTTTGTTCTTTTTGATGTGATTGTAAATGGGATTGTTTTCTTGCTTTCTCTTTATGGTAGTTCATTATTAGAGTATAGAGATGCAACAGATTTCTGTATGTGAATCTTGTATTCTACAAATTTATTGAATTCATTTATTCTAATAGTGTTTTTGGTGTACACTTTAGGGTTTTCTGTATATACTGTCATGTCATCTGTAAATAGTGACAGTTTTACTTGTTTACTTCCAATTTGGATGGCTTTTATTTCCTTTTCTTGCCCGATGGCTGTGGCTAAGACTTGCAATACTACATTACATAGAAATGATGAGAGTAGGCATCCTTGTCTTGTACATGATTTTAGAGGAAAAGTTTTCTGCTTTTCACCATTGAGTATGATATTTGCTGTGGGTTTGTCATAAATGTCCTTTATTAGGTTGAGATATATTCCCTGTATACCAACTTTGTTAAAATTTTTATCATGAAGGGATGTTGAATTTTCTAAATGCTTTTTCTCCATCTGTTGAGATGATCATGTGTTTTTTATCCTTTATTTTGTTAATGTGGTGTATCACATTGATTGATATGTGGATATTGAACCATACATGCATCCCTTGGATAAATCCCAGTTGATCATGGTGTATGATCCTTTTTATATATCATTGAATTCAGTTTGCCAATTATTTTATTTTTATTTATTTATTTATTTATTTTTTTTGCGGTACGCGGGCCTCTCACTGTTGTGGCCTCTCCTGTTGCGGAGCACAGGCTCCGGACGTGCAGGCTCAGTGGCCATGGCTCACGGGCCCAGCCGCTCCGCAGCATGTGGGATCTTCCCAGACAGGGGCACAAACCCGTGTCCCCTGCATCGGCAGGCAGACTCTCAACCACTGCGCCACCAGGGAAGCCCGGTCTGCCAATATTTTATTGGGGATTTTTACATCTGTATTCATCAGATATTGGTCTGTGATTTTCTTTTTTTCTAGTGTCTTTGTCTGGTTTTGGTATCAGGGTAATGGTGGCCTTGTAGAATGAATTTGGAAGTGTTGCATCCTCTTCAGTTTTTTGGAATAGCTTGAGAAGGATAGGTTTTAACTATTTTTTAATGTTTTGTACAATCCCCTTGGAAGCCATCTGGTCTTGGATTTTTGTTTGTTGGGAGTTTTTTGATTTCTGATTCTATTTCAGTACTTTTAATCAGTCTGTTTGCATCAGCTATTTCTTCCTGATTCAGTCTTGGAAGATTGTATGTTTCTAGGAATTATCCATTTCTTCTAGGTTGTCCAATCTTTTGACCTATAACTGTTCATAGTATTCTTTTACGATTGTTTGTATCTTTGTGATACCAGTTGTAATTTCTTCTCTTGGATTTCTTATTTTGTTTATTTGGATCCTCTCTCTTTTTTCCTTAATGAGCCCAGCTAAAGGGTTATCAATTTTGTCTTTTCAAAAGATCAACTCTTGGTTTCATTGATCATTTATGTTTTTTTGCCTCTGTTTTATGTATTTCCTCTCTGATCTGTATGATTTTCATCTTTCTGCTTACTTTGACCTTTTTTTAAAATTAATTTATTTTTTATTTGTTTATTTTTGGCTGCATTGGGTCTTCGTTGCTGCACGCAGGCTTTCTCTAGTTGTGGTGAGCGGGGGCTACTCTTTGTTGTGGTGCGTGTGCTTCTCATTGTGGTGGCTTCTCTCGTTGCAGAGCATGGGCTCTAGGTGTGCAGGCTCAGTAGTTGTGGCACGCGGGCTCAGTAGTTGTGGCTCGTGGGCTCTAGAACGCAGGCTCAGTAGTTGTGGTGCACAGGCTTAGTTGCTCCACTAAGACTGTGGGATCTTCCCGGACCAGGGATTGAACCCTTGTCTCCTGCATCAGCAGGTGGATTCTTAACCACTGCGGCACCAGGGAAGTCCTACTTTGACCTTCTTTTCCTTCTGATTTTTATTTCTGATTCCTTTAGGTGACAGGGTAAGTTGCTTCTCTGTGATTTTTTTTATTTCTTGAGGTGAGCTTGTATTGCAATAATCTTCCCTATTAGAGCTGCTTTTGCTGTGCCCCACAGATTTGGGAAAGTTATTTTTTTATTTTTCTTTTTCTCAAGGTATTTTCTGATTGCTTCTTTAATTCCTTCGTTGACCCATTTATTTTTTATTAACTTGTTGTTTAGTCTCCACATGTTTGTGTTTTCTCCATTTTTCCTCCTGTAATTGATTTCTAGTTTTATACCATTATAGTTGTAAAAGATGCTTGATATAATTTCTAAACTTTTAAATTTGTTGAGGCTTGTTTTGTGGCCTAGTATGTGATTTATCCTGGAGAATGTTCCATGTGCACTTGAAAACAACATGTGTTCTGCTGCTTTTGGATAGAATGTTCTGTATATATCTATTAAGTTCATCTTATTTAATGTGTCATATAAGGTCCTTGTTTCCTTACTGATTTTCCTTCTAGATAATCTGTCCATTGATGTAAGTGGGGTGTTAAATTTCCCTACTATTATTGTGTTACTGTCAATTTCTCCGTTTGTTTGTTAGTATTTGCTTTATGTATTTAGCTATTCTTATTATTAGGTACATATATGTTTATATATGTATATCCCTTGCTTGTATTGATACCTTTATTAATATATATTGCCCTTCTTTGTCTTGTTATAGATTTCGTTTTAAAATATACTTCGTCTGATACAAGTTCTGCTACACCAGCCTTCTTTTCGTTTTCATTTGCATGAAATATCTTTTTCCATCCCCTCATGTTCAGTCTGTATGTCTTTAGCTCTAAAGTGAGTCTCTTGTAGGCAGCAGATAGATGGGAGTTTTTAAAATCCAATCAGCCACACTATGCCTTTTGATTGGAGCATTTAGTCCATTGACATTTAAAGTGATTATTGATAGGTATGCACTTATTGCTATTTTGTTACTTGTTTTCTGGTTGTTGTTGTAGTTTTACTCTGTTCTTTTTCCTTTTGTGTCTTTTACTATGGTTAAATGACTTTTTTGTGTGTGTTTTGTTTGTGTTCTTTTCCCTTTAGTTTTTGTGTATCTATTGTAGCTTCTTGATTTGTAATTATCATGGAGTTCATATGTGTTGACCTATATCTGTGTATACTTGTTTTAACCTGATAGTCATTTAAGTTCAAACACATTCTAAAAGACCTACGTTTTCATTTTACCCCTGTTCCCCATATTTTGTGTTTTTGGTGTCATATTTTACATTTTCATGTCTATCCCTTAACTGCTTATTGTAGTTATAGTTTAATTTTATAATTTTTGTCTTTTAAGCTTCGTAGTGGCTTATTTTAGTGCTTAATCCACAGCCTTTACTGTACATTTGCCTTTACCTGTGGGATTTTTCTCTCCTGTAATTAAAAATTTTTTTGTTGTAGTCTTTTCTTTTTCACTTAAAGAAGACCATTTAACACTTCTTGTAAGGTCAGTTTAGTATTGATGAACTGTTTCAGATTTTGGTTGTCTGAGAATCTCTTTATCTCTCCTTCAATTCTGAATGTTAACCTTGTTGAGTAGGGTATCCTAGGTTATAGGTTCTTCCCTTTCAGTACTTTAAATATATTATGTCACTCCCTTCTGGCATGCAAAGTTTCTGCAGAAAAATTAGCTAATGCCTCTTTGTTTTTCTCTTGCTGGTTTAAAAATTCTCTCTTTATTATTTACTTTTGCCGTTTAAATTATGATATGTTTTTTTGTGGATCTCTTAGGGTTCATCCTGTTTGGGACTCTGTATTTCTTGTATCTTGAAATCTTTTTCCTTCTTTAGGTTTGGGAAGTTTTCATCCATAATTTCATCATATACATTTTCTACCTTTTTCTCTCTGTCTTCTCCTTCTGGGGCCCCTATAATGCAAATGTTAGTATGCTTGATGTTGTCTCAGAGATCCATTAAACTATCCTTATTTTTTAAGATTTGTTTTCCTTTTTGCTGTTATGGCTGGGTGATTTTTATTATTCTACCTTTCAGGTTGCTTATGCATTCTTGTATATCACCTAATTTGTTGTTGATTCCTTCTAGTATGATTTTAATTTCACTTACTGTATTTTTCAGCTCTGACTGTTTCTTTTATATTTTCAAGTTTTTTATTAATATTCTAACTTTGTTCATATTTTCTTTTACCATGTTTATTTGGCTTTCTTATTACTATTGATTTAAATTCTTTATCAGGTAAATTATTTATCTCCATTTTATTAGAGCTTTTTTCCAGTTCTTTTTTTCTTGTTCTGTTGTTTGAAACATATTCCTTTCTTTTATCGTTTTGTTTAACTTTCTCTATGAAATTAGGTGAAGCACTTACCTGTCCTGGTCTTGAAGGTGTGTCCTTGCGTGAGAGTGTCCCTGTGCAGTCTGCACGTGCACATTGGCTTTGTTGAGAGAGCTGGATCTGAAGCGAGCATAGGCTGTGTCTTCCCCCTGGGTGTGCTGGTGAGGGGAAGATAGAGCTGGAGTTGGAGAGACTAGAGTCAAACCAGGTGCGAGCCAGGGTTTCTCCTATGCAAAATGGCCAATCTGGCTCTATTGGGGATAGGGTTAGGGCCAAAGAGCTGGAGCAGGAGCCCTGGTAGAGTTGTGTTTCTCTTGGGTGTGATTGTAGCCTCCACCTTGCTTGGGTCTGAGGGCTTGGGACTGTACTTCTGTGCTGGTTTCACTTTTTCCTCTGGTGTGCACACCTTGGTTAGAAGCTGGATCAAGGTCGGGGGGTTGGTGCCATACTACTGAGCTGGTTTTGCTCCCACTAGCAATTACAGTCTTTACCATGGAGCTAGTTTCAGTACTTCCAAGTGTGAGCAGGGATACACTTGCTGGCAGCTGCTGCCCCTGCCCTGGTCAGAAGCGGGGCTGGGGTCTGAGTTAGCTCTGTTCCCTGTAAGGTGCATACTCATTGGCAATAGCAGCCTTTGCCCTCGTGGAGAGAAGTGCTGAAACGAGGGCCTGGAGCAGGAGCCTAGTGAGGGCTGGGGCAGCACATGTCTGGGGAGTCCTAACAAACTTACCAGAGCCCCAGGCAAAAATGTGGCCCAAAATGGCAAATAGGAAATCCAGAAGTTCACACATGCCCTAGTGGAAGTCAAAGAAGGAAGAGTTCTGATGGACTCGCAGATTCCTGGGGTCGAGTTTGGAGGGCACCTAAGGTGGTAGACCTCACAGTTAGAGGCCATGTTAGGGACTACAGCATTATCAGGTGCTAGCACTCATCCTGAGGAAATGGGTAATCTTGTAGTATCAGGAGGAAACAGAGGGATCAGAAGCCAATACCCAAAGACCAAGCAGGGTGAGGCTGTACAGTTGAGGCCAGCACGGATCCAGAAAATGAGAATCTGTTCCTTTACTGCCAGGATGCTGTACCCAGATACCATCCCAGGGAAGAAGAGTAGATGGGAGAGATCCCACAACAGGGAAGCATAGTCTTGAGGAGGGGTTTGAACTTTGAACTGGCTGAGTTTATATCCTGAATTAACTGGCACACCAAACCAAAAGTGTAGGGGCTGCTTTGTGTAATGTAATGATTAAGATATTGGTTCTAGAGCCAACTTGACTGGACTTGAGTTCCAGATCTGCCCCTCAGGAGTGATGAACTTTGCATAAGACTATTTATTTCTCTTTTCCTCAGTTTTTTCATTTGTTATGAGAATTAAATATATTAATGTTGTAAAATGCTCAGAATGCCACATTAGTGTCAGGTTACCTTAAAGACATGCAGGAAGACTGTAGGGGGAAGTCAATATAGATTTTTCTGAACCGAGATATGATTATTTCTGTAAAGTTTGGCTAGGCCAATTCACATTCTGCCATGGTCACTGCTCTTCCTGTGAAGAATAAATGCGACATAGGTAACTGAATGCAACTGACTAAATTTCTAGTTAATCTTCTCATACTGACTTATGCCTCTAGGTGCTGAATTAGAAATCCAAGAACAGTCAAATTTCCTCTGAAATTTTGCAATTAACTCCCCTTAGAAGATGGATTATATATTACTCATGTGTTTGATGGTGTACTTTTATTCCTTTCATTCACCATGACATGCACTGCTGTTGTTTCTTGTCCTAAACTTATCATCTTCTGGCATGATGAGAAGACATGGAGATTGTTCTGTTTAACCAGCATTGTTGAGCAGCTTCTAGTTTGTCAGGCATTGTGCTGAACTCTAATGTGGGCTCTGGGTATCTCAAAATGAAAAGGAGCTCACCTGCTAAAGCACAGCTCAGTGAAGCATTGTGAGTTTTATAATATGGGGCCATGCTAACTAACATTGGGTGGAAAGTGCATGTGTGTGGATTGGTGGGGGTGGGGGTCTCTCTCTGTTTTATCTTATTGTGTGTAATCACCTATTAGTGTTTTTCCATATTCCCCTATTTTTTTTTTTTTTCTGTTTTGGGATCACATTTTCCAGTTTCGCTAATGTTTGTAAATTGCCTAGCATTCCTAAATTTTTCTAAAATTTGACCGATAGAAATGACCCTAAAGAAGCTCTATTCCTGTCCACTAACTTGGAGATCCCACTCTCATCTCTTTTCTGTTTCATTTCCCACCATTGAATTCAAATTCTGAGAACGGGCAGAGGCCCCAGGTTTTGAAGAAATCTTGGAATAGTATTTAACATAACAGAATCTTAAGGCACTATGATATCCCTTAATACAATGCCCTGCATATTTCATTTTTCTTTAATTGACTCTTACTTCTTTTAAGGAGATATATTAGGAACATAATTTCCAAAACCTTCACTATGTAGAGACAAACATGTGGCTAGTCCTGATGATGTCCCAGGGAGACTTGGGGCCAATTCTTTGAGATCCAAGGTCTCAGAGATCTCATTTCATCTGTGCCCATGCTTGAGCACCCCTCTCCTATTGCTGAGGGCTTGTTATTATACGTAAAATAGATTCACATTGACTGGTGTTCAGGAGGACTCTTTCCTTTCACTGCTGGTAGACTTTGTCCAAGTCCTTGCAGGGCCATAGCTGTATTGGATTGTACTGTTTTATTAAGATCCTTATAAAACTTATGCTGATTGCAAGGAAGGCAACCTAGATCCTCTATTTACTATTTCAGGTTGATCATTCTGAATCACCTACCTACTTTCCAAATAACTGATGAGATACTTATCAAGATCTTGTTTTCAGATAGAAACACCTATTTCCACGACTGAGCAAATATAAGAAGCTGCTTCATTCAGTTTTTCAGCAATTTGAATCAATCTTTTTTTTCTTAAATGGTAAACAAGCAAACCTTTTTTTTCCTCAAAATTTTTTCCTTTTTACATGGCACTTACATTGAGGATTTTTAGGGTGATCACCACAAGGAAAAAA
Organism: Globicephala melas; assembly: GCF_963455315.2. Taxonomy (NCBI): domain Eukaryota; kingdom Metazoa; phylum Chordata; class Mammalia; order Artiodactyla; family Delphinidae; genus Globicephala; species Globicephala melas. The sequence continues at coordinate 14,704,896 of NC_083318.1, forward strand.
TGATTTCAAAATCTATTTTGGTGACTGAGAGGGCACAAATGAGAGGAGAAAACAATCAACTGCATTTTTGTTTTGTCAGGGAACAAGGGAGTTCTATTAATAAGCACTTCAGTAAATCTATCAGTTGAAGAATATGACTGTGTGATGTTGTGCCCCTGTCTTGTGCAGCGGTGCTATCTGAACAGATTGAATCTCAAAATCATGGGGACAGGGTCAAGCTAAATTTAAATGTAAGATACCTAAAGGTCTGCCCATCAATTTACTGGGAATGTAGGAGTTTGGAGTAAATTTAGATTTCTCTGCTCACAGCTTTTTATTATTTCAGTTATGTATTGCATAAGGTAATGTTGTATATCTATAAAATGAGGAGACTAGAAGATCTTTGAAGATTCAGGTTTAAGATGCTGTATTTCCATGATTCTTTAACCTTTGAAGGAATTAGAGAAAACAACTGTGATGCAAACTGTACTTTTGTCACTTTAGACTTGTAGAATGTCACAGCTTGAAGTGATTTTTTTTTTTTTTTGCGGTACGTGGGCCTCTCACTGCTGTGGCCTCTCCTGTTGCGGAGCACAGGCTCCGGACGCGCAGGCTCAGCAGCCATGGCTCATGGGCCCAGCCGCTCCGTGGCATGTGGGATCTTCCCGGACCGGGGCACGAACCCGTGTCCCCTGCATTGGCAGGCAGACTCTCAACCACTGTGCCACCAGGGAAGCCCTTGAAGTGATTTTTATATCTGATATCTTCTTTTTAGCCCAGGGTGTGTTGCTATTTAAATGACCTTGGATTCATGGGTTATACCGTACTGATAAAATTGTATATCACTGGAGACTTCACAGCTCTTCCTAGCAGCACATCCCAGTGCCTCATAAATCTTAAGGTAAGGGAGTTTTCCTTATGGCCAAGGTTTTAGTGCCTTTGAACGTATTGCCATTACCTATACTTTTTGGAAGTCCCAAAGCCCTTTTGAAAAAACATAAAAAGTTGTGTTCTTTTTGTTGTTGTTGTTATTCTTGTGCATGCTCTATTAAGATAACACAGTTCACTTCAAAGCATTAAAATATATTGTCAAACGTCTGAATCTTAACATTTTATACTAGTTTACTAAATGACTAGAAGTTATATTTGCCTTCTGTTTTGTTTTTCAAAAATTTACTTCTTTTTTGATTCCTTTTTGAACTCCTATGTCCCTGACTAAATGTGAAGTTAACTGTGAGTTCTGAACCAAGGCAGCTTTTAGGGATGGATAGTTTAATAAAGATAATGAGAAATTTATTAGCACTTATGACTGAAGGCCTGTGGGATTCTTGTTTTGGTTCATATGAGTCTATTTTACAGTGGTAAGAATTATAAATAATGATTTTACCTGTAAATTTAAGGAAAATATGCTTTTGATGGGCTTGTTAGGTGACACCTAGAAAAGCTGTAAGCATGTACTGAGCTATAACAGGCAGCCTTCACTATGTCCACACCATTGCCCATTACTTCTTTCCCTTTTCTTGCTGGACTATAGGGTTGCTCCTCATACTACTTCCTCATTCTTTTTCTGGTATAATGAATAGCATATGGCAGATATCAGCTTCACTCAAGTTTCAGTGTTTCATTGCAGCTGAAGTGACTTGCCAGATTTTCTAGTTTGTCTGTTGCTCTTATAGTCACTTTTACATTCTTCTTCCTGCTTCACAAGTAGAAAAGATGCACTAATGGATGCCAACATTGGCACTCATAGATCAGGTATTGGACTGGGGACGCCTTTCATGAGCAGTTTTTACTTCCCTCTCTCCTGATTCAGTTCAGGCAAGAGAATTTGAGCAAGAGCCAGGACATGTGGCAGGCTTTAAGTTTCTTCCAAATTTTATGAGCTCAGAATCTAATGTGGAGTCCACCCTTCTATCACTGGCCTTGACATCATAGAATTTACACTACCACTCTGCCCTTGAAACTTGGAAATTGCCTATTATCCAGGTCATTGGAGGAGTTTGCTTATTGATTCTGAAGCTGCTATTTGGTAACAATTCAAAGTGTAATGTAGAGACCTCATCTCCCAAATCCTCTCTTGTGTGCTCTCTCCTATACAGCAGGGTGTAATTTTGCTTGTGGTATATGTAAGCACCTTTTCCCAGCATGCCCTCATCTAAACATGCCTTTCCTTGTGCCAGACACTATTATGCTCTATCAATTTATTATTCTCAAGGCTTTAGTTATGTCACTGTGCCAGGTATGCCTAATTTTTTGTTCATCTAAAATAGCATTATGTTATTATAAATAGAATGCACATTTGGAGATGGAAATACACTATTCATTAGGTGTACCAGTACAGACCATTGGCCTCTGGCCATGCTCCTCTAATGGTGTAATTTCCATACCCCAGGGGATACGGTTATGTATCCTCTCTTTATTTTGAAGGCTATAATTGTAAACACATGTCTTGACTGGATACCTTATATCAATAGCCTTCATCGACTCTGCCAGAAGAGTGAACAGTGTAATGCAACATCAAAGGAAACCCAAAGAAACGTTGTTTTATTATTTGAGATATATTTGGGCTGGGCTCATAGTAGCTTATTGCTAGATTTGAAAATTCAAACATTAGGCTAAGGCTGAGCGGTTTTAGGGGAGCAACCTTAGTACCAAACAGATGAGATAAAAAATGTTAGAGTAAAAAGAGTTCATTGTAGCAATCTGCATGGCAAAACAACCAAATCTAACATAATACATAAGTCAGAGGCTGTTATCAGTTACATGCCTTTAGTTTATTTACTTTATAATTTTCCGGATATGTCTGGAATAATTTGTGAATTTTCAGTGAAAAAGTTCCTCCAGTTTCTCTATTTACTTTCATTTAGAGGGCATCATTTGTGAACCTGTGGCCTGGTTATAGTCAATAAAAACTAGTTACAAGTAAACAAATAAACACCAAATTCTCTAGTGGCCACTTGGCTTGGAGCATGAGTTTTAAAAGTTAATTGATGGTTGATCACTCTTGGATATTGTTAGTCTTCCTTCATGTATAAACGTTCTCTTAAACAAAACCCTATTAAATTATTTTCTTAAGGGAAAAAAATATATTTACAGTGAGTAGTAAAAACTGAAATATTTATTTTGCCTTTTCCTAGAAATCAGTGATTCTGCCTTCTTTTTTTGTATTATAAATTCTTCTATTAGTTAATGAGGCTGTGCCAAAACAATTAAAATTTTGAGAAAAATTTTCTGAATTTTATAATTCTCATCACAAAAATCTAAAGTCTGTTTTTGGAGTTGTATTTATTTTTATGGAGTGTTCTTGTAGAATTCCAGTGAATTTGCTATACCCTATGGGAGTCCAGTTTCTGAGCTGTAGGGAGGTGCTGTGGGAACCTTTCTAACAGTAATGCGGAAGTTAGAGTTTAATGGCATAAGGACAATCATGTCGAAGAAGGTGGGTTTAGCGCCTTCTTTATTGGTAGGAGAACAGCAGACATCATGAGCCTTTGTTCAAAGGACACATTTGTGTCAGCTGGCCATACTGTGTTAGCAAAGGAGGCTGAAACCTTATTCCCCACCTTCCACCCTAGGATCAGTACATATTGTTCAAGAAAGGTCTCCTTTAACCAAGAGGAAGGCTTTTTTTTTTTTTTAGTATGGAAAATGACTTTAGAATGACTGACATTTACCAACTAAAATGCTCTATTTTCCCAAATGTTTAATAATGTGTTTTTTACTGATATAAAGACAGGCTGAGTGACAAAAGCTTCTGTAAGAATTTAATCACATTGTGCCTAAAAAAGAGGATGCACTTATAATTTAGTTATAATAGGGAATCAGTATTTAAAAAATCTAAGTGTTTCTGAGGGAAGTTTAGGGGGATTCACACTGTGATTAAATTTGTGGCATTAATACACCCAGCAAAACTTATAAGTTCTTGCAGCAATGTTCCTTACATTTTTCATGTTACGGCACCCACATAAAATTATATTATCTCTATGCTACATTAGAATAAACAGACAAAGCTACTAAGATCAAAGACTGGGGTGAATTACTGCCCACTTCCCCTAAGAATTACGGGACTGATATATGTGTGTGCCCTTAGATTGTACATTTCTTTCTGTCCTTCCTTCTTTTCTTTCCTTAATGTAACTTATTTCAGAAGAGTAGGAAAAAGAAGATATATTTTTTACTCTTGATTTTCCCATTGATTTCAAGGAGTATGAATTCAGACAAATTATTCACAATTTCAGACCTTCTGTTTCAATTAATAGGCATTCTGTTGTTTTAAAAAGTAGAGCTTATTTCTTTAAAACCAAATCTAACCATGCTCTGTTGAGCCCACAATGCCTAACAGAATACCATTGGCCTGATTAATATTCACACCATAGAAAGAGATGTTGAAAACAGCACAGATAAACCAAAAGTTGGAAATGAAAATAATGTGCCAAAAAGTTTGCAGCAAATTCCTGCTTCACTTGCCCCAATTTTAATTGACGAAATTTTAATTTAATTGATTTATTTTGGTATTAAAAAAAATAATCATAAACAATTTATTTTCAGCTAAGTTTCAGAGACAGGTGACTTTGAACCTTGCATTTTATTATATTAATTCCAATGTGTTGTCCTTATAGATATTTGAAATCCCCCCCTTTTCATTTTTTAAAATTTCTTTTCCTTCTTTACTCCCTCACTCCCTCCTAATCTCCTTTTCTTCCTCCCTTTCTTTTTTTCTTTCTTTTTCACGTAAAGAGCTTCTGAATTTTTAAGTCAGTTCCTAAAGGCAAGAGCAGAAGCCTAGCATTTGAGATGTGGTATGTGCAGGAGAATCATAAATGTGGCAGTTTTTATGTTTCTTTTCATTTTTATTCTTTTTGTTTTTTTATTGCAGAAAGTTGAAAAATATTGGGTTCATTAAGGATACTTTCATTTGTTTACCTTGTGTTGTAATAAAAAATTCATAAAGATGGAAAGCCATTCAAAACACGGAGTTTTATTTAGATTATGAATCAGGTTAATGTTTTCAGTGTATGTTTTAATTAGAAAGTGTAACCCTTGGACACAGTTTGGATTCATTCAGTTTAGTTCTTCAAACATTTTACATTTAGCAACCTCGAAAAGTTATTATTCATTTATTTGATTTATAAAATACATTCATCACCTTGGCCCCTGGGTGTATTTACAACCGTGATGCAAATTTATTTAATATAGCATTGGTTGATTCTTTTCCAGCAAGTAGATTTCCTCACCTCCCTCCTGTAGCCACCATGATTCAGGGGAATAGCCAGTTGGAACAGATGGACCATGCAACTGGGCTTTAAAGGAGAAATTTAAATTGTTGTTATACCTCAAGAGGAAATGAGTCTGTGCAAAATATCTTTCTCTTGCTGGTCAGGTGGGTGGAATCTCCAACAAGCATGTACTACTTGGCCTAAACAGCTAAGGTTATGCATCCCTCATCCCCCTGAAAAAGAGCCAGGGCAGCAAAAAATAAATTTTGTAATACTTCACTTACATATTAGGCTGCCAAGAAACACTGCAGTGCAAGTGGCATGAGCCCTGCACAGCCAAGGTCTTTCAAATGTTGCTTTAAAAAATATTTTTTTTTCAGACATCAAGTTCTGGTGAATGCAGGATAATATGAGGTTAAATGTACATAACTGGAGTCATCTTGCTTTGGTTTAAATCCAGGTATTTTATAAGGCTTTTCTTCCGTAAAATGAGGATAAAATAGCACCGAATTCGCTGGATTGTTGTGTGGATTCAATGAGATAGTGCATACAAAGTGTCTCTAACAGAAATGCCATATAGGAAGAGCTCAATAAATGTTGGGTTGTAGTTTTTCATGGAATTTATAATTAGAGAGTTGTCTGCCTTGGAGGAGGCCTAAATGACCAGTTTTGGGACACTATAACCTACATTAAAATAAAAATAATATGCTTCCATCATTGAAATGTTTTCCCTTACTGATGAATATTGATGAAAAGTTTCTGGATAAACTCATTGTGGAACTACCAACATAAAATGACCTGATTGTCATGAAGATTTTAACACAGTGTTGACAATGATGTTGACATAACATGAACATAAAATCTCTGGGCCACACAGTATGGGTGAGTAATGCTGATCACCCTCATAAGCCATTTGCATCATCTCTATCTACCTAATAAGAGATGAAATACATTTTAGGTATAAGCAAAAGTTTTCACTGCAGCACTGTTTACAATAGGCAAGACGTGGAAACAACCTAAATGTCTATCAACAGGTGAATGGATAAAGAAGATTTGGTACATATATACAATGGAATATTACTCAGCCATTGAAAAGAATGAAATAATGCCAGTTGCAGCAACATGGATGGGCCTGGAAATTATCATAGTGAATGAAGTAAGTCAGACAGAGAAAGACAAATATATGATATCGCTTATATGCGGGATCTAAAAAAAAAATGATACAAATGAACTTACAAAACAGAAACAGACTCACAGACCTAGAGAACAAACTTATGGTTACCGGGGGGGAAGGGTGTGAGGGAGGGATAGATTGGAAGTTTGGGATTGACATGTACACACTGTTATATTTAAAATAAAATGCCTTTCCATGAAAAAGAAAAAAAGTATTCCATTAGTTCACAATAGGAATGAGTTTCATAAAGTGATTATTTGGGGGCTATGGGGAATATAGTAATAAGTGAGAAAGTTTAGAGGATATTTATTTTGTCCTGTGAAACATTTATTATTTTGAGGCAGAAGCCACTGGGTGAGGACCTAGGATATATAGTCTCTTTTATTCCCAATATTTTCCCTATTGCTCTATTTTGTGTCTGTAGGCATACACATCTGACTGAGAAAAGCCCTCTCAGCTCTAAAGGAATTCATGGAAACTGAGCCAGTCCTCAGACCCAGTCTATAGTCTGTGGTTTAACTGCTATCTGTGGGAAGATTGAGGGGGAGGGGTCAGTGTTCACCCCAGCATTCATGCCCTTGTTACTTATCTTTTGATTTGCCTAGAACCCAGGTATAAAATCCTATTTCAGCATTACATATGAAGAATGTGAAAATTAATTGAATAATTGTGGCTTTGTTATTTAACTCCAGAATATTTATTTAAAAAGAGAGAAAGTTGATGTTGTCTGGTTATTCTTTGTATATACATTTATAAATAATTGTATGAGTAATAAATAAATTTCCACTTTTAAAATTTTAATTTATTTAGTAGTACTTCTATTTTTTTCTTGCTTCCATATCAGATGTAAAGTATACTCATATCAGTAACACCTCTCATTCAAATTCTATGATTTTTTTTTTTTTTTGGTGGTACGTGGGCCTCTCACTGCTGTGGCCTCTTCCGTTGCGGAGCACAGGCTCCGGACGCGCAGGCTCAGCAGCCATGGCTCATGGGCCCAGCCGCTCCGCGGCAAGTGGGATCTTCCCAGACCGGGGCACGAACCCACGTCCCCTGCATCGGCAGGCGGACTCTCAACCACTGCGCCACCAGGGAAGCCCTGAATTTTTTTTATTGGGATATAAAGATAACTTTTTCCTACTTCCCTCATACAAAGTTGGGAATAATTGATTAGATAGATTTTTGTCAGCCATTTTGACCTCCAAGGGAACTTAGAGCCCTTTTCTCACCCCCAAGGGTTACCCCAATTGCTAACACAGCACATTCTATGCTTAAGAGGTGAGAGCACAGGTCTGGATTGACCAAAATGGCAGCCCATGTAGGAAAAGGATGCTCTCTCCTTTCGCATGAGTCTATGTAATACGGGCCTACAAACATCTTCCTTGGCATCTTTCCCCTTCCCTTACTCCAGGGAAAGATCTGGGGTATGTAGTATGGGAAAGGCCACTCTAGATTAGGAAAAAATTCTTGGACATTTCTTCCTCTTGGCTCTCTATATCTCATGAAGGAAGGCCCTTACTTCCCTTAGATGTATAGATTTGGGATTTGGTTTGGGCTTTGTGTGAAGGCTGGTTCCTTAGATCCACCTGGGAAATTAGATTCTTCCATGAGGTGTAGTAGGTCATCTCCCCGGAATTCTGTAATGGGATTTGGGGACCAGAGTGTCTTCTAGTAATAAAGGGTTTCTTGGCCCAGGTTTTTGAAGATTTTGTTGTTGTTGTTGTTAAGGGGTGGGTGGTGAGGGGTCAGAATTGGGATATTCCTCAGCCCCTAGCCAACTACCACCTCTTAACGTAAGCCATATATCTTCATCTGTTGCTGTGTTGATAGTGAGCCTCAGCTCCTACTGAGTGGGGTGGATAGGTTATTGTTTTCAGTGTCATCACTTGGGAAAATAAGACTAAAATTCACTGGTGATTATTATTTTCTCTTGCTCAGTAATCTTCAGAATATGGTAGGTCTGATTGTTTGATTTCTATTATCTCCATCTGCGTAGAATATAGGGCTCAGTACTTATGTAAAGAACACTGTGTAACTGAGCCTACAGAAGACAAACCAGTGAGGAGGATTTTTATTAGGATGGAAATATCTGAAATATGTAGCCGTGGGAATGTACATAACTTCTCTTAAAGGATGTCTGTAGGGTCTGCCTGGTGCTAATTCTCAGAAGAAAAAGCATTGAGTTGCATGTGAAATAAATTGTGGAAGATTTCTCTCCTGGAGTTTAAAATTTTGTGACACTCCTAAATCCAGTAGAAAGATTGTATGAATTTATGCAACAAAATATATTTGAGTTTATCCCATGTCTAACAACATAAATATGAAGTAAAGGAAAACATCCTCATACCACCAAAAATGCGTTTCTTTAAAAAGCACTAGTTGGGAGGGGGTGTGACCCTTCTAAAGGGTTCTAGTCCAGACACTTATTGTAAAATGGGGTAATCAAATGTCTTCTAAATTCGCAAATTCTTTGGGGTGCATTTGAGTTGTGCTTTTTACTTTAAATGTTCAGTGGAATGCTGAGATGAGTCCTACCTGTATCTCTGTCAGCAAGAGGTTTCCCACCATGTGTATTGGAACTAGGTGTGTTACTTCTATTAATTCTTTTGCCATTACAGTAGCACTATGCTAATTCTAACAGGCTAGTCAGTGTCATATTTGTTCCCAGCTAATTTCATTCTTAGATTCTCAGGAGGTAGAGGAATGGGGAATGGTGTGATGATATAGCTGCCTTTCATTTAATTTTTATTGTTGTTTAGATGTTTACACCTATTAGAATGACTATAACCAGACATTTTATGCTGCGCTAATCTTTGTGGTCTGTAGGAGAAGACATATTTATGAAAATATGATATAATCTTTATTCTTTAGTGGTGGAAGCAATTTTTGAAGGGAAATTTACATGGAAGCTTAACTTATAACAAAAGATGAAAGTGAAGATAGAGGGGGCCCTGTGTTTCTACTTGACCTCTTCCTTGTGTGAGTCCTAAGAAAAGTTTTCCCCTGAGTATATAGCAATATTTTAAAGTCTTGGAGGGAGGTGAATTTGCTGAGAACAATGTTAACCTTTTCTACATTCATTAATTTATTTAGTCATTCAGTATTTGTGGAAAGCCCTCCAAATGCCAGATTGTGTTGTCATGCTGTTGTTTCTGATAACAATAATAACTAGTATTCACTGAAAGTTTATCGCATATATCAGGGATGGATGATCTCAATTCTCTTAAGTAGTAACTATTAAGTAGTAACTATTAGCATCTCAATTTTACAGTTGAAATAATTGAGGCTTAGAGGAGTTAAGAACCAGGTTTAAGGTCAGACAACTAGTAAATAGGAGAGCAAGAGATTTTTTACTTTGGTTGTTTGATTCTCAAGCCAACTCTTAGACATCATGCTCTCTCCCTATAATAATAGCAAACACTAATTTTAAGGCTACTATGTTCCAAGGTAAACACTTTCAGATATATTCTGTTTTAATCCTCTCAAAATTTCTATGTCCAGACATTATTATTATCCCTTATTTTATGCTTGGGGGAATGAAAGCAAAAAAAAAAAAAAAAGTCTCCCTATTGTCACAAACCAGGTGGTGGCAGAGTTAAGATATGAACCCAGAAGGCATATGTATGTTCTTAAATACCAGTCTCTAATAAATAAAAACAGTTCATGTTCTCAGGAATCTAGCTTATGGTAAGTAGAATTTAGATATAGATATCCAAATTTTAAAAATCCAGTATAAATAGATGCTTACCTCAATGGAGGTATAGACAAATATTTTCGAAAATGTTAATTTTAGCCTAGTGCCTTAATGGCTCCCTTCCTATTTCTAACCTAAAAACAGCTTTTACACATTCTCTTTCATTAGCTCTGGGATTCCTCCATTCTCTGCTTCCCACCCTTCACTTAAAACCTTTGGTAGCTTTTGGCGTGGTTTCTCTGATTTCCCTCCTATTGGCAAAATTTCCTCTTTGCCTGTCTCAGAAATGCACATATTTTAACAATCGGCCTGCTCTTAGGTGCCTGCTGTATCTTCTCCCATTCCATTCTGGCCTCTCACCCAGATGCGTGATCTGCAGTTTGCCCCTGTGCCACGGACCTTTCCTTGGATGCAACACTCCACTCTGGGCCAGCAATTTTTGAGTAGGCTCTTTGAGTGGCCGTTTGCTATTCAAACTGTGGTTGGTACAGTAACATACGTATTACCTGGGAACTTGTAAGAAATGTAGAATCTTTGGTTTCACCTTAGACCTACTGAATCAGTCTGAATCTTGATGAGATCCCAGGTGATCTGTATCCTTGAGAAGCACTGGTCTAGTTGGTGAGATCGTACTGGAGTATGGAAGAATTTCAAGTTCATTATGTACTGATAGGGAAGCTGTCACAGTGGAAGTAGTATTTTGATGATACTACAGGAATGACAGGGGTTTTCCGGGGGTCAGGTAAGGACAGTATCTGTCTTAGGGTTCTCCAGAGAAAGAGAACCAATAGGAAATGTATATGAAGAGATTTATTATAAGATATTCGCTCACATGATTTTAGAGGCTGAGAAGTCCCTCGATCTGCCATCCGCAAACTGGAGACTCAGGAAAGCCAGTGGTGTAGTTTGAAGCCCTGAGAGTCAGAGAGCTGATAGTATAGGTTTCAGTCTGGGTCTGAACGCCTGAGAACCAGGAGTGCCAATGGCAGGAGAAGATCAATGTCCCAGCTCAAGTAGCCAGGCAGAGTTAATTCAACTTTTCTTTTCCTTTTAGTTCTGTTCATGCCCTCAGTGGATTGAGTGATGCCCATCCACATTGGGGAGGGCCATCTGCTTTACTTGGTCCATCACCCCAAATGCTAATCTCTTCTGGACACATCCTCATAGACACATACAGAAATAATATTTAACCAGCTGTCTGGACATATTGTGGCCTAGTCAAGCTGACACATAAAATTAATTATCACAGCATTCCATGCTGGAGAAACAGCATGTGCAGTGGCATAACTGGGGAACTAGAGATGGATATGGTGGCTTTAAACCATGGTTGTAGTGACACTCCTCCCATCAAGTGTACCTTGAATCTGGGTGGGCTTGTGACTGCTTTGTCCAGTAGAGTGTTGTATGTAGACGTGATACTGACTTCCAAGGCTAGCTTATAAAAGGCCATGCAACTATTACGTGCTTATGAAACCCTGAGCCACCATGTAAGTTATTTGAATAACCTGAGACTGTCATGCTAATATGCATTAAGATTCATTGAAAGGTTTTAAAGGGAAACATGATATTCGCAAGACCATTGGCAAGGTAAGCTAGTTAAAAAGCTGTTGCAATGTGTTTGAAGAAAAATGATAAGATTTTGGACTAGGAAAGTGTTATTTGGAATGGAGAAAATAAATGTGAAAACCACATAGGAAGTAAAATTTGCAAGACTTGATTGATTAGATGTAAGGATGAGGTAAGAGATCTCATTTGGACGTCTGGATTATTGGAATTGCCATTTATAAAAAGGGAGATGCTTTAGTGGGAAGAGAATGAGTGTATGTCTCGGGAAATATCCAGTTAGAGACATACAGATGGCAGTTGGGTTTGGATTGGTACTAATTAATGTATACATCACAATTTCAGATATACTCTTTCACGCATGCCAATTCTGAATAATTGGTCGTGGCTGTCTGGAAGGGTGAGTTGAAGATTCTGAGAGTGGTCTTGGCTTGATCAGTGATTGATGTTTACCTGGGGTAAAGCCAAAGGGAATGATCATTTGCCTGATGTATATATTTGCCAACTTAGATAGTAATGGTAGGAAGTGTCAAGATATTATGATATTGAAAGGTAATGATAATCAAATTACGGTTCAGTGGGGGAACAACAACATTTATCTGTTTTGAAACCTTCCTGTACTTAGTTGAATATGATGAAGCTGAAAAATATTCGTCTAACCCATCATTATTTGTGGCATGATGCTTTGTGGGGACTGACCCACTGTGATCCTGGATAACTATAAGAGCTGGCATTGGTGAGGAAGTATCTTAGGCTTCCAGCTAAGTGAAAACAATGGGAAGAAGTAGAATCATGGAATTATAGAATTGGAAAGAAATTTGAAGTTTGGTCATTCCAGCCCTCTCATTTTACTAAGAAGGAGATTGAAGCTTGAGAAGATGTGCCTTGCCTAAGATCACTTAGCTTTATAAGCTCTGAAATTGCTTTGAAATCTCTATAATAAATTTTTCTTCTTATGACAGAGCCAGTACTGGAAGCTAGCCTAACTGCACTGTGAGGACATTGGCTTACGATGAACTAGATCAAGTGCACAGCAGAAAGAAATTACTGTGTAACTGCCCAGGGTGAATCAAGGATTCCTTCCACATTGAGGATATCTGTTCCCACCCATGGCTATCAGAAGCTGGTCTGCTGCTAGCTGTGGAGCCCAGAAGATACCTTCAAGTTTTCAGGGAAGGATAATAGATGGTTGGGAGAGTTTCCAGAATCATGGTTTCTGTAACATCTGTAGCCTCAGAACTTAGGAAGAGCAAGTACAAAATGTGTTTTTGCAAATGTTTTTCAGGATTTAAGGCCTAACCTGTTTAACAGATTGTCTTGCTTAAAAAACATGACTGGTTTTAGCTGACAAGTTGGATTTTATGAACTGATCGATCCCAGCTGCCAGTTGTCAAGGCCAGAGGATGTTCCAAATTGGCAGTCCCCAAAGACCTTGAGTTGATTGGCTTAAAGTGGGGAAAGAAAGATATGGGGGGGTGGAGAAAATAGAATTTTATAAAGCTAATATAATTTTGAAAGTATCTGAAATACAAATATCCGTTAGAACACACAAAAAAGTGAAAATAGTCTAAGCTGTATTCTGCTTTGTGGGTGGTTCTAATGCTTTCTAAGGTTGTAGGTGACCTCCTTCATCTTTTATTTGCTCCTTGTTGGATTTTCTAATAGTAAAATCATACTCATGTTTAGTGAAAAGGGTGTCTATATCTTGACTACTTCTAAGTTTGAATTATGTAGCTTCTTAAGAAGGAAGCTATGTTTTGAGTTCATGAAAGTATTCTTATTTTGACAGAAACACCAAGCATCTATGTCTTAAGAAAGACATGGTGAAACCTTTTACTTGGATAGATTTTTGAGTTGTAAATGAGACAGTTGTTTGAAATTCAGTTTTTAAATTTTATTGTGAGATCTAAGTCCATATTTGAACGTGTTATTAGCAATGCTAATAATGCTAATGATACCACCATTTACTTTAACTCTTTATGCCTTATCTCCCATGATTTGTACCTATCGCACTGAGTTATAAAGGTGACATGAGTTAACCTATGCAAAATGCTTAGAATAGTGCTTGTTACATAATTAATGCTTGATAAGTGCTATTATAATTATAAATCATAGCAATGTAGAGGTAATGCTACAAATAGTATTGGTCAAGTACATAATAAAACTCTGAATTAATTGTTAAAGTGCAATTTAGCTAAAAAAATCAGTGATTACTCTTCAGAAGTGTACATGCTTAGTACTTTAAACAATGTCTAGAAAAGATCATCCATGATTCATCTAACTATATGATGAGATTACAAATATTTAGTTTAGGCATGTTGGCATTTCCACCTGTGACTGTGTTTTGCAGTCCAAGTGGCCTTGGTACTGTCTTTTATCCAGGCACTGAGTTTCTAAAGGTGAAGCTCTGCTTAAAGCATAAGTTTTCAAAACATCAATTAGGTATTTAGTTATTTGGATTGGTGATATCTTCTTCTTACATTCCTTCCTATTGCTTACAGGGAGGTGGCTATCTCTTTTAATTATAAATCTACGTGGCCCCATTGGAAGAAAAGTCAAACACTTTTGATACTGAATTAAGTAAATAATGAGGGGGCATTGTCAGTGCTGCTAAACTAGTTACTTTAAGGGCAAGGGTGGGGCTTCCCTGGTGGTGCAGTGGTTGAGAGTCTGCCTGCCGATGCAGGGGACACGGGTTCATGCCCGGGTCCGGGAGGATCCCACATGCCGTGGAGCGGCTGGGCCTGTGAGCCATGGCCGCTGGGCCTGCGCGTCTGGAGCCTGTGCTCCGCAACAGGAGAGGCCACAGCAGTGAGAGGCCCACGTACCGCAAAAAAAAAAAGGAGGGCAAGCGTGAAATGGCAGCTTGCCCTTAAAGTACTGACACTGATCTTCAGTATTCCCTCACTTACCCTGAAGAAAAATTCCCATTGAAAGGAAAATATTACCAAATCTGCTGAACAATAAATGATTTAAGAAACTAAAGTATTTTGAGAACCACTCTCCATAAAGTACCCTGTATTAAGTGAGGTGTAGCATTAAGTCAATTAATATAAATAAATGATTGGCTATTAAAAGTCTGTAATCTGTATTTTATTATTTAAGACACAGCTGATGAAAGTAAAATCAATGATGCAATTGTTAGAAGTATCATTACATAATTAGAGAGGCATTGGTTCAAATTGTATTGTAGCCATTTTTTGACTTGTGACTGAACTTACTACAAACTTCTTTGTGTCTAATCATGTAGATAATAAATGCTTGGTAGTGATTATTTTATTATTTGTAGCTAAGAAAGTCAAATTCTGAGAGTATGACTAAGTACATTTTATTATTTAAATGTAATGTCTAGATTCAATTTAAGCTTACTCTAGCAGAAAACCATAATATTTGCAACTTCCTAGTCTCTCCTCCCCTTGCCTCCCTTTCCCTCCCCTGCCCTCCCTCTTCCTGCCCTCTCCAGCTTGCTCTAGTTCTCTGTCTCCCAGGCTGTCTCTCTCTATATATACACAAACACACACATGTATATTGGAAAAGGGTATTGACAGGAAAAGGAAAATTAAACCAGCTAATTATTGTCTATTGTACAAAAAGGGCTTAGATGTAATTATTTCTGGCAGGCACCATTAGGAAGGCCAGATGACTCTACCACCCCTTCCAAAACTATTTCATATAAGAAATGTCACAAAGAAACATATAGTAAATCTAATACAACAAAGATTGGATACTTATTCTGTGTGCTAGGTATTATGCCAATCAATTTACATTCAGCAACTTTATGAAATGGGTACTATTATTATAAATGTTTAAGAGATAGAGACAGATTAAGTAAATTTCTAGGGTCACAGAGTTATAAACTAGAGAATTAGGATTCAAACTTAAGTTTGCCTCTGTGCTATAGTTAAACTCGCCAAATGATGGTTAGAGTGTATTAGAAAGTTAGAAATTAAGAGAAAGAAGAAATCTACAAGCTGGAGTGGTCTGGGGAGTCTCATTGGAGGAGGTGTGAGGTCAGCTGTGTTTGGAAGGACAAATAGTATGGTATTTCATTTGAGAGGATGGCTGCAGGAAGAACACAGATGTGCAAAGGTTCACAATGCATTCTTGTATTAATCAGTTGACCAGTTTGACTCAGGAATGTGTTTAGAAGGTGAGTGATCAGAGATAAGATTTTCTCAGAGATAAGATTTTCTCTTCAACAGCTTTTTTTGAGGTATAATTGACAGACAATGTACAACGAATACTTAATGTGAACAGTTTGGTGAGTTTTGAACGTATGTTCCTAACCGTGAAACCATCACTGCAATCAATATAATACCCATCACTGACAAAAGTTTCTTAGAGCACCTTTGTAATTTCTCTCTTCCAGTCCTCTTACCTTCCTACCTCTGGGTTCCCAGGCAACCGCTGATACGCTTTCTGTCACTATACATCAGTGTGCAGTTTTTAGAACTTTATAGAAGTGTTTTTGTCTGGCTTTTTTCACTCAGGATACTTTTTCTGAGCTTCATATATATTGTAGTTTGTATCTGTAGTTCATTATTTTTATACCTAAGCAGTATTTCATTGGATGGATGTAGCATCATTTGTTTATCCATTCACCTTTTGATGGGCATTTGGATTGCTTCTAGTTTTGGGCGATTACAAATAAAGCTACTACAAATATTAACTTAAGAATCTTTGTTTGGACCTATGCTTTCATTTCTCTTGGGTAAATAATTAGGAATGGAATTCCTGGATCATATGGTGTGAGAATGTTTACATTTTTAAGAACTGTTTTTCTAAGTGGTTGTACAATTTTACATTCCCACCAGCAGTGTGTAAGGGTTCCTGTTCCCCCAACATTCCCCATTACTCACCAACACTTAGTGTGGTCATAAAATGAAAGGATAAGTGGGAGGCAGAGACTCAGATGCCCCTTTGAGGAATTTGACCTTTCAACAAAGACCCATTAAAAGCCCTATTTTAGAATATGAAGGGGCAAGGTGTTTGAGGTGATTTAGGAAGGTAAGTCTCATATGGTGTATGCAAGGTAGATTAGGGTGGGGAAAGGCTGATGGTTGGGATTCCAGCTTAGGTGGCTACATAGGAGGTGCTTGAAATAGTTCAGGCATGAGAAGATAAATGTGTGAACCAGTGGGATGGGGGCGAAAAGGGGAAGGAAGAAGCAGACACAAGAGGGAGTTTGAAGGAAGAATTAATGAGACAAGTTTTGTTTTTATTTCTTATAGTAATGGGAAGAGAACGTGCACTTTTCTAGCTTGAGAGACTAGGAGAAGAGTGATGTCATTAACAGTAACAGAAAAGTTGGAGGTATATTTTGGGGAAAGAGAATGAGTGGGATTTAGATATGTTGAATTTGAAGTGCATTCAGCTCTATCCCAGGATCTTTTATTTTTATATAGATGTTTACATACAGCTTCAATTCCACGTGAATTTTAGGTGGCCACATAAACATATAGTAGAGGAACTTTGGAAATAAGTTAGAGACAGAAGCTTCCAGTGAGGTGGGGACCTGGAAGAAAAGAAGGATGTGGAAGTGGGCTGGGATAACCTAAGGGGGGGGCGGCAAAGGAGCTGTGAAAGCATATATTTGGGAAACTTTCCCCCCAAAACTGTTCAAGTTGAGAACTGTGGATGCCCACTCCAGAGGTCATTCATGGCATTTCAAAGGACCGTTTCAGGGGTGGCTTTATTGAGAATCCTGTTCTGTTTGTGATTTTCATCATTTTCCAAGGTGGTAGGTGTTGAACTATGTCAATCTCTGTCCAACTCTTTCTTCTTGGTTGATTTTCCTCAAATCTCACCATTGCTGGGAATGGCCTTGTCCATTTTTCTCTATTGGTGTCACCTAGGGTTATATAGCCAGGAATTTGATTCTACTGTTCTATCTCTAAAAGATTATTCCAGGATTCAAATCAATAGTGTTGCATGCCGTGCTCCCGAGCATTAGGGAAACGTAATTTAAGATTTAGCTTTGGAGAAATTATGCTTTGGGCATTTCTTACTACATTTAGAATTCATGTTTAAATGATTCATGCCAAATAGAAGAAAAAATCTCTTAGATTTTATGATCCAGAAGCACACTTTATGGACTGCTGGCAAATTGTGTGTAGCAGTGAGGGAGTCAAAACACAGCACCCATCATGTTGCCATACAACACGTTCCTGTGAGGATGCCTTGAACGATGGTGATGATGCATATTTTGATGAGGACTTCCCACTCCGTTCCCACCCACAGCTAGCCACACATGCTGAGACCACTTACTTGGTCATGAAATAGTAATATAGTGATGCTTTTTAACAGTTTATAAGAGAGAAAGTGTTTAAGTGTGATTTTTTAAAAAGAAAACATACTGTAATGATGCCTCAGGGGACATAATGAGCTATGTTGAATTTCCTGCCAGTACTTTCATTCTAAAGCGGGTGATTTAAATATAGTGCTTTCTGTGGATTGAGACAAAAATGAAACATTTTGTTGTTGTTGTTGATTCTTCTTCCTGTTTCTTTGTTTCAGATCGAATAACATTCTTTATGTCAGTATTAGCATTTCTTGAACACTCAGTATTTTTTACCTTATGTTAGATTGAACACAACTGTCACTTGTCTCCCGATCCCAGTTTGTACATGTGCTTCTTAATGGCCTTTATGACCTTTGCTATGAGTCAGGGTATTGTTCTGCTTTATATATTAATCTGTTTAGATTAATTGTATATTAACATTTTACACTCACTAATTAGATTATCAGTCTATGGGATTAGAGCATTATAGGTGTCCTTGCTTGGGTGCACAGAGCACAAAGCAGCATTATTAGGGTAATGATTTTCAGCAAGTGTATTTAGCCAACTTTGTCATTTTATAGTTTGACTTGTTTTGTCATCATTTCCAGAAGTTTATAATTGAGCTCAGTCTTGAAAAGTGCCCAAAGCAGTAGAGCATGATGGTTAGAAGCATGGGCCTAGAATCAGACTGCACTGCTGGAAGCTCCTTCAATGGATAGTTTTTCAATTTTGGCAGTTATTTAATTGTTCTTTAGTTTCCTCAGTTGTACGATGGCAATGAAATAATAAATGTTTCAGTGGGTTGTTGGGAATAACAGTACCAGTACATAGGAAACTATAAGTGAATGTTAGCAAATAACAACAAAAACAAATGAATGAGAATCTTAAGCAGCCAGCTCTGAGGCTTAATCACAGATTTTCTTTCTGCGTGTAGGCGGGACAGCCATCCGTTCAGGGACACACCCTGGTTAAGTTCTTCATCTTTCCTGAAAGACTGCTGAATCAGTTATCTGTTGCTGTGTAACACATCACCCCAAACATTAGTGGTTTAAAGCAACAAAAATGACTTTTTCAGATCTCAGATGGCTTCTGTGGTCAGGAATTCAGGAATGGCCAAGTTAGGCAATTTTGGCTTGAGTCTCTCATGCCGTTGTGGTAAGATTGTGGCTAGGAACAAGGAGCTCTTGGAGGCTTCTTCACTCATATGTCAGGTTGTGAGGACTGAGGACTGCAATAGCTTGGGGCTGGAATAATGAGGTCTCCTCAGACATCTCTTTGTGTATTTTTTTTTGTGTGATTTTTCTAATATGCTTCAGGATAACCAGACTTCTTAAATGTTGCCTCTGAGCTCCCAAGATATGTATCCTAGAAGAGAGTGAAAGAAAGAGGTGGAGACCATATTATCTTTCATGACCAAGCCTGGGAAGTCAGTGTTCCTTGCAACATAATCTGTTGCTTGAAGCAGTTATGAAGGTCCACCAGGTTCAAAGTGAGGGAGCATAGACCCTCCTTCTTTGTGGAGAAGTGTAAGCATCAGTCTTACAGTAAGAGAGAATATGGAGTAGGATGCATATTTATATATTTTTGGAAAATAAAAAGATGCCACAGCTACCAAGCCTCCTGGTACTTACTTAGATGGTTGTCTAACATGGATAACTGACTTTTAAGAATCTGGTTAAATAATATGGCTTCAAATTCTCTGCTGCTCTATGCTCATCAAAGCCTCAATTGTGAGAAATAATATTCAGGGAGGATTTAAAAAATATCCTGCCTTTTGTCCCTTGATTAAACTAGACCATCAGAGAGCTCTTTTAGTCCTTCTAGAAATGTTTTAGCTGACTTGACCTTTGAACCTTAAACCACAGGCATGCTTTGGAGGAGGGTATAAGAAATGGCCGTATAAAAATTACTGATGTACTGAATATAGAGATGCTTAATCCTCACCACCCCCTCTTCCACTAATGTTCTTCTCAGTCTTTATAAACATACTTCCTTAAATTATAAACCTATGTGTCTTCTTTGGCTTTACCCTTTACTTCATAGCAAATTCATCACTAGGTTTTCTTGTTACACCATTAGAAATCTGTATCCTTTTTTCCATATATACCTGGAGATGATCTTGCACTAAAGGAGATCAAAAGCCCAGGTTTGGTTTTACTCTCATTTGGGGATTAAAATTTGTTGGAAAAATGCAGAAAAACAGAGCAGATTTTAAGGAGCATTTCTCATTGATTTTTCCCAATGAATTTCTTAGGGTCATGAACCACAAGCATAGTAGTCATTGACCTGATATAATTGCATTTCATGTTGACCTAATTAACCATTATCCATCTTATTATCCCTGGAGTTAAAAAAATTTTTTGTCACATTTACATAGAAACTTTATTGACTGTGACTCTAATTTTTTGGACTGTGGTATATAAGGGTATATATGGTTGATAATAAGCATATTTCTTAGCTCATAGTACAATGCCATCATTGATCCATGCAAAGGCTTATTTTTAAAAAATTTATCTTTATCTTCATTCTCCACTCTTTTTTCCCACACTACCATAGATAGCTTATTCTGATTCATTCACTGTGTATCCTTTAATTTTGATATATACTCTTACTGAATCCTTGTTGCTTTGTATACATGTATTTTACATTTATATAAATGATATTCTGCTATAGATCTTATTCTATTTCTTACATTAAAAATTTCACTTAGGAGTATGTTTTTAAGATACATCTAGTTTGCTGTGAGTAAATCTAGTCCATTGCTTCAAACTATTTTTAAAGTAATTAAAAGTTTCTTTTCACTTAACCTCAACTATTCTGCTTTTTAAACCAATTAGGGCAAAAATGTGGTCTATTGTTTTTTAAATGTAGTTTAAACTTATAGTTTATAAACTTAATTAAAGTTTATAATAGCTTGAAAAAGTATCAGTCGCCTTCTTTTTTCAATTGTGCTAACTTTGTGCTCATCTTTATATTTCAAACCTATCACTGAAGGATAGCTATCTTTATTCCTAAGAGACTTCCTACTGTTCAAGATCCTTTATTTAACCCTTTCTTACTAAGCATATGTTTAAAAAGTATCAAAAGCAGTGGCACACTGAACTCAGGGATCTGACTATAGATATCTGAAACTGATTTTAGGGCAGTATTTAATAAATACTCTACAAATTTGTGTCTGGCATTTTAACTGAAAAATTTTATAATCATGGGATTAAAGCATCAGCAAATATGTGTTTATTCATTCTGCTATTTACCACCCTCTTGACAACTGACATGGGTAAAGGAAGGTCATTTTCCCCCTTGGCTTGTCTTGGTGTATGTTTGCTGGCTTTGATTAGCAGCACGATGGAGCAATCTGAAATAAATTAGTATCAATGGAATGGAAATCTTAGTGGTTTAAGTATCACTATTAGTATACACGGCATGTCTGAAATTTTGCATTCCTCTCCTGGCTGCATCTCCTTGTTCCCAGTCTTTCCAAGGTTCTGTCAATAAAGTCCTAAGTAGTTGACTACTTGGATGAGATCTGGCAATCAAAAAGACAGAAGGATCATTTTGTTGATCTGATGAAAGTTCAGGTCTTGGTAGGTCCAGGTTGAAACAGATTAGAACCTTAGGTCGAAAATGAAATTTACTTACTGTTCGTCTTAGTCTTAAGTGGAAGAGTGTTACTTGCATTGGTTGTATCCTACAGACAAATAAGACAGGTATTACTTAAAGATTTTGTGTGTAGCATATGGGTAGAATCAAATGGCAGAAACTCAGTTTCTTTTTGGTCTTGTACTTCCTAAAGCTCTGCTAAAAATAGGTAGGAAAGGCAGAGAAACTAGCATAGGTTTAGTATTGTTGACATGAATCAGTTGTTTGATTGTGCATGACAGGTTTTTCCTTGCCTGGTACCCTTTTTCTCTTTCCCTTCCTTCCCCTGCAGTTTTCTATGCCCTCCCCTTTTCCCCTAGCCCTTGTGCTTGGCACAGAACTCTGGATAACCATCAGTGAGGGATAGGTCAAGTTAGAATTGCTGATGGTGAACGTATCTGTTAGGCAAATATAAGAAGCCGTAAACACTGGCTTGCTGGCAAGTAGAGAGCTGATGGAAAGGACGGGGATCCTGTGTTTTCACTAGTGCTCTCCTTACTCAGAAGGCATAGGTCATTAACAAGTTAGGAGATGTATCTCCCCTCCTCCTCTCTTGCCAGGAAAAACACAACCTTTGGAGAATAGGGGCATAATAAACTGCTGGAGTAAGGCCTTTCTGTGCCTGCTGGCACTTGAAGTCACCATTGCTGTGGTTAGTTTTGCTGCTCATTCTTGGTCTTCATGCGCGTGACTGGCCTGATTTATCTTTCATTACTCCAGGGCTGCACAGCTCGGGAGGATTTGAGTACAAAAAACTTTCTCCTGAGATTACTGAAAGGTCTTTCTTTCCCTCTTGAACGGAAGATGAATTAACTTTTGATGGCTTTAAATTTAAATGGAACTCCCACTGTATAGTAGCAGCCTTGTTTTACCAAAACAACAGCAAAAACAACCACCCCAACAGTAACAACAGCAACTTGGGATCGGAGGTGGAAGTTTAGGTTGCTTTCAATTGAATTTATGTTGTGTCACTTTATTTTTTAACAGGTTTTATGATATCTATGTGAACCATGCAGCCAGTTAGAAATGGGCTCTTTCTCAGATGAAGACGGAAGGTATTTTTTCCCCCCAAGGAAAAGCTATGCTAGTATAAACATTCAAATTCTTAAATAATCAGACTCACCCATTAATCAGAATTTTTTAACCCTGTAATTTTATAAGAAATAGGTAAAAGGACAGTAAGTGCCTATCAGTGATGACTTTTTACTAAACCCTGATAACTATAACCTAATGTCAGTGCAGCTCTACCTCTATTTCTTAACCTCTGACTTCATAGTTATAGCACCAAAGTAACTGATTCCCAAAGGTATGACCTCAGGAACCATAGGTATCTGAATCATCAAATAGAGATTGAATTATATTCTCCATGCTGCATTTAATAAATCAGGAAAATAGACTAATGCATTTATAAACATTTTTGATCCTGAGGGTTGAAATAGGAAGGATTTTTCTATTCATTCCTGACTTGACAAGAAAATCCAATGACCTAGAACCTCTCCTTTCCTAAGAATTCCAATCAATTGTGGTTTTGGACTATTTACATGGGGTTCATGTTGCATGAGCTGTATGGGATCGTATTGAATATCCTCATACATCAGGGAATCTAAGTCTAAAGGTGCTAGCTTAGTTTTCCAAAGGTGAGTGAGATTAAACTTTCACGTTTGGAATCAGACCCATTTATGTATTAATGTCACCAGAATTCAGTTCTCCCTTCCCCCACCACCCAGCATGGGGGAAATACCAAATCTACCCCAAATTTAGGCTCTTTGGCTTCCTTAGATTTTCTCTCTCTGGATTAACTACTTTCTATAGAGATATTAAACCCCTAAGGAAGGTTGTATTTGAAGCCCATTACAGGATAATGTTCCAAGAAAATTGTTCTTTTGAAGTTTGATTTGAAACTCATGCTCCTCATTAATACAGGCAGCAGGGAGGCAGGAGACCTGTCTCTGAAAAGGGCTTGTTATGAGCTGGGGAAGCAG
This sequence comes from Globicephala melas, assembly GCF_963455315.2. Lineage (NCBI taxonomy): Eukaryota > Metazoa > Chordata > Mammalia > Artiodactyla > Delphinidae > Globicephala > Globicephala melas. The sequence goes on from NC_083318.1 coordinate 14,728,423, forward strand.
CTTGAATCCTCAGCATGGATGTACATAGTTAAAAGCAAAGCCAGGCAAGAAATGAGATCAAGCCTGGAATTATGTATCTGTTAGTAATTTCAGATCCACATGACTAATAAGACAGCATGCTTGTTCTCTAGCTGTTTTTTAAAGACTGATCAGTATAGAGTTGAAGCAGGATTTTAACTTTTGATTTTTATACTAATTTCAAGATTTTTCTTCTTCCTAAATTTAGCCTTGCAGAGATCTCTGTGAAATATTTGATTCACAGCTAGCTATTTTCACGTATCATCAGATTCTCTCCTCAACATGAAGAAATAGCAGAGTAGGAAAGAATTCCTTTGGGGATAGAGCATGCTTTGTAGTTTTTTGTTTTTTAAGCGAAAATTATCTAGGCAGGACTTGGTTCTCAGTAAAGTTGTTTGTTTTGGTTGGCAATCAGCATGTTTAGTCTGAGAGGCAGGGACTTTAGGCTCAGAGGTAAGGCTAGAAGATGCATTGTCTCCAAACTGAGAGGGAGCAAAGAAAGTGGTGGAACAAGGCAATGGTGGCTTCAGGTCTGTTTCACAGAGTCAATCTGATTTTTACTTACTCAACTGGAATTTGTTGTGAGTGTGAAATATGTTCATGTTTTTCTGTGTATGCACTTGAATCTAGACCTAGGTTTATAAGTAGTACTTGGGAACCAGGTGGCAAGAACATAGCAGTTCTTTTAGAAGCTGTAAGAGAGTTTTCCAAAGGGGAGAATGGAATGGGTCCAAACCACTCTAGAGAACCCCTCCGGCTTTTTCCTTCTCATTTTCTCTATCTTGTTTCTTCCATACTTTACTCCATTCAACAAATATTTATTTATGAAACAGCATGGTGATTAAGAGAAAATATTTCCATTAGAGAGATCCAAATTCCAATCTCTTAAGCCTCAGTTTCTTCATCACTAAAATGGGGATAAAAATAGTATCTACAGCAATGGTTATAATCAGGATTAAATGATATAATCCCTGTTAAATACTTAGTGTACAGTGCCTGGTAGATAGGAAATAATAATTATGTCACTTATTCTTAAATTTCTCTATGATCAAAAATAGATATTTAGCAATAAATTGCATAATTTACTAAAATTGTTAGTATTAAGCATGGTTTCCCCCTAGAGGTGATTTCTAAATTGAGAGCAGCGGGAAGAGGGGTAAAAACTTATGTGATAATTCTTTTTTTTTCTTTACATCTTTATTGGAGTATAATTGCTTTATAATGGTATGTTAATTTCTGTGATAATTCTTTTGACTGAAGTTTTCTCTGGGAAATATGTGTATTTTCTCTCTCTCTCTCTCTTTTGGTAATGAATCTCCCCCACTAAAAGGAAGAAAGGAGACAGAAATTTCCTGTTTGGGAAATGAATAAGATTAGGGGAGGGGAGGGGGTCTCTGGAAGAGGAGAGATGGCATGCATATTGGACCAGAGCCTGAGTGAGTTTGGGAGGAACCAGGCATGATGTTAAGCGTGAGCATATTTGAAGTTTGGCTGAAGAATTGACTCAAAGTTGGTGTTAAAATTGTTAAGAAGGAGAAGATTGCTCAGAAGCCCAGCAGGGCAGAATTTGACTTGCTACCTTCAATGAGTAGGCCGAGTATATCATCAGAGGGTGGCTCAGATTCAGATGTTTTCTGATCTTAGCACTGAAAATTACTGAAAAAAATTGTGCATCCTGTACTTTTAAAACAGCAGTAAATCATAAAACATAAAATGTAAATTATTGCTGGAAGTGAAATTATTTTTTTCTTTAGATCTTTTTTTATGGACAAGTTTATTGAAGACAAACATTATTTTTGTGTGTCCCTGCCTTGCTGGTATCCTAAGCCTGCATATAGTCTGTCTGTTGGATAGTAATGCAGCATCACTCTCGGTTCTGAAGCCAAAGTTGCATTAGCAGAGACAGTCAGGCCCAGGCCACCTAGACTCATGAATATTCATCACACAGAGATGGCTGTCTTAGTTTGCATTCCCCAAATTGTTATTTCTAGGATCACCTCCCACATAAATTATTTGCATTCAAACCTTTATATAAGAGTCAGCTTCTGGAAGAATCCAACATTAGACAGTTTGTATCAGAAGTGGGGTACTAGGAAGTAGACCCTGGGATTAGATCACTAACTTTTCAGTTAGAGGCAAGGGCTTCATTGCTGAGGATAAGGGTACTGTCAAGACCTCTTGATGATCTGTAACATCACAGTTACTAATACTGTCACCTGTGGTGGATTGAGATGAGGTAGAGGTGAAGAGGGATGCACTGACTCATGCAATAACTCTACACTTGAAATATGTAGGACAGTGATCATGGTAAGACCTGTGTAGTGAGGTAGCTATTGTTAGTAGTCATAGAAGTCTTGAAGGAAGAAAAGGAACAGGCTCAGTCCAACCAAATATTGTCTTCAGATGTGTTGTGAAAGCCAATTCTCCATGATAGCTTTTAAAGAGAACCACATCTCCAGCAGTCAGAAAACAGACTATGCTAAGAAACTGGTCCAAAATTTGATTGTAAGAATAGAGAAGTTACAAAGTAAGCTGAATTCATAGCCCTGGCAACTCTCCTACACTTAAGAAAAGGACGCTGATAGGAAAGAAATAGAACACTAAGATCTGGGATTAGCATGTTTAGATGGCTGGGCTTGAGAAAATCAGTGCCTTAGATTTTCCTTATGCCTCTAGGCCAGAAGTAGTTGCTCTCTCTCTCATGTTAGAAGAGAATACCTAGGCTTTCATTGCCTAGAAACTACTAACAGAGGATATAAGGTAGATATTTTTCAAGATGATGATGATCCTTCGCAAGCTATGCTCATTCTTCTTCCCATGGCTTCTCATTGCATAGATCAATAATAGGAGTCAAGTCTCAGCATGACTTGACTAGAGAATAGTCAAGATCTTATGCATCAATATGGATCTTCAGGAACTAGGAGAACATACACAGGGAATGAATCTTGAAGATACTAGAGCAAGAACAGCAGAATATAATGCTGAATAAAGGAGAATTTATTGGTACAGGGGAACTCTTCCATAACTCTGGATTTTATATCCTGGCATGGACAATTGGAACTGGTTCTAATTCTCTTTGGCATGGCTGCATGAACCTTGAAAACAACGATGACTTAGAGTGAGTGAGGTAGAGATGTCAGATATCTTGACAGAGTAATAAGGGTGGGACAAGAGGCCCAGAGAGATGGGCATGTTAGAATAGATGTAATATGCGAGACTAGAGACCCATCAGCTGAGTGTTCTCTTTGAGGGTTACTGATTGCTTCATTCATTGAAGTGAAAAGGAATGTGTTAGTGGGGGCAGGGTAGGATACCAGCATCATCAGAAGTTCAGTGGAGCTGTCCTCTGTAGACCAGCATTGATGATAAGAGATGCTTCTATGGAACTCAGTTTTCTAATGTTAGTGAGGATGATTTGATTACGGAGTGGCAGAGGCCAGGTGTTGGCACTTAACTGTTGGAGGCAAGGTGGACATTAATACCATGATGGGCCATCCTCAAGGCTGGGATGGCAGCTAGGGGACCTTAACCCTCAGGTATCTGTGGAAATGACTAATATGCCATATTGTTCCTAGGAGTGAGACAGATGGACAGCCAACAAGGGCATTGCTAGACTTGTATCAATATAATAAAACAGAGAGACAGACAAACAAACTGTAGGTTAGTACAGGAATAATGTTAACTACCGCAACAAGAAAATTACAGTCCCTCAGTTTTGACCCAGTTTTTAGACTCAGAGCCTTTTGGTTGAATGGGGTGCTAAATCCCTTCAATGAAATATCTTGCAGTGTCACAGTAAGGATGTAACGTAGATATTCCCACATTTCTTCTCAAAGGAATGTGGCCATTAGACAGAATAATTGTACACCAGGAAAAGGGGAGGGCAGAGCTGGAGAGAACACAGTTGACAAGATCACCCATACTTACACCAATTGTCAGTTCGGTGGTTCCCCAAACCACCTTCAGTTTCAATAATTTGATAGAAGAACTCATGGAGCTCAGTGAAAGCTGTTACACTTACAGTCATGGTTTTATTACGGGGGAATAAATACAAAGTTTTAATATAGAGTTAGGTTTATTACAGGGAAAGGACACATTAAAATCACTTAAGGGAAGAAATACATAGAGTCCAGGAGGATTCCAAACATAGAGGTTCCAGGTATTCTGTCTCCAGATGTCCTGTCGTCATGTCCACAGTCATGGACAGTGTTAACTCTTTCTGGCAAAGTTGTATAACAATATGGAATATTGCCAACCAGAAAAGCTCACCTGAACCTTGGTATATGGAGTCTTGGTTGCGTTCCATGGTGAACTGCCCGCATGGCTGACCTCAGTCTCTAGCGCTGCTGGAGGGAGAGCTGATACTGCATGATTCAGAGCCCCCACAACGAACCGCGTTGATTAGATTGGTGTGGTCCAAGAAGGCCCTCAGCAAACAGTCACACTCCTATCAGACGTGACATTCCAGAGGCTTAGAGATTACTTCTCAGAAAGCAAGGGCAAAAGCCAGATTTCTCTTTGGGCAAGGTTAAGTACTTTACTGTGCAGAAGTATCCAGAACTTCTAAGGACAGTGGGATGTAGAGCTGAGCTGACACTAATTCCCACAATGTTCTCATGGCCCTTGTTAGAATGAGGACTTGGGAAGGACAGGTGATTGATAGAATCCTGACCCAGGTTCATGTGACAGTGGATCAAATGAGTCCAAAGACCAATCTATTGTTATTTACCCAGTTCCTGAGAACATAAGCAAGATAGATCTACTTATCAGCTGGTAAAACCTTCACATTGGTTCCCTGACCTGGGTTTGGAGAGCCCAAAGTGACAGATATTCTGAATGGTATGATAAGACGTGTGTTAGATGGTGGAAGATTTAACACTGCAGATATTCAGGAGCTTTCAATATCAATAAAAGTTTTATGCATCTATTGGTCTTGGGCATACTAGGACATGCCTTCCAAGTTAAAGGCAAGTTATTACACCTTGTATCTCCCATCACTAAGAAAGAGGCCCAGTACATAGTGTATCATAATAGGAAATACTGCCTCAGTCTAATTATTGGGTACCTTGGAAGGCTGCAGGTTTTGACTGAGACTCAGAGAGGACTCTGAAGCAAGTTCAGAGAGTAGTGTAAGCAGCCTAGCTGTTTGGAGTATATGACTCAGTGGATCCAATGGTACTAGAAGTATCTAGTAGATTAAAATGTTATGTAGGTTCCCTGGCAAATTTGGATAGGAGAGTTGTCGTACAGACTCCTAAGGTTCTTGGAAAAGCTATAATGCCTCTGGCAGAGAATTATCACTTTTAAAAAAGCAACTAAATCCTTGAGTTAGGGACACCAAATTACTGTATTATTTGAGTTATACATCATGAACTGGGTATTATCAGACCACAAAACCATAAGGTTGGGCAGGCCCATGCATATCTGGAGGAACAAGTAGGTTACACAAGGAGGTGGCCTACATTTCATGTCACCTACCCTTGTACCTATCCCTCAGCTGTCAAAAGAAGGAAAACTCTGGGCCTGGTTCATAGATTGATTTGACATGTTCATGCAAACTGAAAATGGACTACTGTTACTTGACAGTCCTATTGCGGGTAGTCCTGAAAGGCGGTGACGAGGGGAAGTCTTTCAAGAGGGTATATCTTTGAGCAATACACCTGATAATTAACTTTTTGAGGAGGGGAAAACAATGTAAGGTAAGGATATACATTGACTCCTGGGCAGTGGCCAGTGGTTTGGCTCATTGCTAAGAAGCCTAGGTGAAGCAAGATGGAAGATTGAATACAAGAAGTTATAGGGTACAGATATTCAGATGGTCCTGTGGGAGTGGGCACAAAATGTGTGGATCTTTGTGTTTTACATTTATCCTTAAGCATCTACCTTAGCAGAGGTCAGCCAGACTGTCCTCATTCAAACCAATGCTTCTTACGCAATGGACTTGTTAATGGAGTGGTCATAGGACCAGTAATGAAAGATATGCGTGAGGTCCAATAGCATTACACTCCCTATCACCAAGATTATTCTAGCTACTGTAGCTGTTGAATGCCTGACCTATCAGCAGTGAATGCTGAATTTCAGTATTTGCAATATGTGCTTCTGCCTCTATAACTTTGGCCTCTGCTGAATTAGAGACTCTGGTATGCTTCAACTAAGGGGCGCAGTAAGGATTCCATAAACCTAAAGCTAAAGCTGTTGGCTGGTAATTTTGGACTTCTCATGCTGATAGATCTGCAGTCAAAGAAAGGAGATACTATGTTGGCAGGGGTAATGACTCTGATTATCATGAAGAGATAAGATTGCTGCTACATAATTGGAGAGGAGAGAAGTATGCCTAGAACATAGAAGGTTCACTGTGGTGCCTTTTGGTGCTTCCATGACTAGTGATAATTATGACTGTGCAATAGCATTAGTCATGGCCTGACTAGGGCCTGGTAACAGGAAGCTCATATCCCTCAGGAATGAAGATCTGGCTAACCCCAATGAGGGGGAAATTAACTAAGCAAAAGTTCTAGGCAAGCTGAGAGGAACATAGAATAGTTGTACTTTTTTTTTTTTTTTTTTTTAGAAATTGTAAGTTGTCCCACCTTGAAGAATTAGGGACAGGAGAGTGGAAAATAAGCAAGTGACACGAATAGCTCTCAGTGGTGGAAGGGAGTGGACTATGGCAGATACTTTGAGTGCCCTGCCTGGATTTTATCACTGTTTTTATACATTCTGATGGTTTCCTGATGTAAGCACCTCCAACTCTCTGCCTGAATCTTTCTTTGGTCATGGGTATGATTAGGTCATGCCAGTGGAGATGGGACTAGAAGTGCTGGGGACCAAACACCCCTAGGACAAGCACTTAACTTTTGTTGGACAGGAATTCGTGTATAAATATCCCATTTCTTTGCCCCTCAAATGGAACAACTCTGAAGTGGAACAACTGCAGAGGTCCCCAGCACAACTGAGCCCTAGTTGCCCATTGTTATCAACGTGCTCATCAACACATTCTGTGTTAGTGTCTTTCTCTGTGTTACTGCCTTACTTACTATTGTTGTTGCTGGAATTACCTACCAAATAAATTACTTGTACATAAATCCTTGTTTCCAATATGCTTCTATGAGCATTCCCTGTAAGAAAATGTGCCTTTAATTTTTGTGTGATTTTTTATTATTTATTATTAAATAATTGATAAGAGCCATGTATCCATGTGTCCTAGGTAATGCTCGGTGTTCTACAATGAATGACAAACCTGTCTTATGCACTTACCAAAATTTTACCTAGCTCAGGGGTTGCAAACTCAAATGCACACAGGGAATAGTCAAGTAAGGAAAATGAAGTCTGAGTCAATGGGAAGTAGTGGGAGCTGTGATGAACTGGAGAACACATGTCAATTGTTAGCCATCCTTCTGATTTTGTTTTCCTAGAGAAATAAGGGGGCATGGTTTCTGTGTAAAATTTGTGAATTTTAAGTTTTGGCAACTAGTTCCAAATTATAAAAATCTCTGTACAAGTCTTCTGTGGGACTTAGCACAGAGCACTAGCCATTTGCAGTCTCTGATCCCACCTAGTCTTCAGAATTTGGGCAGATACTCTGACACTATTTTGGTTGGATCCAGCTTTTTCCGTAGATTTATTTTGAAAGTATAACTTAATTTAGCACTTATAATTTAATTTAATGAAGAAAAGACAATTCATCTTCTTATGTTAATTCAGGTTGTCAAAGCAAGGGAGCCAAATTTAGAAGAAACCGTCTCTTAGAAACCCACCTAAGGATTCCCTGTGCATTCTTAGTTTATGTGTTGTATATCCGAGAGGACAGATTGAATCATTGCTACTGATCCCTTTGGACTATGGCTTAATGAAGAGTTGATTTAAGAAAACCTTGGCTACCAATATGAACTATTGTTTTACTATTGTATAAAATATATATATAATTAGGTATGAGAATATAGAGTTACTAATGACCGACTGCCTAAATCCAAGGGGTTAAATCAGAGCAGGTTTCTCATTATGTTTCTGCAATTTTAATTGTCAGATTCTCCCCTACTATGAATTAGGGCATGTTCCAGAAAATGCTGATTTATATTTTTATAATATTATTCATAAATGAAAGGATTTTTGATCAAGTATATCAGAATGGCAGGTAACTCTAAGTTTCAAAATTGAAATTGTTGCAGTCACTGAGTAATGCTGAGTGTCTCTTCCAGGATGAACCCACATTCTTCTGCCTATTCCTCTCTGTGTAAGTGCTGTTCAATAGAAAAATAATGCAAGACACATATATGATAAAATTTTTCTAGTAGCACATTAAAAATGCTAAAAAGAAATAGATGAAATTAATTTTAATAATGTTTCATTTAACCCAACATATCAGAAATATTGCTTCAACATGCAATAAATATAAAAATTATTAATTATATCTTTTGCATTCTTTTTTCATACTAAGTATTTGAAATGTGGTATTTTACACTTAAAACATATCTCAATTTGGACTAGCCTCATTTCAAGTGCTTGACAGTTACAGGTGGCCAGTGGCTACCATATTGATCAGCCCGCATTTAGTTCTCTATACGTAGAGTTAGTCACATTTATCCCAGAGATCATGAAAATATATTATTTTATTTTTGCACCCAGGGCATGGCTGCTTGGTGTTTCATGTCAAATAGTAATAATATGTTCCATTCCATAAAAGTGTATCTTAAGCAAATTTTGTAAAGTCCTTAAATTAACAAATATTTTATTTTTAAGACTATAAGCAAGTGGATGGTTGGGGGATGATGATGCTTTAAATCTTGCCAAGGGTGGAAAAACCATGATACCTTTAGAAGAAGGCAAAAGAGCATCTTCCTAGGTTTTATTGTGAATAGGTCTTCCTGATTTAATTTTCCGTAAGGCCTTAGGTTCCTCTCCTATGAATTCTCCAACCAGGGTTTTTAGGAGCATAACCACTATGGTTTGAGAGGGAGTACTTTAGCTAAGGGATTTAACTGGTATATAGTAGGTGCTCAATAAAATGTTATTGAAAGGAATAGAATGGACTTAACGGTTAATCATCCTGGGTGTTAGCTTTCTATCATTGTTACAGTGAAACCTTAGGGATTAAAACAAATTTTGTTTTCTAATAATACTGATCTCTTTAGTGATTAAGTTCAAATGGATATGATAGAAATAAAAAGTGGATTTTATTGCATAAAGATGTGCCACCATTAATCTCGAAAGGAGTAGTTGAAATCTCTTGGGAAAGTTAAGTAGTTTTGATAACCGCTAGTTGTCACCTTCTAGCTCAAGGGTTGTTGGTGTACAGTTTACATTTCAGTATTAACTATATTTTATTTTGTTTATATTTCTCTGGAGCTCTCTACAAGCAGAGGAGAGCTTTCTTCTTTAGTCTTCGTGTTTAGATTTTAAATTGATGGTTGTTGAATGAATGAGCAAATAATCATTTTGCTCTTTATTTGCTTTAATCTTTAGGTCTTTTTTCTTTTATTTTAGTGTTACCTGGGATGACAAGGGAGGTTGCATCTGCATCTGACTCATGCTAATCTAAATAATGTCAGATCATTACTATTGACTTTTAGCAATACAGTAAATTTCTAGATCCATTCCTTTCATGTTCATATAAACATCTTTTCTTTCAATTTGGGTTTTTTTCCCTGAATTGAACTTTTGCTCTCGTTATTCAGTACTCTAGATTCCTCTCAAATCTCTTTTATTTTCCTTAATTAAAACATCATGATGAAGCACAATGGTCTAATACATGTGTATATAAAACTCCAGACTGGTCCACAGATAAGATTTCAGTTTCATTTCACTTACTTTGAATTCCTCATGTTTAAAATTAAAATTAAAACCCAATATAGCTCATATATAACAAAGAAAAATAATCCAACTTAATAGTCTTAAAATAGCCACATCAAATCCAGAGTGGCTAAAGTCTATTAAATTCTAAAGATTTGACAGGCTTAATTTTTTTTTTTTTCTCTTTCTCAGACTGTATCGCTTAATATGTTTTGTGTGAAGAAAGTAAATGACACATGGAGTCTACCTTAAATGCAGAACTGAAGGATTTATTTTTATTGCCCACAGGGCAAGTATAGAATGCATGGGCAGATGTCTTATATTTTGCTGCTACTTCAATTGCTGAGGGAGATGACCACCACCTTTGAAATAATTTTAAGGACATTTTCAGACTTGATCACAAAAACTGACATTTAGGAAATAGAACTAGTCTATTATAGTCTGAGGGAGTGGAGAAAGCAGAGATAAGCCTAAAAAGAAATTGTTGTGGCCTAAGTGTCTGGTAGAGTGATCAGCTCTCAATTACCCATGGTATTGAGAGCTGGAGATTCATAGATCATTGATATCTACTCATAAATCTGAGTTTATGAGTTTAATAAACAGTTTAATAAACAGTTTCTGTACCCTCTTTTATGAGAATTACTAACAAGGAGTGGGATAGACTAGTTTGTGTTTCCGCAGATTTTACTTCTCCTGTCCAGCTTTGGGTGAGGTTGCTAATGAGCAACTTGTTCAAAAGCCAGGAGCCAGAGAGAAAAGGAGACCGTGACTAGCAGAGTCCACAACTGGATAATTAGCCTCAGAATAATAGAGAGTAAACTATATGTCCATTAGGAAGAGAGAAACAAATACTCTCCTTTGTGGTCCTTGCTTGTTAAAAAATATCTGCCCTCTCTCCTCAGAATCTTTTCATTTAGAAACATGTACTCTGTGTACTCCAGTGGGTTGAAAACTGGAAATAGATCTCATGTAGTATCACGGTTAATTTGAATAGCAGCTTACTTCTCAGAGTTTGCAGCACTTGGGTTCTGCACCTTCCTGTGTTAACAGCCCACATCATGGCTGGTTTGGTTTGGTTTTGCTACCCCACCATCACCACAATAAGAGTAAGTGATGCAATTTACTGTGAAGGGATTCCCTATTGAGAAACAACTGGCGCCTGAAAGCCTTTCCTGTGCATGTATAAAGGCAGTTAAACATTGTTTTTGCCTCAACACAGGGTGAAATTCCAAAATACCACAGACAGAGAAAGCCATGTTTTGCATTTAAGGTTAGAGGCAGTACCGCATAATCTATGTACATTCAAGTAAATATTTTCCCCACTTGAACAACTGCTCCATAATTAAATGTAAATGCCCCATTCCGACATAGTGTATCTATGCCCAAACACACCAGTAATATCCCCACGTAACTTTCTGACATACACTTCTTTCTCTGTGTCTTAAACTGGATGAAAAACTATAAAAGCATTCCTAAGCAGTCAGGCAGTTATCTCAGGTCTTTGGCCTACAGCCTGATAGAAGCTAGACCATGTCTAAATGAACTCAGACTCCAAGCAAATAAGAGACATAGGCACTTATGACATGGAAGAGAAAAATCTGAATATTGAAACTGCTTCACAGTTATTCAATGTAAAATCAATACATTGGAGGTTTGAGTGGAAGGATTACAAAAAGTTTAAAGGGCTGATATTTTAGGTTTATAAGTAAAAACACTCATGCACATTATTAAAAAAAAAAAAAACCTATATATCCCATTGCTTTCTTGTTAAAAAACAAACCATGATGAAGAGTCTCTGGTTATGAAAGATATTTTATTTCTGTGAAATTTTAATAGAATGCAAACCATCTTCAATAAAAATGCCTGATTAATCCATATGTTTCTATTCCATTCACTGTTTTTGAAAATATAATAACTTCATGTATAATTGGAATAATTATTCCAATTATAACTATTATAATTATTTATATATTTATAAATTATATAAATATAATTATTTATATTTATAAATGACCAAATTAAATAGGAAATATTTTTTCAAGGGGCCTCCCCACCAAAGAATCATATATATATATATATATATATATATATATATATATAACAAAACTTTTAAAAATGGCATGTTTCACATTATGGATGGTTCTTGACAAAGAAAGGCAGAAATAGACAGTTTTTGAATGGACACATTTTACTTCTTTGACTGTTCTATTATCTATTGCATTATAGACAGTATAGAAATTTATTTGAAGTGGATGGACTTTTATAGTAGGGAAATTGATGAAGTGGAGATGGAAAGTATAAAGTTCTCTTTCACGAATTTTTTTGTGAAGATTTTTGGGGATGAATATCCAGAGTTCTTTTTAAGTTGGGAGAAAATTGCTCTTTTTCCTTTTTTTTTTTTTAAGTTTAAGAAAGTGGCTGTCACTAAAGGATAGTAGAAATGAAGGAGATTGTGTTGAGAAGGACTAACTGAGGGAATATGGTAGGGAATGAGATTCAAGGCAAAGGAGGGAGAGAAGACAAGGATGAACAAATCATGCTGCAAAGACAGTTAAACCTGGGGAGACAGGAATTTGATTGGAAGACCTTGATGATGTAGAAAACATCATCTGAGAAAATGAGCATGACAGAAGTAGGGTGAAGGCATTAGGATGGTAGTGAAAGTTTAGAACACTTATTTACAGAAATGGGTAAGTGACCTAGCCAGAGAAAAAGACAGAAATTTAATAATGTCAACTCAGGGTCTCTCTGAAACTTGGCCTAGAGGTAGAAACTTGGATTGATCTATGTCAGGGGCCTTGTCAGGTAAGTGCAGCAGGAGAACAAAGATGAGAAAAAATAAGGATGCTAATAATAAAGGCTGTAAGATTTGGAGAAAGCTGAGTGGGGAAGACAAAAGGGAGGATTTAAGAGACTGAGATCTCCGTGAAGTTTAGGTAGGTTTTAGTGGGAATGAAACAACAAGTTGGGAGATTTTCTTCTGAGTAGGATACTGATGTTTAAGGTTTTAGAGGAGGAACTGGGCGATGACAAGGGCCAGTATACAGCCAAGACAGTGGGTTGCTTCCATCCACATTCTCTTACATACATATGGAAGAGATCAGGAAGGAGGAACTTTACATTATCTGCTTCCTTAAAGGCATCATAGTACAGCACACTGGAAAAGCACTAGAGAGACTCACGTGGGTCCTGGCCCTGCTGCTACACAATTCTTGGTCTCCTCTTTGATAAAGTGGATATGTATATATCTTTTATACTCCTGTTTCAGGTATGCCGTGAAGAATAAATTATGTATGTGCAAGTTCTTTGAAAGCTGCAAAGCACTATATATGTATTGAGTATCGTTAAGGAGTAAATTTTTTTTTTTTTTAATGCGGTATGCGGGCCTCTCACTGTTGTGGCCTCTCCCGTTGTGGAGCACAGGCTCCAGACGCGCAGGCTCAGCGGCCATGGCTCACGGGTCCAGACGCTCCGCAGCATGTGGGATCTTCCCGGACCGGAGCACGAACCCGTGTCCCCTGCATCGGCAGGCAGACTCTCAACCACTGCACCACCAGGGAAGCACAAGGAGTAAATTTTTAAATGTAAAAGTGACCTCACTGTGAGCTGGGACAGTTAGGAAATCTTTTAACAAATAAGATAAGGATATTCATTATTGGAAATTAATTTTCAGATTCTGAGACCCTACCTTGAGAGTCCTTTGCCTGAGCCTTGCTTCCTGAACTCCCCATGACCCCCAAGTGATGGTTAAAGGCTTGTTAGAAACTGAAGGGATCACCTGGAACTAAAATCCCACCACCCATTCACTTGACCCAGAGTACTGCCATTGCCTGGAAATTCTTGTTTTCACAGCCCAATTGTTAGACCAGGCCCTGATATATAAAGCTTTTGGCTTGGATTGAGCCCAATACGCTATTGGTCACTTTTACTTGGATTACAGATTATCTTCCTTGAGGTCAGCCACACAGCCTAGTTTCCAAAAACTCTGGTCCGACTCTCTCCATGATTACTCTTCTTTTCCGGCTGATATGATGTGAAGGTTTCAGTGAGCCTTATCATGGTCCTGTTACATTGCTATGGCATTAGAAAATGATTGAAATGGTAAAAACAGACCAAGTAAAAATGACATGGATCAGTTTTATTTTGAGGGAGAGTAATAATTGAGGTCAAAACTTTTTTTTGAGTCTTTCTCAAAGTTTGTATTTCAGAACTCTCAGATTATTAGTTTTATCTGACGTGTAGTTTGATACAGGTATTGCTTGATATATAGTACTAATTTTCAACTGGATGGAATATTACAACATTAATTGTCTTAAGGTGTATTTTCCAAAGTAGTGGGAAAAAAATACCTTGTTATGAGAACAAATTTGGGATGAAATCATAAAAATTTTTAACCTTTTATAGATGGCAGTGAAAATAAGAACAATGAGATTGCTTTCTCTGACCTATTCTGTCTGATAGGCAATTTTACATTCATTTGCAAATGTTACTTCAGAATAAAACAATTATATTTGGTGAAACACATATGGAGGCTGAGGCCTTGATGCTCTAACCCCCTCTTTCAAGCCCCCCTTCTCTCCCTCCCTAACTTTACATATACAGAAACCATCAATAGATTCCAGCTGGCTATATGTACTAAAATAGTTCAGAAAAAGAAATTCCCAATTTGAAAACCTTTCTAATGATCTGTTTGATAAAGCCATGGAATGATAAGTCTCCCATGGAAAAAAAAAATTTTAAAGGCCTAGCCAGGTTTTATGCTGATGAAGAGAAGTTTAGATGTCTCTTGGACCTACATCTAATAACAACAATACCACAGTTATTAATAGCAAGACTGTGGAGCTAAACGTTACCTCGCTGTCAGCAAAGAATGTGCTTGCTGCAATGTATTAGGCTTTTCTTTGACAAGTTTAAGACACCATAATGAAGCAGTTGCATGGGACAGACAGATAAAGTAAATCCATCAGATAAATCAGTTCTTTGTCCTATGCATGCTTGTATTCAAAAGCTAAGTCCATGAGGGGAATGGGGTGGGGAGAGATTTCTTCGTTATAGTTTTCTAGATAGTTTTCTCTTTTTTATGGTCCAAGTCTTTGTATATATTGTATAAAGTATGGTAAGGCTCAGCAAAAAGATTTGTAAACTAAAGTGCTTTGCAAATAAAACTTTAGGAGTAAAAAAGCAATAATTAAAGCAGATTCCTGGGTCTGATATTCGGTTCTGCTATGGACTGAATTGTGTCCCCTCAAAATTTGTATGGTAACCTCCAATGTGACTGCGTTTGAAATCACCTCTGAGGAGATGATAACAGTTTAATGAGGTCATAACTCTAATCCAACAGGGCTGGTGCCCCTTGCTCTGTGCATAACTTGGAAAGATTATGTGAGCACACTGAGAAAAAGTAAGGAAGCTAGGAAAATCTGCAAGCCAGGAAGAGAACTCTCACCAGAAGCTGAATTGCCTGGAACCTTGATTTTGCACTTGTAGCCTCTAGAATTAGGAGAAAATAAATTTCTACTGTTTAAGCCACCCAGTCAATGGTATATATTTATGGCATCGTGAGGTAATACAGATTTTGGTACTGTGATATGAGGTACTGCTGTAAAAAATACCTAAAAATGTACGAGTAGCTTTGGAACTGGGTAATGGGTAGAGGTTAGAGGAATTTTGAGGTGCATTTTAAAAAAAATCCTAGATTGCTTGTGGACTGAATCTTGGTAGAAATATGGCCCTTAAAGGCCATTCTGGTGAAATGTCAGAAAGAAATGAGGAACAGATTATTGAAAACTGGAGGAAAAGCAATGTTTGTTACAAAGTGACAAACAACTTCGGTGAACTCTGTTCTAGTATTTTCTGGAAGGTAGAACTCGTAAGCCATGAAATTGGATATTTAGCTGAGGATATTTCAGAGCAAAATGTTAAAGGTATGGCCCGGGTCCTTCTGTCTGCTTACAGTAAAATGTGAGAGGAGAGAGAGAAATTAAAGAAGGAATTCAGTAAAAAGGGAATGAGAATTTAAAGATTTAGAAAATCCTCAGGTTGTTCATATTAAAAAAAAAAAAAAAAATCAAGTGTGTTCCAAAGAGAACACCAGGAGTATGGCTGACTATCATTTGATAAAGAGATTATGGGATTATACAAGTAAAAACCCTGCCAGTTTGAAGTGAAAGGGGACAAAGATGGGACAAAATAGAAGGATGGAGGGCTCTTAGATTCTATGTGACAGGATGATAGAGCTGTTCTGCTGCACACATGCTTTATCATTCAAGAAAAGGGAAGAATGACTCTGAAGACGATTCAGAGATCATCAGAGCTGCCACTCCTACCACATGTCCAACAGGCAGGGCTCATTCCTCTTGTTTCCTCTTCAGTTTTGGCAGATCAGAATATCCTGCCCACTGCCTCAGGGATATAGCCCTTGCTGAGAGCTGAGGGGGCAGAGCTGCCCTAGGAGCCATGGGTTTGATTCTGCCACTCAGTGAACCTAGAGGTCAGAGCATTGAACCAGAGAGGATTATTCTCAGGCCTTGAAATCTAATGGAATTTGCCTTGCTAGGTGTTGGACTTCCTTGGGACACATCACCCCTTCTTTCTGATTTCTGTCTCTGCACATAATGTGTCTGGTTTCACGGGTTCATATCTGGAGAGGAATTTTGCCAGGGATGAATCATACCTCGAATCTCAGCCATGTGTGATTTAGATGATACTTATTTTATATTGTTTTTTTCTTCTTTACATATTCTGTTGGGTTTTTTTTAAAATTGAGTATAGTTGGGGACCTTCAAGATGGCGGAGGAGTAAGATGTGGAGATTACCTTCCTCCCCACAGATACATCAGAAATACATCTACTTGTGGAACAGCTCCTACAGAACACCTACTGAATGCTGGCAGAAGACTTCAGACGTGCCAAAAGGCAAGAAAATCCCCACGTACCTGGGTAGAACAAAAGAAAAAAGAAAAAAAAAAGACATAAAAGAATAGAGACAGGACCTGCACCTCTGGGAGGGAGCTGTGAAGGAGGAAAAGTTTCCACACACTAGGAAACCCCTTCACTGGTGGAGACGGGGGTGGCGAGGGGGGAAGCTTTGGAGCCATGGAAGAGAGCACAGCAACAGGGGTGCAGAGGGCAAAGCGGAGAGATTCCTGCACAGAGGATCGGTGCTGACCAGCACTCACCAGCCTGAGAGGCTTGTCTGCTCACCCGCCAGGGCGGGTGCAGGCTGGAAGCTGAGGCTCTGGCTTCAGAGGTCAGACCCCAGGGAGAGGACTGGGGTTGGCTGCGTGAACACAAGCTGAAGGGGGCTAGTGTGCCACAGCTAGCCAGGACGGAGTCTGGGAAAATGTCTGGAACTGTCAAAGAGGCAAGAGACCATTGTTTCAGGGTGCCTGAGGAGAGGGGATTCAGAGCACCGCCTAAATGAGCTCCAGAGACGGGTGCGAGCCACAGCTATCAGCAGGGACTACAGAGATGGGCAGGAAATGCTAAGCCTGCTGCTGCAGCCACCAAGAAGCCTGTGTGCAAGCACAGGTCATTAGCCACACCTCCCCTCCCAGGAGCCTGTGCAACCCGCCACTGCCAGTGTCCCGTGATCCAGGAACAGCTTCCCCGAGAGAACACACGGCGTGCCTCAGGCTGTTGCAACGTCACGCTGGCCTCTGCCTCCGCAGGCTCACCCCACATTCTGTACCCCTCCCTCCCACCGGCCAGAGTGAGCCAGAGCCCCCTAATCAGCTGCTGCTGTAACCCTGTCCTGTCTGGTTGGCAAGAGAAGCCTGAGGGCAACCTACACACAAAAGGTGGGGCCAAAACCAAAGCTGAACCCCAGGAGCTGTGCGAACAAAGAAGAGAAAGGGAAATTTCTCCATGCAGCCTCAGGAGCAGTGGATTAAATCCCCCCAATGAACTTGAGGTACCCTGCATCTGTGGAATACCTGAAGAGGCAATGAATCAACCCAACATTGAGGCAGTGGACTTCGGGAGCAACTGTAGACTTGGGGTTTGCTATCTGCGACTGACTTGTTTCTGATTTTTATGTTTATCTTAGTATAGTTTTTAGCGCTTGTTATCATTGGTGGATTTATTTATTGGTTTGTTTGCACTCTTCTAGTTTTTTCTCTTTATTTTTAATTTTTTTACTTTAATTTTAAAATTATTTATCTTAATTATTTTATTTATTTTTTAAAAAATATTATTTTTTCTTTCTTTTTTTCTCCCTTTTCTTCTGAGCTGTGAGGCTGACAGGGTCTTGGTGCTCTGGCCTGGTGCCAGGCCTGAGCTTCTGAGGTGGGAGAGCCAAGTTCAGGACATTGGACCACCAGAGAGCTCCCAGCCCCACATAATATCAGTTGATGAGAGCTCTCCCAGAGGTCTCTGTCTCAACACTAAGACCCAGCTCCACCCAATGAGCAGCAAGCTCCAGTGCCGGGAGCCCCATGCCAAACAACTAGCAAGACAGGAGCAAAACCCCACCCACTAGCAGAGAGGCTGCCTACAATCATACTAAGTTCACAGATACCCCAAAACACACCACTGGACACAGCCCTGCCCACCAGAAAGACAAGATCCAGCCCCACCCACCACAACACAAGCACCAGTCCCCTCCACCAGGAAGCCTACACAAGCCACTGAACCAACCTCATCCACTTGGGGCAGATACCAAAAACAACAGGAACTACAAACCTGTAACCTGAGAAAAGGAGACCCCCCCAAACACAGTAAGTTAAGCAAAATGAGAAGACAGAGAAATATGCAGCAGATGAAGGAGCAAGGTAAAAACTCACCAGACCAAACAAATGAAGAGGAAATAGGCAGTCTACCTGAAAAAGAATTCAAAGTAATGATAGTAAAGATGATCCAAAATCTTGGAAATAGGATAGAGAAAATACAAGAAATGTTTAAAAAGGACCTAGAAGAACCAAAGAGCAAACAAACAATGATGAACAACACAATAAATGAAATTAAAAATTCTCTAGAAGGAATCAATAGCAGAATACCTGAGGCAGAAGAACGGATAAGTAACCTGGAAGATAAAATAGTGGAAATAACTACCACAGAGCAGAATAAAGAGAAAAGTATGAAAAGAATTGAGGACAGTCTCAAGAGACTTCTGAGACAACGTTAAAAGCACCAACATACAAACTATAAGGGTCCCAGAAGAAGAAGAGAAAAAGAAAGGGTCTGAGGAACTATTTGAAGAGATTATAGTTGAAAACTTCCCTAAGATGGGAAAGGAAATAGTCAATCAAGTCAGGAAGCACAGAGAGTCCCATACAGGGTAAATCCAAGGAGAAACATGCCAAGACACATATTAATCAAACTATCAAAAATTAAATAGAAAAAATATTAAAAGCAGCAAGGGAAAAGCAACAAATAACATAAAAGGGAATCCCCATAAGGTTAACAGCTAATCTTTCAACAGAAACTCTGCAAGCCAGAAGGGAGTGGCAGGACATATTTAAAGTGATGAAAGGGAAGAATCTACAATCAAGATCACTCTACCCAGCAAAGGATCTCATTCAGATTCGACAGAGAAATTAAAACCTTTACAGACAAGAAAAAGTTAAGCGAATTCAGCACCATCAAACCAGCTTTACAACAAAAGTTGTAAAATGCTAAAAAATTCTCTAGGCAGGAAACACAAGAGAAAGAAAAGACCTACAAAAACAAACCCAAAACAATTAAGACAATGGTAATAGGAACATACATATTGATAATTACCTTAAATTTAATGGATTAAATGCTTCAACCAAAAGACATAGACTGGCTGAATGGATACAAAAACAGGACCCATATATATATGATGTCTACAACAGACCCTCTTCAGACCTAGGGACACATACAGACTGAAAGTGAGGGGATGGAAAAAGATATTCCATGCAAATGGAAATGAAAAGAAAGTTGGAGTAGCAATTCTCATGTCAGACAAAATAAACTTTAAAATAAAGACAATTACAAGAGACAAAGAAGGACACTACATAATGATCAAGTGATCAATCCAAGAAGAAGCTTTAACAATTGTAAATATTTATGCACCCAACATCTGAGCACCTCAATTCATAAGGCATATGCTAACAGCCAAAAAAGGGGAAATCAACAGTAACACAGTCATAGTAGGGGACTTTGACACCCCACTTTCACCAATGGAAAGATCATCCAAAACGAAAATGAATACAGAAACGCAAGCTTTAAATGATAGATTAAACAAGATGAACTTAATTGGTATTGATAGGATTTTCCATCCAAAAACTACAGAATACACTTTCTTCTCAAGTGCTCATGGAGCATTCTCCAGGATAGATCATATCTTGGTTCACAAATCAAGCCTTGGTAAATTTAAGATAATTGAAATTGTATCAAGTATCTTTTCCGACCACAACGCTATGAGAGTAGATATCAATTACAGGAAAAATACTGTAAAAAATACAAACGCATGGAGGCCAAACAATACGCTACTAAATAACCAAGAGATCACAGAAGAAATCAAAGGAGAAATCAAAAAGTACCTAGAAACAAATGACAATGAAACCACAATGACCCAAAACCTGTGGGATGCAGCAAAAGCAGTTTTAAGAGGGAAGATTATGGTAATACAGTCCTACCTTAAGAAACAAGAAAAATCTCAAATAAACAATGTAACTTTACACCTAAAGCAATTAGTGAAAGAAGAAGAAGAAAAACAAAAAACACCAAAGTTAGAAGAAGGAAAGAAATCATAAAGATCAGACCAGAAATAAATGAAAAAGAAATGAAGGAAACAATAGCAAAGATCAATAACACTAAAAGCAGGTTCTTTGAGAAGATTAAAAAAATTGATAAACCACTAGCCAGACTCATGAAGAAAAAAAGGGAGAGGACTCTCAAATAAAGAGAATTAGAAATAAAAAAGGAGAAGTAATAACTGACACTGCAGAAATATAAAGGATCATGAGAGATTACTACAAGCAACTATATGTCAATAAAATGGACAACCAGGAGGAAATGGACAAATTCTTAGAAAAGCACTCTCTTCTGAGACTGAACCGGGAAGAAATAGAAAATGTAAACAGACCAATCACAAGCGCTGAAATTGAAACTGTGATTAAAAATCTTCCAACAAACAAAAGCCCAGGACCAGAATGGTTAACAGGCGAATTCTATCAAACATTTAGAGAAGAGCTAACACCTATCCTTCTCAAACTCTTCCAAAATATAGCAGAGGGAGGAACACTCCCAAACTCATTCTACGAGGCCACCATCACTCTGATACCAAAACCAGACAAAGATGTCACAAAGAAAGGAAGCTGGAGACCAATATCACTGAGGAACATAGATGCAAAAATCCTCAACAAAATACTAGCAAACAAAATCCAACAGCTTATTAAAAGGATCATACACCATGATCAAGTGGGGTTTATCCTAGGAATGTAAGGATTCTTCAGTATACTCAAATCAATCAATGTGATACACCATATTAACAAACTGAAGGATAAAAACCATATGATCATCTCAATAGATGCAGAAAAAGCTTTTGACAGAATTCAACACCCATTTATGATTAAATACTCTCCAGAAAATAGGCATAGAGGGAACTTGCCTCAACATAATAAAGGCGATATATATGACAAACCCACAGCCAACGTCGTTCTCAATGGTGAGAAACTGAAAAAACACTTTCCACTAAGATCAAGAATAAAACAAGGTTATGCATTCTCACCGCTATTATTCAACATAGTTTTGGAAGTTTTAGCCACAGCAGTTAGAGAAGAAAAGGACATAAAAGGAATCCCAATTGGAAAAGAAGCAAAGCTGTTACTGCTTGCAGATGACATGATATTATACATAGAGAATCCTAAAGATACTACCAGAAAACTATTAGAGCTAATCAATGAATTTGATAAAGTAGCAGGATACAATATCAATGCACAGAAATCTCTTGCATTTCTATGCACTAATGATGAAAAATCTGAAAGAGATATTAAGGAAACACTCCCATTTACCATTACAATGAAAAGAATAAAATACCTAGGAATAAACCTACCTAAGGGGACAAAAGACCTGTATTTAGAAAACTCTAAGAAACTGATGAACGATATTAAAGATGATACAAACAGATGGAGAGATATACCATGTTCTTGGACTGGAAGAATCAACATTGTGAAAATGACTAGACTACCCAAAGCAATCTAAAGATTCAGTGCAATCCCTATCAATCTACCACTGGCATTTTTCACAGAACTAGAACAAAAAATTTCACAATTTGTATGGAAACACAAAAGACGCTGAATAGCCAAAGCAATCTTGTTAAAGAAAAATGGAGCTGGCGGTATCAGGCTCCCTGACTTCACACTATATTACAAAGCTACAGTAATCAAGACAGTATGGTACCGGCCCAAAACCAGAAATATAGATCAATGGAACAGGACAGAAAGCCCAGAGATAAACCCATGCACATATTTCACCTTATCTTTGATAAAGGAGGCAAGAATATACACTGGAGAAAAGACAGCCTCTTCAGTAAGTGGTGCTGCGAAAATTGGACAGCTACATGTAAAAGAATGAATTTAGAACACTTCCTAACACCATACACAAAAATAAACTCAAAATGGATTAAAGACCTAAATGTAAGGCTAGACACTATAAAACTCTTAGAGGAAAACATAGGCAGAAAACTCTATGACATAAATCACAGCAGGATCCTTTTTGACCCACCTCCTAGGGAAATGGAAATAAAAACAAAATAGACAAATAGACCTAATGAAACTTAAAAGCTTTTGCACAGCAAAGGAAACCATAAACAAGATGAAAAGAGCACTGTCAGAATGGGAGAAAATATTTTCAAACAAAGCAACTGGTAAAGGATTAATCTTCAAAATATACAAGCAGCTCGTGCAGCTTAATATCAAAAAAAACCCAACCCAATCCAAAAATGGCCAGATGATCTAAATAGACATTTCTCCAAAGAAGATATACAGATTGCCCACAAACACATGAAAGAATGCTCACCATTACTAATCATTAGAGAAATGCAAATCAAAACTGCAGTGAGGTATCACCTCACACCAATCAAAATGGCCATCTTCAAAAAATCTCCAAACAATACATGCTGGAGAGGGTGTGGAGAAAAGAGAACCCTCTTGCATTGTCGGTGGGAATGTAAATTGATACAGCCACTATGGAGAAGAGTATGGAGGTTCCTTAAAATACTAGAAATAGAACTACTATATGCCCCAGCAATCCCACTACCGGTCATATACAGTGAGAAAATCCTAATTCAAAAAGAGTCATGTACCACAATGTTCATTACAGCACTATTTACATAGCCAGGACATGGAAGCAACCTAAGTGTCCATTGACAGATGAATGGATAAAGAAGATGTGGCACGTATATACAATGCAATATTACTCAGCCATAAAGAGAAGTGAAATTGAGTTATTTGTAGTGAAATGGATGGACCTAGAGTCGTCATACCGAGTGAAGTTAAGTCAGAAGGAGGAAAACAAATACTGTATGCTAACACATATATATGGAATCTAAAAAAAAAAAAAGGTTCTGAGGAACCTAGGGTTAGGACAGGAATAAAGATGCAGATGTAGAGAATGGACTTGAGGACATGGGGAGGGAGAGGGTAAGCTGGGATGAAGTGAGAGAGTAGCATTGACATATATACACTACCAAATGTAAAATAGATAGCTAGTGAGCAGTAGCTGCATTGCATGGATAGAATAGCTCGGTGCTTTGTGACCACCTAGAAGGGTGGTATAGGGAGGATGGGAGGGAGACGCAAGAGGGAGTTGTTGTGGTGATATATGTATACATATAGGTGATTCACTTTGTTATACAGCAGAAGCTAACACACCATTGTAAAGCAATTATACTCCAATAAGATTGTTAAAAAAATAAAACACCTATAGGGACTGGCAGTTAAGTTGCTGAAACGACTAGCTGTAATAGCACAGGGAATAGTGAAGAGTCTGGTAATATAGAATATAAATATCCTATTTAAAGGGAGCAGCTGCTATTCATCTGTAGACAGTACCTATCAACTAGAAATTTGAAACTAATACCATAAAACTCTATTTTTGGAGCAGAAGCCAGATTGATTAAAAACTACTTACCCGGGCTTCCCTGGTGACACAGTGGTTGAGAGTCTGCCTGCCGATGCAGGGCACACGGGTTCGTGCCCCGGTCCGGGAAGATCCCACATGCCGTGGAGTGCTAGGCCCATGAGCCATGGCCGCTGAGCCTGTGCGTCCAGAGCCTGTGCTCCACAATGGGAGAGGCTACAACAGTGAGAGGCCCGTGTACTGCAAAAAAAACCAAAAACAAACAAACTACTTTCCCACATTTCTCCAAAGAAGACATACAAATGGCCAATAGGCACATGAACAGATGCTCAATATTAAATTAATATTAAAGATGCTAATTATTAAAGAAATGCAAATCAAAACTACAGTGCAGTATCACCTCACACCAGTCAGAATGGCCATCATTAAAGTCTACAAATAATAAATGCTGGAGAGGGTGCGGAGAAAAAGGAACCCTCCTACACTGTTGTTGGGAATGTAAATTGGTGCAGCCACTATGGAGAACAGTATGAAGGTCCTTAAGAAACTAAATATAGAGGTACCATGTGATCCAGCAATCCCACTCCTGGGCATATATCTGGAAAGCATGAAAACCCTATTTCAGAAAGATACATGCACCCCAGTGTTCATAGCAGCACTATTTACATTAGCCAGGATGTGGAAGCAACCTAAGTGTCTGACAGATGAATGGATAAAGAAGATGTGGTATATATATACACAGTGGAATATTACTCAGCCATAAAAAAGAATGAAATAATGCCATTTGCAGCAACATGGGTGCACCTAGAGATTATCATGCTAAGTGAAGCAAATCAGACAGAAAAAGAGAAATATTATATGATATCACTTATAAATGGAATCTAAAAAATGATATAAATGAATTTATTTACAAAACAGAAATATACTCACAGACATAGAAAACAAACTTATGGTTACCAGAGAAGAGAGCAGTGGGTGCAGGGGGAGATAAGTTAGGAGTTGGAATTAACATATATGCACTACTATGTATAAAATAGATAAACTACAGGGACTTACTGTATAGCACAGGGAACTATATTCAGTATCTTGTAATAATCTACAATGGAAAAGAATCTGAAAGAATATATATATATATATATATATATATAGTATATATAACTTAATTACCTTGCTGAACACCTGAAGCTAACACAACATTGTAAATTAACTATACTTCAATAAAAAATGGTTGTAAAAATAATTAAGTATAGTTGACTTAAAATATTGTATTAGTTTCAGCTGTACAACATAGTGGATTCAAAATATTTATAGGTTACACACCCTACAAAGTTATTATAAAACATTGACTATATTCCCTGTGCTGTACATTATATCTCTGACTTATTTATTTTATAACTGGTAGTTGGCACCTCTTAATCCCCTTCACCTCTTTTGCCTCCCCCTCCCTACCCCAAAGCCCCTATAACTATTAGTTTGTTCTCTGTATATGTGAGTCTGTTTCTATTTTGCTATATTTGTTTTGTTTTTTAGATTCCACATATAAGTAAAAACATAACAGTTTTTGTTTTTCTCTGTCTGACTTACTTCACCGAACATAAAACCTTTCAGGTCTATCCATGTTATTGCAAATGGCAATGTTTCATTCTTTCTTTTGAGTAATATTCCATTGTATAAATACACCACATCTTTATCCATTTAACTACTGATGGACACCTAGGTTGTTTCCATATATTGGCTATTGTACATAATTCTGCTATGAATTTTGAGGTGCATATATCTTTTTGAGTGGGTGTTTTTGTTTTCTTCAGAGAAATACCCAGAAATGGAATTGCTGGATCATAACATACTTCTAGTTTTAATTTTTTGAGGAAACTGCATACTCTTTTCCATAGTGGCTGTGCCAGTTTACATTCTCACTAACAGGGTACTAGGGTTCCTCTTCTCCACATCCTCACCAACGCTTGTTATTTCTTGTCTTTTTGACAACAGCCACTCTGACAGGTGTGAGGTGATATCTCATTGTGGTTGTTTTGCATTTCACTAATGATTAGTGATGTTGAGTATCTTTTCATGTGCCTGTTGGCTACCTGTATATCTCCTTTGGAAAAATACCTATTCAGGTCCTCTTGCATTTTTTAAATGGGTTGTTCGTTTTTATATGAGTTATTTATACATATTTTGCATATTAACCCCCTATTTGACATTTGCAAATATCTTTTCCCATTAAATAGGTTACCGTTTCATTTTGTTGATGGTTTCCTTCACTGTACAAAAGTTTTTTTAGTTTGATGTAGTCCTATTTGTTTATTTTTGCTTCTGTTTCCCTTGCCTGAGGAGAGAGATAAAAAAAGTTTTGCTAAGACTGATGTCGAAGAGCATACTGCCTATGTTTTTCTTCTAGGAGTTTTATGGTTTCAGTTCTTACATTTAAATCTTTAATCCAGTTTGAATTTGTCTGGTATGTGGTGTGAGAAGATGTTCTAAGTTCATTCTTTTACATGTAGCTGTCCAGTTTTCCCAACACCATTTATTGAAAATATTGTCTTTTTCACATTGTATATTCTTGCCTCCTTTTCATAGGTTAATTGACCATATATACACGGATTTATTTCTGGGCTCTCTAGTCTTTTCATTGATCTATGTGTCTGCTTTTGTGCCAGTACCATACTGTTTTGATTACTGTAGTTTTGAGTGTAGTTTGAAGTCAGGGAGTGTGATACCTCCAGCTTTGTTCATCGTTCTCAAGATTGGTTTGGCTATTCGGGGTCTTTTATGGTTCCAAACAAATTTAAAAATTATTTGTTCAAATTATGTGAAAAATACCATTGGTATTTTGATAAGGATTGCATTGAATCTGTAGATTGCCTTGAGTAGTATTGTCATTTTAATAATAGTAATTCTTCTAATGCATGAGCACAGGATATCTTTTCATTTATTTGTATCATTGTCAGTTTCTTTCATTAATGTTTTATAGTTTTCAGGGTACTGATGTTTTACGTCTTCAGTTAAATTTATTCCTAGATGTTTTATTCTTCTTGATACATTTGTAAATGGAACTGTTTTTTTGATTTCTCTTTATGATAGCTCATTATTAGTGTATAGAAATGCAATAGGTTTCTGTATATTAATTTTGTGTCTTGCAACCTTACTGAATTCATTTATTAGTTCTAATAATTTTTGGTAGAGTCTTTTGGGTTTTCTGTATACAGAATCATGTAGTCAGCAAATAGTGACAATTTTCCTTCTTCCCTTCCAGTCTGAATGCCTTTTATTTCTTTTTCTTGTCTGATTGCTCTTTCTAGGACTTATAATACTATATTAAATAGAAGTAGTGAGAGTGGGCATTTTTATTTGTTCCTGATCTTATAAGAAAAGCTGTCATCTTTTCACCATCATGTATCATGTTAGCTGTGGGTTTGTCGTATATGGCTTTTATTATGTTGAAGGACATATCTCTGTAACCAGTTTGTTGAGAGTTTCTATTATTGAAGGGTGCTGAATTTTGTCAAGTGCTTTTTCTGCATCTATTGACATATCAAATGATTTTTATCTTTCTGTTAATATAGTGTACTATAGTAATTAATTTTCATATGTTGAGTCATCCTTGCATCTCAGGAATAAATCACACTTGATCACAGTGTATGATCCTTTTAATGTATTGTTGAATTCAGTTTGTTAATATTTTGTTGAGGATTTTTGCATTTATGTTCATCAGCAATATTGACCTGTAGTTTCCTTTTCCTGTAGTGTCCTTGTCTGTCTTTAGTATCATGGTAATTCTGGCGTTGAAAAATGATTTTGAAAGTCATCCCTCCTCTTCTATTTTTTGGAAGATTTTGAGAAGAATTGGTATTATTTCTTCTTTAAATGTTGGGTAGAATTTACCAGGGAAGCCATCTGGTCCTGGACTTTTGTTTGTTGGGGGCGTTTTTGATTACTGACTTATTCTGCTGACAAGTAATTGGTCTGTTCGGAATTTCTATTTCTTTATGATTCAGTCTTGGTAGGTTGTATGTTTCTAGAAATTTATTTTTTTCCAGGTTGTACAGTTTGTTGGTGTTTAATTGTTCATAGTACCCTGTTATAATCCTTTGTATTACTATGGTATCAATTATAATATCTCTTCTTCATTTATAATTTTATTTATTTGAATTCACTCTCTTGTTTCTTGGTAGTCTAGCTATAGGTTTGTTAATTTTGTTTATCTTTTCAAAAACAGCTCTTACTTTCATTGATCTTTTCTACTGTCTTTTGGTCTCTGTTTCATTTATTTCCACTCTCATCTTTATTTCCTTCCTTCTGCTAACTTTGGACTTATTTTGTTCTTCTTTTTCTAGTTCCTTGAGGTGTAAATTTAGGTTGCCTATTTGAGATTTTTCTTTTTTCTTAAGGTAGGTGTTTATCACTGTGAACTTTCCTCTCAGATCTGCTTTGTTGCATCCCAGAAGTTTTGATACTTTGTATTTACATTTTCATTTGTCTCAAGGTATTTTTTAATTTCTCTTTTGATTTCCTCCTTGATCCACTGGTTGTTCAGCAGCATGTTGTTTAGTCTCCACATATTTGTACGTCTTCCAGTTTTCTTCTTATATTTGATTTCTAGTTTCTTACCTCTGTGGTCCATAAAGATGCATGATATGATTTAATTTTTCTTAAATTTAGTAAGACTTGGGTCCTAATGTATGATCTATCTTGGAGAATGTTTCCTGTGTATTTGAAAAGAATGTGTATGCTGCTGGATAGAATGTTCTGTATATGTCTAAGTTCGTCTAGTCTACCATGTAGTTTAAATCTCATGTTTTCTTATTGAAAGCTTGGCTGTGAAACAGCACTTTTAAAAATGCAGATAAAGCTTTTTCAGGGTAAGACTGGCAGATCGGTGATTTTGCCTGCTCCCTCTGTGCTGAGCCCTCGGGGGGGATAGCTGCAGTGAGTGCTCAGGCACTGGTTAAGAATTGTTTCTTTGTTTTCTAGAGTCTTGTGGATCTTACAGACACAAACCACATTGGCTTTCAGGGGTGGGTATTTTGGGGGTCCTTCCCTTCAGTGGGAGTCTTAAAATTTGAAGATGTGGAATCTAAACCCTTTGCTCCTCGGGGAGAAACTAGGAGTTATGGGTTCCCTTCTGATTGTATGGCACTGGGTCAGGGGTGGGATTTATGGCCAGAAAGTATCTCAGACTTTCCTACCATTTTGATGTGGATGTTTTCATATTCTTTTAATTTATAGAAGAAGTTGCTCAGCCAGTTTCTGGATCTCTTTCAGAAAGAGTTGCTCTATGTGTAGCTGTACATTTGTAGGATGAGGGGAGCTCATGAGACTCCTAAGTCATCATCTTGGCTGACTCTCTTGAGTGCCTGTTTTTGTGTTGCATACTGTCCAGGCACTTGGGATACAGAAGTGAATGCAACAAAGTTGCTACCCTTATGGAACTTATATTCTATTGGTGAAGGCATAATGTAATGTCAGGTAATGGTTATTTATGAGAAGAAAAGTAGAGCAGGGTAAAGAAGGTGGTGAATGACGAGCTGGAGCCATTCATATAGGCTGTTCAGGAAGGCCTCTCTGAAAAAAGGCCTCTCTAAAAGAAGAGTCATGTGGATACCTGGAAAATACAAGTGCAAAGTCCCTGAGATTAGAGCATGATTGGTGTGTTCAAGAAAACTGGAATAGGCCAGTGCAGGAGGATAGTGAGAGAGAGAGAGAGAGAGAAACAGGCAAATGATCACTAAGGTCACATCATGTAAGGCCTGTAGGCCATGGTCAGGAGATATAGTTTACTCTGTGATGGGAAGCCATTGAACTACCATGTAAATTTTAAAAAAAAAGGTCACTCTGGCTGCAGTGTGGAAAATAGACTTTAGAGTTAGGGAAAGAAAAAATATAAGCTGTGAAACTAGATAGGGACTATTATAATAATACAGTTTAGAAAGATGGTGGCTTGATCGAGGGTCAGTGCTTTTCAACCTTGGCTTCTGTTAAGGAGCTTCTAAAAAATAACCAATGCTAGGGCCAAACCCAGTGTAACTAATAAAAATATTTGTGGGTGTGGCCAAGAATTGGTAATTTAAAATCTTCCCAGTGATTTCAATGTGCAGCCAAGGTTGAGAACCACTGTCCAAAGCAGTAACCATGAAGGTGGTACAAGTGAAAGTGATGCTAGTTATATTTAATCATTAGGAGCAGCAAGATTTTCTTACTGGTTAGATGTGGGGCATAAGAACAAAAAAAGCAAAGGGTGATTCCAAAGTTTTTGGCCTTGGCAACTGGCAAATAGTTATATGAGAAAACTTTTTCTTAAATCTAACCCAAATCTTTTATTTTCAGATAGTTATCAAATTTACTCAAGTGATGATGGATGGTATCATGTTCTGTAAAATATACTTTCATACACATTTTGGAAAGAAAAAATTATTTGATCCCTTATTTAATATCCCAGTGTATCAAGATCAGAAAATGGAAACCATAGTAGCTATTTTAACAGAGATTGTATCAATAATATAGAAAGTGGTTTATCAGGAGTTGGGCTAACTGGCAGGGTAAAAAGGAGGGACTGAGAGAATATGAAAGTAATAACTACAGGAGCAGCCACCATACTTGGAAACCAAAGGAAGAAGTTATAATTATCAGAACCTAAACTCTTAGAACCCAATAACTGCAGAACCCTAGAAACTAAACATCTTAGACGAGAGTGGTATGCAGCTGCTTTGGAAGGATCTTGTAGAAATGGGACTCAGATTGCTTAGGGAAAGGTGCTGCCCACTTGATACTGTTACAGTTAAGATAATATGGTAAGGCTGATTCTAGGACTGTGGTTAGAACCAACTCTTGCTGGAACCAGCTCTGCTGCCAGGGGTGAAGTGAAGTTTCTGGAGTGGTACTGTCAAGAAGAGCAAGCAAAGTAAGAGGAACAAATCCATTCTCTTCTCTTTTTGCCTTCCAATTTAGTGTCTCTGCTGTAGAACCTTATTAACAGAGTAGCAGCTGGCAAAGGAGAAAAACGGTTTGCTAATTCCTAGTCCCAGCATTACAAAACAGTGTATAAGTGTGGAGCTTAATACCTAGCTACAGTCTACTCCTTTGACTACTTAGCATCCATAGATACCCTTCTACCCGTGTTTGAATTTCCATACACAGCAATGATAATTTTAATGTCATCGCCTAACAAGATGCAAATAACCTTCATATAAAGGAAGATGCTCTTTCTCTCTCCAAAGAGAGGTCAGTGTTCCAGAAGTTACAGTATCCATCTTAGGGTAAAGGCAGGTTATTCATCACTGGAGGATGTTACTCCTCAATTTAGTTATAGTCCTGTTTGAATAATCTGTAATCAAAGACTAATTGGAAAGTTAATCAGCAACAACAATCCTCATATAAAATAATAACAGGAAAGGAGGAAAAAATAGCTACTACAACTCTAATTTCTGTAAGGGTCAAAAGGCCATAATTGGTGTTTATTATATCCTTCTTACACTACCTTATATCCTTCCTTTGCCCTGAACCAGTCCCTGTAGAAGTCAGTGTTCTTTGCCTTGTAGAGTGACCCAAATCTTTTTTCCTGAAGTGTCTGAATTCTCAGTGACCCAGATTTTTTTTAGTTACTATCATTTTCTGTCAACTTTTACTATTGGACGTGGAATTTCTAATGGGTGTCTCAGAATTCTCTAGGTTCCAAATATAGTCTTCCCTGTTTCCATTGTTCAACAGTAACCTAATTTTCTCTTGATGATCAGAAACTATCATTCCAGCTAATAAAGTAATCCTTACCATTGTCTGTTGGTTTAGTATCATGAGGAGCTCAAAATAAGTGGTCTCAACTTTCAATTCAATAGGACCAATGTTGCTTCTCCCAGTAGAATAATTTATATCTTGGAAATTAAGACTTACAAGCTAGCAGAACTCAAAATTGCTGAGTTCAAAAGTAAAAATTCTGCAAGTGAATTAGTTAGTGTAATAGTGAAAGGAGTCACTCTCGCTTCTTCCATTTGATTCTCAAATCCATATATTCTAATTATGGGAGAAACAGTTGACTCAAAGTATATTCAGCATTCTGTAAGATAGAATTCATTTCTCTGAGAGGGTTTTCCGCGAACTGGTGCTGTCAGTCAGGCTTCAGTTGGGTATTCCACCATTCTACTATTCTAGGTGCTCCTGGGTAACGAGGTAAGTAGTATTAAGATCAGTGAATTCATCGTACAAGTCCATTGTCATATGTCCTAGGTGGTTAAATGAGTCCATGTCAGTAGCAGTGTTGTGCACAGTACCATGATGGTGAATAAGGCATTCATTATGTCTAATGATGTTGCTGCTGGCAGAAGAATTACAGACTAAGGAAGCAAATTTGTGTCTAGGATATGTCTATGCTGGTGAGGACAAACCATGTACTACTTTGCATCAGTAGTAGTACTGATGCAAAGGGTCTAATATTTAATTTGCCACCCAGTTGCTGACTGAGTCCCTCAGGGAATAGTGACATCTTGGGGACTCAACCTTCATCTCTAAGCCTTAGAGAATGAAATTTCATGGTGTTGAGTCTATCTGTAGCTTCTATTCCTGTTATTGAGGCTCTTTCTACATTTCTTTTTAAGCAAGCACTTAGATGGTTAATTAAAGAGGCTGAATGACATCCATAAAGCATGTCATCTGCCTAGCTGATTATTAGAGTCTCCTCTGCATGTGATGCTCTTTTTTGAGCATTCACATGAAACACAAGTATAGCCACTCTCTGGCTCATTCTGAGAGATCCTCCAAGCTACTCTTTCTCTAGTCCTTCTTGTCTTTAATCTTCTAGTGCTGCTGTTTCAAATGCCCTGACTATTCAGCTAAACAGCTAGTTACTGACTACTTTAGATCTGCATTTCTCAGTCCATACAGAGTGGAAAACCAGGTGAATTACTTGAAGTGCTACTCATAGGGAGGATTACCTCACCGCTCTCTTTCAGAGCATTGCTGGATGGGTGTGTAAATATAGCAGTCCATTTGCAGGTTGTGACAGCATACTATGCACAACTGCCTATAAACCAGGTTTTTTCTTCCTCATTCAAATGATCAAACTAATTTCCTACGAGGCACTGAGTGTGGATTAGGGGAGAAGAGACAATGAAACAGGAGTAGGTGACATACAGGTATGAGCCACCTGCTCACGCAACTAACTCCTGCCTTCCAGGCAAGCCCCATCACTTATATGCCATTGTCACTTGACGATGGTTTGCTACATCACCTTAACGTTGTGATTGGAGGGGTCAAATAACACTAGAACACTAGTTCACAATGGACATCTCAAGTCATATGGTCGCTTGATGTCCCATAGTTAGGAATATGATCTCTGTCAGGGCCCAGCAATGAGCCAGGGGCTGTTTTTGAAAGGGAGAATAGTTATCTAGAGAAGAATGCATGGGTTTGTTCTAAAATCTGGTCATTCTGTGCTATAATTCTCCTTTGAGATCTTGCTAGAGGCTTTATTCGGCATCGTTATTTGCCACAGAAACTTTGAGTATCATTGGATCTGCTGGTCATAAAGTCCAAGTGACCACCTGTACTGCACCTTGGTTCTGCTGCAAAGCCTTCTATTGCTCTAGGCTCTCCTTACAACTGGCAGCCTTTGAGGTTAATTGATAAATGGGTCTGAGCAGTGTGCTCAAATATGGTATATATTACTTCCAAAATCCAAACAGACCCATGAAGCATTATACCTCTTTTTAAATAGTAGGTGGGTTCAATATTCAATAACTTGTCTTGCACTTTGGAGGAAATGTATCAATATATTCTAGTATCTCCTGAAACAGCTATAAAGTAATAGGCTCCTTAATTTTCATTTACAAATGAAAAATTTTTTGTGCTATCCAAGCCATTTTAAGCCACATAGCTTCTCTTTAAAGTTGCAGTATTTCCAGGGTAACTTGAAGCACTGGGTCATTCAGGAAACAGACTTTACAAGATTTTTTTTTTTTAAATGAAATAGTTAAGTGGTTAGTGATGGGACTTGCACCATTAGGGAAGCATCCAGTGAGGATAGAAATTACACAGCATGCCTACAGACCCTATCCATGCCCATCCTTTGCTTATTGCAGATGTCACCAGTTCACCAGATCATGGCCCTTTTTCTGAACCTGAATATTTTCTCTGTATTAACACAGAGCTTAAACAAGCCAACCAACTGATAAGAATTGAAACCTGTTAGCCGTTCCATGGGACTCCTGCATGAGAACCACTAAAGTATTTGTTAAAAATTTCCTGAGCCCACATCAGGGCCTGTTGAATAAGAATGACTGGGCTCAGGAATTTGTAGGTTGGCTGGTATTGACCCAGAACACCTAATGGCACTCAGCTTGACTTAACTCTAGATTTGTTTCATTCTGATATAGACCCCTAGCTCCCTTTTTCTGAAGCATTTACTTTAGAAAATTTGTAATTGTAAATTCATTCTTGACCCCTTTGAGATGTATATCTTATCCCGGCCTCTTGTCAAATTGACAGTCCAGGACTGTCTTTCTCAAGGACCGAAGACCATCCCCTTTAAATGTAATCATTGGGACTTCCCTGGTGGTCCAATGGTTAGGACTGGGCGCTCTCATTGCCATGGCCCCAGGTCAATTCCGCTTGGGGAAGGTCCTGCAAGTCTTGCGGCACGGCCAAAAAAACAACAACAAAAAATTAAGTATGTATAAATCACTATCATCAAGAAAGAGCACCCCTATCTCTCAGACTGTGTGGGAGGGTAGGAATCTAATTTCAGCAATCACCAAGTAGCAACACAGATGGTCTAATCACATTGACCATCCTCCCCAATAACGTCCTCTAGTGATTTTCTGTTAGTTCACCACTACTAACTCTTAAATACTCTCCTGCCTTTTATTTCAGCCCAGATGAGTTGAGTCTTTCCCGCCTACTGTAATAGTCTTGAATAAAATCTTCTTTGGTTGTTTAACTTGTTTGCTGCAGTTTTTCTTTGACAGTTCCACAGGTAATTTTCATTAATATTCAAATACTACAGGAAAAACATTGCTAGATACTGAAGAGTAACCTTTAGGGAATTAAGCAATCATCAACAAACAAACAGAAACAACCTCCCCACCCTCCCAAGAACCATTTACTGTTTCTGACCTATTATTAGAAAGGATTAGTCTTTGAAATGGCTTTTTCAATGGGTCGGTTTTGACTAAGTGAAAACTCTTATTTTAGTAAACCTGGTGATAGATGCCTATATTTGTGAGATGACTGGTTAGGGCAGGTAGTGCAGTCTGCAGTAAATGAGGCTAAATAAACATATAAATGAGATATTACTGTAGGAGTAGAACTGCCTTAGAAAAAAATTAGAATAAGTTACCAGCACCCAAACTTTGCCTTGTTATCCCATAAGCTCAATTATTTTCCATATCTTCCTGAGGAAGGTACTCCTATTAGAATGTCAGCTTTCTATTATGTGGGAGCTGCTGTATCCAATGTTAAGGAACTCAGCCCTTCTTATATGTATGTATACATGGTAGCCACAAAGCTTCATGCCCAGAGGTTTTTATGGGATATGGCAGAATAAAGATGTTAACTGGACCTTTCAAGCTATCTTGGTATCCTTTCTTTAACGTGAACCAGAGTCCATAAGGATGGTGATCTATACGTCATTTAGTGTCTCTGGGCATCAGTATTTTTATATGTAAAATAAAGGAGGCTTAACTCACGTTGTAAATATTTGTATGCTTTTTTTTTTTTTTTTTTTTTTTTGCGGTACGCTGGCCTCTCACTGTTGTGGCCTCTCCCGTTGCGGAGCACAGGCTCCAGACGCACAGGCTCAGCGGCCATGGCTCACGGGACTAGCCGCTCTCCGGCATGTGGCATCCTCCCGGACCGGGGCATGAACCCACGTCCCCTGCATCCGCAGGCAGACTCTCAACCACTGCGCCGCCAGGGAAGCCCTGTATGCGTTTTGATATTCTCATTTTGCAGTCTCCTCTCTCAAAGTCAGTGGTTCAGTGATTCTATGAGTCTGTGAAACAGGACTGTGTTTTTGATGTGGTTTCAGTATTTGCATAATCTAAGAATCCAAAAACTTGAGTTCAATAAGAATGATTGTGTAAGATGACCATTCCCACTGAATATTTTACCTACTTTTTCTTCCTCGTATGCTGGCCATACTTTTTTCAGATGATTAGGTCAGATGCACCACTCGGATTATAATCAGGACTTATTAAAATGATATTGGATACTGAATAATTTGAGGATGGAAGAAAAATGTCTTTGTTATGTGGTCAGTATTGTCCTATTATAAGTAGGAATTTAATACTGCTATTTGGTTTTTTACAGCAGAGATTACTTAAAATTCTATTAACTTCTATTTTAGATTCATGAAAATTTTTGTAATTCATATTAATGTTCATGGCTATCAGTGTTTACAGGGTATATTATACCATGATCTCAGGGGTACTTTTTTCTTTCTTTCATCTATTTAAATATTAATGTCATAAATATTGGCTGAATGCTTACTGTGTAGCTCTGCTAAGTGCTGAGGATACAAAAATCAAAAAGGTGTAGCAAATAACTGCAATATAGAGATGTAAGTGCTAATGGAACTAGGCACCAAGTATTAAGGGAGTACTAAGGATGGTATGATGACTCTATGGGAGGAGACAAGGTTTTGTCAGGGAAAGCTTCAGAGAGGATGTGATATTTGACATGAGTCTTGTACAAAGAGCAGGGATTTGCTACATGGGAAAAAAAAATGTGAAAAGAGGATAGCAGAGGATGAAAAGCTTGTGAGGAAAGATTTCGAGAGAAATGATTTTCTAATAAAAGACATGAAGGCCTTTTGTTCCAGTTTCGTTAACTGCAGTTCCAATAGGAAGTCACTAACTTTGGCCTTGCAATGAAATTCAATGTGATGCTGATGAGATGATAACTGGGCCATTACTAAGATTCATGAACATTTTCCCATGGAAAATTCTCATAAAGTCTGTTGTTTCTCACAGATTCATGAGTCTGTAAAGCAAAAGGCCTATAAAGAGAAACATTTGTGCTCATGAGTGTAAAATCTTATCCCCTTTGCTGTGATTGTAGCAGGTTGGCTTGAACCTCTATGTAATAACAGTATAAATGCTACTGATGTAGACCTCCCTTTTTTTAGTCAAGAAATGTTGCCTGTTTGGTTCTTTTGTATATGCTCCAGCTGATATTGAAGACAGTTAACTAGTTTGGGATCAATTTTTTTCCTTTTTTTGCAGAATAAGAGAAAAATCAATTTGAAAGAGAACAGGCAACATTTAAGTGTGGGCTAGTTTTTTCAGATGCCTCTTGGACTCTTTTAGAGTATCATAAAATTTTGATGTTTCCTCTTTAAGTACTGTTTTATAGCTTATCAGTCAATATTATCAATCACTGCCTCTTGAAAAAAATCAAAATTGCATTACTTAAAAAGGCGTGATATAATACAATTGTTTACTCAATACCAAAACTTTCATAAGAATGTGTATAACATGTTCTCTGATTACAGGGAAAACATAAATAATACTGTTTGGATGACTGAACCATCTCTAGTAAGTTGGATATATATGAAGTCTTAAATTAGTCTTTTATTATTTTTAATTTGTTTTTAAACATCTTTATTAGAGTATAATTGCTTTACAGTGGTGTGTCAGTTTCTGCTTTATAACAAAGTGAATCAGTTATACATATACATATGTCCCCATATCTCTTCCCTCTTGCATCTCCCTTGCTCCCACCCTCCCTAGCCCACCCCTCTAGGTGGTCACAAAGCACTGAGCTGATCTCCCTGTGCTATGTGGCTGCTTCCCACTAGCTATCTATTTTACGTTTGGTAATGTATATATGTCCATGCCACTCTCTCACTTTGTCCCAGCTTACCCTTCCCCCCCACCGTATCCTCAAGTCCATTCTCTAGTAGGTCTGCATCTTTATTCCCGTCATGACCCTAGGCTCTTCTGACCATTTTCTTTTTCTTTTTTTTTTTTTAGATTCCATACATATGTGTTAGCATACGGTACTTATTTTTCTCTTTCTGCTTAATTCACTCTGTATGACAGTCTCTAGGTCCATCCACCTCACTACAAATAACTCAGTTTCGTTCCTTTTTTATGGCTGAGTAATATTACATTGTATATATGGGACACATCTTTACCCATTCATCTGTTGATGGACACTTAGGTTGCTTCCATCTCCTGGCTATTGTAAATAGAGCTGCAATGAACATTTTGGTACATGACTCTTTTCGAATTATGGTTTTCTCAGGGTATATGCCCAGTAGTGGGATTGCTGGGTCATATGGTAGTTCTATTTGTAGTTTTTTAAGGAACCTCCATACTGTTCTCCATAGTGGCTGTATCAATTTACATTCCCACCAAGAGTGCAAGAGGGTTCCCTTTTCTCCACACCCTCTCCAGCATTTATCGTTTATAGATTTTTTGCTGATGGCCATTCTGACTGGTGTGAGATGATATCTCATTGTAGTTTTGATTTGCATTTCTCTAATGATTAATGATGTTGAGCATTCTTTCATGTGTTTGTTGCCAATCTGTATATCTTCTTGGGAGAAATGTCTATTTAGGTCTTCTGCCCATTTTTAGATTGGGTTGTCTGTTTTTTGATATTGAGCTGCATGAGTTGCTTGTATGTTTTGGAGATTAATCCTTTGTCAGTTGCTTCATTTGAAAATATTTTCTCCCATTCTGAGGGTTGTCTTCTGGTCTTGTTTATGGTTTCCTTTGCTGTGCAAAAGCTGTTAAGTTTCATTAGGTTCCATCTGTTTATTTTTGTTTTTATTTCCATTTCTCTAGTAGGTGGGTCAAAAAGGATCTTGCTGTGATTTATGTCATAGAATATTCTGCCTATGGTTTCCTCTAAGAGTTTGATGGTGTCTGTCTTTACATTTAGGTCTTTAATCCATTTTGAGTTTATTTTTGTGTACGGTGTTAGGGAGTGTTCTAATTTCATTCTTTTACATGTTGCTGTCCAGATTTCCCAGCACCACTTATTGAAGAGGCTGTCTTTTCTCCACTGTATATTCTTGCCTTCTTTATCAAAGATAAGGTGAAATATGTGCATGGGTTTATCTCTGGGCTTTCTATCCTGTTCCATTGATCTGTATTTCTGTTTTTGTGCCAGTACCATACTGTCTTGATTACTGTAGCTTTGTAGTATAGTCTGAAGTCCAGGAGCCTGATTCCTCCAGCTCCGTTTTTCTTTCTCAAGATTGCTTTGGCTATTCAGGGTCTTTTGTGTTTCCATACAAATTGTGAAATTTTTTGTTCTAGTTCTGTGAAAAATGCCAGTTGTAGTTTGATAGGGATTGCATTGAATCTGTAGATTGCTTTGGGTAGTAGACTCATTTTCACAATGTTGATTCTTCCAATCCAAGAACATGGTATATCTCTCCATCTATTTGTATTATCTTTAATTTCTTGCATCAGTGTCTTATAATTTTCTGCATACAGGTCTTTTGTCTCCTTAGGTAGGTTTATTCCTAGGTATTTTATTCTTTATGTTGCCATGGTAAATGGGAGTGTTTTCTTAATTTCACTTTCAGATTTTTCATCATTAGTGTATAGGAATGCAAGAGATTTCTGTGCATTAATTTTGTATCCTGCTACTTTATCAAATTCATTGATTAGCTCTAGTAGTTTTCTGTAGAATCTTTAGGATTCTCTATGTATAGTATTATGTCATCTACAAACAGTGACAGCTTTACTTCTTCTTTTCCGATTTGGATTCCTTTTATTTCTTTTTTTTCTCTGATTGCTGTGGCTAAAACGTCCAAAACTATGTTGAATAATAGTGGTGAGAGTGGGCAACTTTGTCTTGTTCCTGATCTTGGTGGAAATGGTTTCAGTTTTTCACCATTGAGGACTATGTTGGCTGTGGGTTTTTCATATATCGCCTTTATTATATTGAGGAAAGTTCCCTCTATGCCTACTTTCTGGAGGGTTTTTATCATAAATGGGTGTTGAATTTTGTTGAAAGCTTTCTCTGCATCTATTGAGATGATCATATGGTTTTTCTCCTTCAGTTTGTTAATATGGTGTATCACATTGATTGATTTGCATATATTGAAGAATTCTTGCATTCCTGGAATAAACCCCACTTGATCATGGTGTATGATCCTTTTAACCTGCTGTTGGATTCTGTTTGCTAGTATTTTGTTGAGGATTTTTGCATCTATGTTCATCAGTGATATTGGCCTGTAGTTTTCTTTCTTTGTGACATCTTTGTCTGGTTTTGGTATCAGAGTGATGGTGGTCTCGTAGATTGAGTTTGGGAGTGTTCCTCCCTTTGCTATATTTAAATTAGTCTTCTTTTAGACTAATAATCATTAGAGAAACTTTGCTTTTATTATTATTTTGGGACAACTGGGAAAAGAGATTCTTCTTTAAAAGTTTTTTCCTTTTTTTTTCTTTTTTAAACTTTTAAAGAAGTTAAAATTCAAGAAAGAAATTACAGTACAATGCCAAAGCAGGGCTTTCCATAGCAGCAAATTAGAGAGGGCTAATTTGTGGGCATGGCTATGCCTTGTTAACTATATGAAGGTTTTTCCTTTAAAATCTCAATGAGGAAATTTTAGGAATCTCAGTGGTATCTTCCAGGAGATTTAAATCTCTCTCCCAGTTTCTTCATTTTAGGTATCCTTCCAATAAAAAAGCTTATATTTCTGGCACACTCTAAAACCTAAAAGAATATTCAATGTTTAACTGTAATAAGAAACTCTGTTGACAAAGATGTTTAAAGTACCCAGGTTCTTAAGGGATGAAAGATCTTATTTCACCTCTTCTTATTGAAAGAGAGGAATCAGTGATGCATGTGCAATTTAGGTCCTGGAGTTCTGTGCTCAAGTAATACGTAAAACTTAATGAACTGACTTATGCACTTTCCCAGTTAACTTTGTTTTACATATGGATATTGGTTTCTTCATTTTCTTAGTGTTTTTAGGGGCTTAAATACTAATTTGGTTGACTTGTGCTGCTCAAAATTTTCTGAAAAAACTGATTTAATGGTTTACCAGGGGAAATGACACATGGCCTTGTTGGCTTTGTTTAGTTGTAACAGAGAGAAAAGAGCTATTGTACATACAACATTGGGCATTACATTGTAATTTGGGTTTCTTTTATCACAGCAAAGACAGTAGACTACTGTTGAGAGAGAAAACACTCTATACTACATTTGAATGCTTCTTTTCTGTATTGGTAGAGTCAAAATCTTGGTAATTCTCAAAAAAATTTTTTTATAATAAATCACATTTTCCTGGTGAAGTTGAAGTGGGTTTCATTTCAAGATAAGGACTAACCAGTTACCTACCAGTTGATCATATGGAGAAACATTGCATTCATCTGAAAGTAAGAAGTTAGCCAACTGCAAAGTTAGAGAGTATAGTCCACAAGACTACCCTCACCTCTGATACTAATTACAAGTTTCGGGGTTATCAAGAAGGTTCTCCTTAAGCTTCAAAAATTTGCTGGGAGTCACAGAACTCACTGAAAGCTATTATACTTAACAGTTGTGGTTTACTACAGTGAAAGGATACAGATTAAAATTAGCCAAGGGAAGAAGTGCATGGGACAGAGTCCAGGAGGGTTCCAAACACAGAGCTGCCAGTTGTCCTCTCTTCCTGGAGTCATGGACAGCATTGCATTCTCAACAATGATGTGTGATAACACACACAGAGTATTGCTAACCAGGGAAGCTCTCCTGAGCCTTAGTGTCCAGGCTTTTATTTGGGCTCCATGGTTTGCCCATATGGTTGACTTTTCATTGCCATCCCTCCTGGAGGTAGTGTGGTTACTACATGGCCCAAACCACTCCTCATAATTCACATTTTTAGACTGTTAGGCAGTCATGGCTCTAAGTTAGCAAAGACATTCTTCCTAGAGATCACCTCCTGGCCAAAGAGGACAAAAGCTGATGTCTCTTTGAGTAAGGTTAATTCTTTAATACACAATGTGTGTATTAAACAATATGAATAGCTGTGAGAAAGAGCTGAGCATTTTGAAGGTGAAGTCTGTCTTTTAGATTGTGACATTTTGTTGTTGTTGTTGTTGCAGAATCTTCATGAGTGGTCAGAAGTGATTAGCTAGGAACCAGATCTCAGCTGATGTTTCCTGGTTTGTGTGTGTGTTAGGCATGTGATACAAAAAGCTGTTTTATTTTCCTTAGCTTCAGTTTCATGGATAATGAAACCAGAATCATCAACCCTAGCTATTTCACTAGATTTTAGTGAAACCTAAATAATGAAAAGTGTAAAAGTGCTTCACAAAGTTCCATAGTAATGTAATTGATAATATTTAACATCTCTGAAAAAGAGCTGGCAGTTATGAGTAATTAAACCATTTGAGTTAGTAATTTTTGACTTGAAATTGTAAAGAATATTGTTAGCAAAGGCCACGACTATTTTAAATAGAATTTAGTGCTAAAATATACAAAGAATAAATGTTTAAATATTTTATTTCAGATATATGATTTCTAGTATGGACTGCAAGGCATTTTTATAGACAAAGCTCTTTTACAAAAGTAAAAAGTATGAGCTTTAAATAGAGATAGTTCAAGAAACATGGGAACACTGGAGGATCAATTATATGTATGTATAATGCATTCGTCCACACATCTTACATGGATTATGTCATCATTTAATAATTTAACCATGGCAGAAATATAGTCTGCTGATGCATTTCATAATTTAAGAAATAATGTCAAATAGAATTAGAACTAGTGGGAAGCTGCCTTTGTACAATACCTTGTGCTCCTTGTGTAAATAGGGATTATTTAAATTTGTTTAGCAAAATGCAGCTGCTGACAAATAATACTTGTGCTTTTTGAGACTGTCATCATTTGAGAAGCTGAATAACCAACAGTTACATTCCAGCTATATGCAGAACATTTCATTTTAAGAATGCTTGTAGGAAGAAAATATATCCATGCACACCCATTGACTTTTGTTACCAGTTATAAACTTGATATATTGTCTTAGTTTGTTCCTTTTGTTGGAAAAAGAAAAGGGAGGAATTATCCATCTGGCTCCTGTCCTGAAGTTTAACCCAAGAGGGAGGTGATGTAGGGTGAAAACTTAGAATCCTCGCACCAAATCAATGTCTTGCTGACATCGTGAAGCTGTGTATACTTCTGAAGTGCCAAGGTTCTCTGCACGGTCCCTGTTACCCACCTCTAATTCTTTCGCATACAAGATCTTCCAGATGTTCCTGAGGAGAATGTGTCTCTTTATAGTAAAAGTTATATTAGCTATCATTTTCCACATATTCCTATGGTACCCATTTACAAGAATTTGTAGTACATACCCAAACATCTGCAGATATTATCTCCATAATTACATTTGAAATTACTAGCCACCTGTCAGCATGGGGATTACTACTATGAAGAATGTCAAATGGGAATTAAAGTTTTTATTAGGTCACCAGCATTCTACCATAGACATATTGTGGGCAGATAGGACTGTTTCAACACACAGTTTTATTAGGTACAATAAATTTGGAGGCTACATACCGCACTGTTACTGCATATGCATATTTACTGTGTGCATATGAATTTGGCACTAACTGAAAACTGTTGAGGATGGTAGTAGCACCTTGGGGTTTGGGTTTTAGATGAAAAAGAGATGTTTGGCTTCTTCATTTCTTGTACCAAAATATATTTGTTTAAAAAGCAAGTGAAGCTACTTAGAAAACATGTTGCTTTGACTCATGGAAATGCCACGAACTTTAATTTTGCAAATGAATAACTATATTGGAGAGGATAACTTCTAAGAATTAGGGAGAGGAAGAGAACAGAAGAGTTGGGAAGCTGAAGAAGGAGTTTAATGGATGTGGCACAACAACTATGGAATATCTCATAGTGCCCGTGTGAGAAGTAAGAGCAAGGGATATTGGTTTGCCTTTGACCTCTGCTTACTCTCCCAGGACTAATAGATAATATTTGAAAGTTTGCAATGTGACAGGTGCTGTGTTGAGCATTTAATGTGTATTGAATCTGCATAATGCCACTTTGAACCAGGAATTATTATCATCATCATCTCCTCATCATGTTTTGAGAGACAAAAAAATTGAAGATTGCCCACAGTCACATAGCTAGTCAGTAGTGAAGCTGGGACTTCTGTCATCTACACTTTGTATTTGAAGTCACTAGTGATCTCCATGCTGCTAAACCCAGTTGGCTTTTCTCAGTCTTCATCTTATTTGACTCAATAGTAGAATTTGAATAATAGAATATATACTCCTTGAAGTGTTTTTTTAAATTTCCTCTTGGCTTCAAGGATAGCAGTTACTCCCTGTTTTCCTCCTTCTGGATACTGAGTCTTAAGGTGGTGCTTCTTTGTCTCTTCGGGGCTCAGTCCTGATCTTTTCTTTGCTATTTCACTCACTGACTGGGGGATTTCATCTGGTTTCAAAACCTGCAATACCTTCTCTAGGCAAATGTCCCCTTATGTGTATCTTCAGGCTAGTCTTCACCAGACTCAAGGCCTCCTTCAGACTTAGCTTGTTTCTGTCTTTTCCTCTATGTGGCTGATAAGAGAGAGATAAGATCTGAGGTTCCAGTTTGGACTCAGAAGCCCTTTAGGTCTCTAGCATAATACACAGTAAATTATAACTCATAGTATAGTCTTCGTTTGAGTTTAGGGCCCAATGCATGCCTAATAATAAAGGGTTTTTTTCTTTCTTTTTCCTTTGCCAATATTCCCTATGGTCTGCTTCCCTAGGAACCTTATGGCAAGGGATATTCCCTGTGGTCTGGAGCAGGATTCAGATATTTCTGGATTCTCTG
The DNA here is from genome assembly GCF_963455315.2 of Globicephala melas. NCBI lineage: Eukaryota > Metazoa > Chordata > Mammalia > Artiodactyla > Delphinidae > Globicephala > Globicephala melas. The sequence continues at coordinate 14,773,035 of NC_083318.1, forward strand.
GCTAAAAACATCTTATTAAATCTAAGTCCTATTTCAACTTTTAACTGTTGGACTTGCACAGTAATATACTTTTTGAGGGTATAGGCATATTGAATCTAGAGAATGTACAGCAAAGTGTTTTTTGGTGACAGCTTTTCAGAGGAACTTGAATCACCCCTGTATGATTTGACATACTAAGATATGATATGTACCCTTTATAAAACTTGGTGGGCTTTTCAGTAAGGCCAAATTTGGATTTGTTTCCTGGAAATATCAAGGATGGTTTTTAAGAGGTAATAAAATTCAAATTGTCTTCAAGCTTTTTAATAAAGGGCAGGAGTTTGGAAGAGTTCCACAAGCTGGGGAAATGGCATGTTAACAGTTCTGGTGGTGAAAACAAGAAGGCACATCTGGGAAATTACAAGTAGCATGGCAAGTGTATAGAATGCATGTAGAGAGTGACAGGATGATGCCAAAAGGTGGGCAGAATAAGAAACATGAATTGTCTTGGACTCCCAAGAAGGCCTGTAAATGGCATCTTTGTTTTTCTTGCTTTAGTTATAAATCAGTTGAATATTAAAATGGAGTCAGCGGAACTAAACATCAACTCTATTAATGATAAAACTCATATGGGAGAAAGTGACATGGATGTGTGACAACAGTGGACTTCTTACTGAAGTTCAGCATTAGGCAGACTTACTTACCTAGTCACAGGGGTGGCCATGCACAGTATAGTTCACCACCCACAGAGCCCTGCTTTTATGAAACTTATTACAAGGAGGAGCAGAGAAAAATGTCAGCTCTCTGAGTCCCATTGAGAAAGAAGAGGAGGGAACTGAGCTTTCTCAGACTTTACAATCAGAAAATGAATACTACTTCAACGAGGACAATTAAGGAGTGGGTTAAAAGACCTGGAGTGTTTAGAAGTCTAGAGGAGTGAAAAAGAAGCATTACCCTTACCCTCTGCATTCTTTATGCAATGGGAAAGGATTGAAAAACTTTAAGCAGGAAATCAATGAATATTTGTTTAGTGGTTGGTTGTGAGGTTTGGTAGGTAGATACCGGACCCTTAGGGCCTTTAGTGTTAAGGTACAGGTTTTTTTTTTTTTTTTTGCGTTACGCGGGCCTCTCACTGTTGTGGCCTCTCCCGTTGCGCAGCACAGGCTCCGGACACGCAGGCTCAGCGGCCATGGCTCACGGGCCCAGCCATTCCGCGGCTTGTGGGATCTTCCCGGACCGGGGCACGAACCCGTGTCCCCTGCATCGGCAGGCGGACTCTCAACTACTGCGCCACCAGGGAAGCCCAAGATACAGGTTTTAAATGAATTTAGTAGGCAACAGAGAGCCATCAGCATTACTGAGCAGGAACTGTTTCATCTGGATGTGATGTGCAGGACTGAAGAGATTTGAGATGAACTGGAGGAGAGGAACCCAAGTAGTAAGCAATGATAATTGCAGTAGGCAGTAACTGGAACTACTGAGGTGTTTTAGAGATGGAAGGAAGGAACAGATGTAACAGTAAGAATGGATAAATAGAACTTGATGAGTGGTTGAAGAGAGGAAAGAGGGAGAAATCAAGCCTCAACCTTGGGTTACTCTGCCCATGTGATCAGGAGACAACTGGATCATATTAACAGAGAAGAAGAAGGTGCTGGTTGGAGAAGATGGTAGATTCACGTGACTATTGGAGGTGGAGATCTGGAGTTTGAGATAGGCGTTAGACAGTTTATTTAAATGTGAGAGGCTTCTAACCAAAATGTGAGTTGAAGCTATGACATTAATACAACATAATGTATAAAAAGAGGAGAGAATAAGACTGAGATATGAGACATAATATAGAAGGACTAGAAAGAGAAAAAATAGGGTAGCCGGAGTCAGAGGTAGGAGGAGGACTGGAGAAATAAAGAAATTCAGGCCAAATACATACTAGAAATCATCAGATAACTGTCAAAAATGGTAGTTGCTTAATGATAAAGACTACAAATTGTGTAAACCCTTTCCTCCTTGACAGTTGTATTGAACACAGTATGAAGAGTAATGTTTATTAAGGTTTCTGGCATGTGGAATTGTCTGATTAAGAAGGACTGGAAAATATACCAATGAAAATGGAGGGTATAGGTGATTTACTCATAATTGAACGTAGATACTCTTGAAGGCAGTGAAAGAACTAATAGAGGAAAAGTGGAGTAGAGTGGGGAGTCAGTTGGAAAAGAATGGGAGCTTGGAAAAAGACAGCCAATGAAAGGTTTCTGCCAAGGTTGCTAAGTGTGAATGATAGATATTTAGAATGTTAGAGGGTAGGAATCATTTTTTCTTCAATTACTGTCAAGTAAAGTTATTAAGTACTTGATAACAATCTGTATAATTCAAGAGATGGTGCATTTTGGGAGACTATGTATGAGAAACCCACCCTGGTTTACTCACACAGTAGACATATCTCCTGCTATTAGTGTAGATTGGCTGTAAGAGAATTCTGAATCACTGATTATTTTCTTATTCCTTTGCTTTGCTTGCATTCAGATATAAAACTTAAGAGGACAAAACAATATGTGTGGAATTAATTATCAGACATCATAATTCAAGTGACCATAATTAGACCCTTGGGTCTTGAACTCTCTGAAGAAAAACTGATATATGATATTTATAACTATTTCCAGTGTCTAAGCATTCAATATCCAGAAAGTGAGCTCTTCAAAATATTTCTTTTAGCAAGTTTTAAGAGAAACCTTTAATCTGTAATATGGTTAAACCTTGTGATTCTTCCCATAGTGTGGAGTTTCTCTGCCAAGTGAGACTGCCTTCTACCATGTGAGTCAGAGCTGTGTTATATATTAGTTGGCTCAGGGGATATTACAGAAAAATTTCTCTGTACATCATTTGGCCTAGAGGAATTTCCGAGAATGCCTTTTTGCTTATTAATTAGCCAAAAAAGCCTTCTAATATTACATTTGACATTTTTTATTCATAAAATCCTTTCTTTCAGTAACTGTCATTTTAAAAAGATGGTGTTACAGATTGGAAAAGAAATTTTCTTTTTCAGAGGAGCTGTTTTTCTCCTAAAATTAAAACATTGGCAAGATTTAAGGTTATTATATAGAATAGATCAAACTTGTCATCAGTGCAGGGGTCCCTTTCCTAAAACTGATGATTATTGATTATCTAGCCTCTGCTTGAACAATTCTTTTGTGCAAGTCATTTTTTTGGTATTGAATCAGAATCTACATTTTAGTTTCATCGAATTAATTAATTAATATGCCGGTACACCTTCTGATACTTTACATCTTGTGACTGTTTTTAAATATTTGAAGGCAGCCATTTTATCCTGGTGCCTTACCCTCATGTCTTATCTTTGTTGGGTATAAAGTCCCTTTTACCTCTACCACTATTCATGCACATGCCTCCAGTTCTTTCAGCTTCTAAGATGTACACTGCTAGATAAAATACTTAATTAAAACCCTTGGTATTGGAGAAGTAGCTTTGACTTTTGGACTAAATTGCAATTTTTCTAGAATTACTTAATTTGCTTTCTCTATATTTAAACATAATAATTTTGAAAGTACATAGATATGAAAAATAAATCAGTCTTATTCTAGACTGTAGAAGATGTTTTGATTAGCTAAAGAGTGGATGAGACCAGAGATAAAATAGGTTCAGATATTAAAAAAGTAAATTTCTACTTCTTCCACTGCTTACCTATTCTTCAAAGATATACACTTACATCAATTAGAAAACCAGTAGCAAATGTTTTATTGTATGAAAAGTTTTATAAGGTGAACAACTTACTACTTCCCCATCTGTCCTACAATTTTTTATTTCTATATATGTTATATTCATCCTTATCTATATTCATTCTGTAACTTTCTAGTTAATGAAACATGGGCAGTGGTGAAGATGACAGGCAGAGGGGTACAGTAATGTGGAAGGTATAATCCATCATAGAAAAGGAGAGAATAAGGAGCAGCCTTTGGTGTTCTGTATTTTTGGAGTTAAAGAAAGCCCCTCACCATCTAGCAAAACTATCAGCCTCCACTTATGAAACAGTAGAGGTCACTCTGGCAATCTCTCCTTCCAGGCAAGGCAAATAATCATATCTGATTGGAATCATGCCTACTGAGAAGATATAACTCCATAATTTTCCTTTATGGCCTCCCCAGAGTGAGACTATAAGATGTAGCAGTCTACTTTGGATATTGCCAGCATATCATGTAGAACCATCTCTAAATATGGCCCATGTTTTTCTTCCTCAGTCAATTGGTCATGAAGAATTTCCTATAAGAACATAGGTGCAGGTTGAGAGAGAGGAGAAGGAAGATAACATAGCAGAAATAGGGTCCATGGCTTCTAGGCCACTTGCTCGTGCAATTTACTTGTGGTTTTAAGAACCTGCTCAAGCCTAATTTTGTATATTCCACTTTCATTTGATAATGAATGTTGTAGTGTAGGCCCACACTTAAGGTATGATGATTCAGACAACACCCACTTCATGATGGGAATCTCAAGTCATATGGTAACTTTGCGGGCTGTGGCCAAACCCTTCAGCCTCTGTTAAGGTCCAATAGCATGCCAAAGCTGGTTTTTCAAGAGGAGAATAGTTATCTTCAAAGAAGAGTAGAGCTTTGCTTAAAATCCAATAGGTCTGTACTGTGATTTACCTATAAAGGCCTGTTAAGAGCTCCATACAGCATTCCTGTCTTGCAGAAACACTCTAAGCTTAGACTACTGGGTTAGCTGGACCATAAGACTCAAGTCTCAGAGCAGCTTGCACATCATCCTGGAAAAGTTACAGTACCTTATCTTGTTCTGAGTGCCATTCAAAATTAGCAGCTCTTCGGCTTACTTGGAAAAAGGATCAGAGACGCATGCCCAAATGAGATATACGTTCTCTCTATAATCTCAAGGTGCCTGTTAGGCATTGAGCTTCTTTCTGAGTGGTAGGGGGAGTCCGATACAGCAATTTGACCTTCATTTTGGAATGGATGTAAACTAAGAATGATCTTTACAGTTTTAAATGGTTGAAAAAAAATAAAATCAATAATATTTTGTGATATGAAAATTATATAAAATTCAAACTTCATGAATTTGAAAAATTCCTATATAAAAATATGAGTCAAAAAATAAAGTTTTATTGGAACACAGGCACACCCTTTTGTTTATGTCATCTCTATGGCTGCTTCCATACTAAAACAGCAGATTTGATTAGTTATGGCAGTGACAGTAGAGTTCACAAAACCTACAATGTTTATTATTTGGCTTTTTATAGAAAATGTTTACCATCTCCTGCAATTTACAATTCTAGTCTAATAAATCTAGAAAATCAAAATGAAATGAAAAAACATTCTGGGAAAATATGAAACACCAAAATTTAAATAAGCAATATGAGACTTCAAATATAAGACTAGCTAGTATAGAATAAATTTAGAAATATTGTCAAGAAATGGTTTCTAAATAAGGCTCTGGGTCTATATTGTGTCATAGGTGACTCCATTTAACATTTGATGAATCAGGTAATCTTCCTGCCATAAAACATAAAAATATATATACAAAATATAAAATATGAATTATACTGGTGAATAGAAAATGTTAAAATTATCCCAGTTTGTTTTACAAAGCCAATATAATACTGAATCCAAAATGAAAAACTGAAAATAATCTTTAAAATGAGAGGATTATGTAGGTAAATTATGTTGCATTAACTAGTTGGAAAATTATTACATAGTCAATAAAACACATAAATATTAATATAATCTATAGTATATAAATTGCTAATGATATAACGTTAAGTAAAAAAAGCAGGGTATAAAATTGTATCTACCCTATATTACTTGCATGTATAAAATACACGTGGGAGACAAAAGGATTATAAGTAAACATACCAGTGTTGACACTGATCTTCTTAGGGTAGTGAAATTATATAAGGTTTTGAAAATATTCTGTTTAAATAAATCTTTTATAATGTGATTATATTCACTTTATAATAAAAGGAAAATTCAAATTAAAAATATATCACCCACATCATTTTTATATGAATTACTGATATTTCACCTTCTCGTAGATTTGGTGGGAAATTAATTTTTTTGGACTATATAGAATATTTTACCTGCCCCTACTAAATTTCATCATGCTAATTTTGGCTTTTCCTTATAGTATATGGAATTTTTTTCAATGTTGAGTCACTTATTGATATTAACTTTTATCATTCACATCTGTAGATTTGATCAACATATCTTCTTTTTTGCTTTTATCAAAATTGTTTATAAAAATATTTACCACTAAAATGAAACCACTGTCTTGGAGTTCTCGATGTACCTTCTACATATCAAATACAGTAGACCAATCTCAGTTCTCATTTTTCTATATTATGGAATATTGACCGCTGCCTCCTAAAATGTTCTTTTCACTTGAGCACAGCCATCCTAGTTTTCTGCCGTTATTCCTCCCACCTATATGGGAGCATTCTTAAGGCTGTACATATTCTGACCATTGTTCTTTTTCTGTTCCTTTCCTTATCTGCTTCCAATTTTCTAAACATCACTTCTGTGAAGCTGACTCCCAGTTATCTATCTGAGGTCTCTTCCTCTGATCTCTGGACCTGTATTTGTAAGTGTTTTCTTGACATCTCCACCTGATAGTTCTGCAGGAACTTAAACTCAGCATTCCCCAAACTCTACTTTGATGACAGCACTATTCTTGTCACCTAATTTTGGAGTCATATTTGACCTTTCTCCACTTTCCTTTATCTAGTTAGTTGCCATTGGGTGAATTCTATCTAAGCAGCATTTCTTGGTCTTTCTACCCAGACTGAGACGCAGTGTGCTGAGTTGTTAGGGCCCTGGACGCAGACTACTTGAGTTCAAGTTAGCACCTCACCAAAAACTACTGTGTGCCATTGAGTAATTTTCTTAAGCTCTCTGTGGCTCAGTTTCCTCATTTGTAAATTGGAGATGGCAATATTTTTAGCCATATATCTCATAGGGTTATTTTGAAAATGAAAAGATAATGTATGTTATGTCCTAGAACAGTAGTGCTCAGTCAATCTTTTATTATTATTTCCATTCCACCTTATTTCAGGCTCTTTTTATTTCTAAGGTCGATGGCTATTGTATCATGTCAAGGATGGATAATCTGCTTCTGCAGGATAGATCTATATTATTTATTTGAGATACAGTTTTAAAGTTTATATGGAATCCTCTGAATTCGGCTAAGATTTATGTCTCACGTGACTTCTGATTAAGTAAATGGGAAAACTGCGCATTGGAAATATTTTGTTCCCATCATATGGGGGCGGGGTAGCATTTAGTGTAAAACCAGCAGGTTAAGAAGAAACCTCAAAAAATCCAAAGACAGATGTACAGTTGGAATGTAAAAATAAAAACAAAACAGAAGTGCTCACACAATATCAACTCAGGCAAAAATAGTTTGGGGAGAATTTACGGATCAGAAAATCTCAGAACAGGGAAACGGGAAGCTGTGGTGTCGCCTCTGGACATCTCTGCAAGGATTATTTGGTTAAGCAGCAACATCAAGTAATTCCCCTCTGTAGAGTCATATGCACTCTGGGTCACAATGTACAGCAAGAGACACAGAGTTCCCTTTTCTGTTTTTCTTTCATCCGCAGACAACCACTTTTTACCTCAGTCAAGCCATTTGCTCAGAATGAAAACCTCATTTATGTAATCGTTTTACATGTTTCTGCTAATTGTTTATTTCTCAGAAAAGCATTTATGATATTTCCCCATTCTCATTGTGTGCTAATCTTAAATGGTTCTAATTTGAATTTCTTACAAAACACACATCTTAAAAAGTTTACTGAAGCATAGAAAGAGTTCCCACAGTTTCCAGTTTCCTTGCATCATGGTTTCTTTTAAAATGGCACCTGGGAAATATTGACTAAGTTTTAATAGTCTGTTTCCTTTGTCCTGTGGCTTATTCCTGTCTGTTTCTAAGTTGTGTAATATTTATCCATGTGCCAAAGAATTGTGAAGTATTTTATGGACTCTTCAGAAAGAATGATTGAATATTATATAAAGAACTTAACTTCATAATTTTATAATAGGCCTGTGACAACAGAATTAAGTTTCTGTTGTTCCTGGTTTTAAGTATCATGGAAAGACAGTAACCTTGACTTGCTGAAGCATTCGGAACTCTTGAACTGGCTTTTTTATTGTGCTATCAACTGAGGGGAGCAAAGTTCCCTTTATGTTACTCTAAGATGAAGAATTCAGAAGCTAGTAAAATGTGACTATCTATCTATATCGATCTACCTACCTACCTATGTATTCATCCATCTGTCATCCAACCCTGCAGTTCTCCTCGTTGCATTCATGCTGGTAATCAGTATCCCATTCCTGCTTCATCCCCTAGAATTTTACCTTCATCCCCTTTCAACATGAGGCAACATTGGGTAGTGTTAAGATTAGAGCTTCTGGAGTTAGATCTGAGTTTTAACTGAGGGCAGCCATTTGTTTGCTGTGTGATTATGGGTAAATCAGTTAATCTGTCTTCTCATCTGGAAAAGAAGGTGGTCATTAAGTGCTTCTGCAGATTGTTATGAGGATTAACTAGGGTGTAATGTATGTAAAAACTTGACCCTCTCTGATGGAAAGGAAGGACAGTGTTAAGATCTGAAATTTTTGGAGCCTGTCCTTTGACCTGCGCTTCCCAGATCTCTCTTTGAATCTTATTGACTATCTTTGGGGTTTTATTTCTGTTCTGGTTGTACAACTTCTTCCTTTTTCCAAGACTAAGGCTTTTATCCTTAATCTTTGGAATTTTCATTTTAACTATCCTTTTGTTCTTAGCTTCTGGAAGGTTTGCTTAATTGTTACATTTTTCAGTAACTTCTGGTCTGAGGGATATATCTGTGAGAACAGGAGGAGGAGGCAAGGGGAAAGTAAGGGGAAGTTTCTCTTTAAATTTTGGGTCCTGGATCCCAGAGGAGAGTTGGGCTGACAACTCTCAACTCCTGAAGATCTAAACAGAGTTGTAGTATCATTCATGGATGATAACTTGCTTTAACCCTAGGTCGAGAGGATATTATATTTCATCAACCAGGAACAATCTAACACTACAAATTCAGGTACCACCAAAAATCACTTTTCCTCCCAAATTACATTTATTTTTTCACCTGTAGTGATGCTAATATACTTTCTCTTTTCTTTTTGTATCTGATTGAGATTCCTAGTTTTGATTGAAAGCCAAACCACACCTCCTGTACATCCTTTTGTCTATAGAACATGTTCTTTGGAATCACTGTCTTTTATGATGGCTATGATTTAGATACGCTTTTAGTCAGAGTGATTACCTATGTGCCAGTTGGATCAAGTTTCACTCCAGGGGCAGCTTGTTGCCCTAATTAGGAAAGCACCATTCAGGATTGTTTTCTGTGTTTAAGCAAGAAGCCAAAGTTACACAGAGGTAGCTACTGTGAGAACTTCTGTTATTGTACCAGTATCTAATATTGCTAGTAAGCATACTGAATATCAAAAATCAGTTTCCCTTTGTAGCACCTCAGGCTGGATTTCAAATCAGTTATTTGTCTAGCAGTGTAAATCCATCATTAAATCTCTCCTTGCCTGATACTGACTGTAAAGTACCCGAATCTTGTCTCTGGAATATTGTGTCTGTGCTGAGTGCATGACTGGCTTTGTACTCATGTGACCTGTGCTTGGAAGAGACTCACACTTGGTTTAATGCTCTGCTCTTGCCATCCTGAAATTCGTATAATTTTTGAAGAAGGAACTCCCCACCTTTATTTTGCCCTGGGCTCCACAGATCATTTAGCCAGTCCTGACTGAATTAGCTTTTCATGCAAGGACACTTGAAAGGATAGAGCCGGCACTTCATCGAGTTTATCATGTTGAAGGAAAGCTTATGTCTGCTTATTTAATGAATGTTGAAATGTGGGGTAGCTGCTTTGAAACTTGTTTCAGTTAGAACCAATGAAGTTGTGGGGAGTAGCTAACCCTCTTCTCCTTCATTGACTGTTGTTTTCTACCAAAAAGAACCTAAGATTTACAAAACCAAATTATCTTAGGTAGGTTCACAACAATGTCATCTAGGTTTCAAGGGCTACTTAGATCATCATAGCAAAGAGAAATAAAACTCTTGCTATAGAACACTTTGTAATTTTGGTGCAGTTCACCTTGTATCAGTGTTCTAATCAGAAAATTAAATAATATCAGATTATAAAAAATGATTAGTTTTACTTATTTTGCTAAAAGTCATAATTTTTCATCCTATCCCTCTACATCAGAGCACAATATCTCTGTATACAGTTCAACTGGAAACAGTAGATTGGATTGTGTTTTTATATAGAGCACATGATTTTTCAAAGGATCAGTTCATGGATTAGGCAGTACTCCTAAACCTCAGCCTTTAGAGCAAGATTTGATTTAAAACCTCATGCATAGAGGCAGATTATTGCCCAGTAACATTGATTGAGTGATGGTCTGACAAGGATCCTGGAAGATGGGGCATTATTTTTAATTTAAAAAAATTTATATAAGCCATATTTTTGTTCCCCTTTGTTATGACTGTACTTTTTTTTTTTTTTTTGTATTTGCAGTTAGAATGTAGACATATTTTCCAAATGAATGAAAACTCAGTTTGCAATGAGATGGCAGAGCCCCTTTTATGGAGAAAGAAAGCCTGGGGACTCATAGAGGCCTGTTTCAGGCTAGACTGGAAATAAAAAAATTATATTTTCTGGCCTTTAAGGAACATTCTGTTGACTCAAAGCTTTTTATCTTATTGTGAAAATGTATAATTCCTCTTTCTATAAAACCACTAGGGATTGTTCTACCTGTTGGTTGTTGATGCCTTCTCCAGTATAGGTTGCTTTTTTGCCTTTAAAATTTTTTTACCCTAGTGGAATGAAGAGTAAAGGAGAGGTGAGAGCTACAGCCCTGCTCTTTCACAGGTTTAATTACTTAGGCAACTAAGACAAAATTAGAGTATTTTAACAACTAATCCACCCCCTCTCCTCCCAAAAAATTACCCCAGAGTCTTTTTTTTTTTAAATAGGTACATCAAAACCTTTTTAGCAGTGACACTGTGGTGAAGGCCTGTTGCAGGTCTGACTGGCATTAGGAAATGAGCAGTATGACTCACAGCTCTTTACTCATTCCTAAGAATCTACCCAGCATTTGTCCGGGAACCTGTGACTGAATTTAAAGGTGGACATCCAGCAAGCACTGTTCATTTCTTTCTGGCCTTGTGAACATGTGAAACCATTAGAGTTATAGATACCTTGTATTTATTGCCTATTTGGGGATATATTTCACATTTGAATGGATTAGGTAAACTAGACAACAACAAGAAAACAAAAAACTCAACATTAACAACTAAACAAAACAACAACAGGAAAACAAAACAAAAAAACTCAAAATTAACAACTCAGCTTTCTCAATTTCTTCTATTTTTCGTTGGACTTATTGTGTTGGGTTGTGGGTGCATCGAGTTATTTAGAACAAAGCAGCACTCTGGGTTTTATAGCTAGAGCTATTTTTTTTCCTCTTTAATCAGCTTCTGTGGATTTTGAATAACAACATTCCAACCTTGTGTTCTTATGTTAATTTTAGAAGTAATCAGTACTAGAATTTTCTTTCCAACGTGCTTCCAACACTAAAAACTCTATCAAGTTTATTAGACCTCATTCACAAGGGTCATGCAAAGAGAAAATGGAGTGCTTTATTTTAGATAAGGGCCACATATTACCATAAGAACATGTCACATGTTGCAGTCAGCATTTTTAATAGCAATAATAAATATGGCCGTAAGTCAATGTTGAGCACGTAATTTAATACTGGTAATTATACACCCACAAACCTCATTCAAACTAGGCTCATACTTTCAGTTCAAGCATGCACATATGTATCACTAAATGACTGTGGGTTTTCAAATATTTCACCAGAAAAGTATTTTTTATTCCAACGCTGTGTTGTGTCAGGTCAAAAGGCTCTCTTCAGGGGTGTGTTTTATTTTAGGGAAACCTTAATACTAAATAGATTTTATGAGAAAGTCACAAAGCTGGTTGTATTTACAACCCTGAAATGTGACTAAGTTAAAGGAAAGAGCCTATAATGGTCACTTAAATGAGAAAACACGACTGTAAAATCTTCACAGTTTTCATAGAAGTGTTTTTTCCTTAATATTGCAGCTTTTATGTCTTTTTAAAATCTGAAAAACTATAGGAGAATGTAAGGAAAAAATGCAGTAATGAGTTTTCCTAACTGGTCATTTATATCTTTGTGGAATTCAAGAAAAAAAAGAGGGGGGTGGTGGAGGGAGGAGATACAATACTGCTTTTGTTTTTAAACCTTTTGTTTTGAAATACTTTCAAACTCTAAGAAAAGTTGCAAGGACAGTACAAAGAACTCTTGTTTAGCCTTCATCTTAATCCCCGATTGTTAACATTTTAGCATATTTGCCTCTTCCATCTATGTACCCATCTACATACCCATCTATGTATATATGTATGTATGTATGTATGTACTATTCTGTCATCTATTTCTATTATTTATCTTTTCTTTCCACTTGAGAGTCTGTTGCAGATGTGATGTTCTGTTATTCCTAAATACCTCAGTGTGTATTTCCTACTCTTCTATAATACATAAAATATATCAAACTCAGAAAATTAACCTTGGTACAAGAATACTATAACCCACAAACCTCATTCAAATTTCAGTGTTTGTCCCAATAATGTCATTTATAGCAGTAGATAAGAAGAAGAGGAGGAGGAAGAGGAGGAAGGGGAGGAGGATTATTGGGAAGAAAGATGGGGGAGGAGGAAGGGAAGGGGGATGATTGGGAAGAAAGATGGGGCAGGAGGAAGGGAAGGGGGGAAAGGGGAGGAGGGGAGGAGGAGGAGAACATATACAATAGTAAAGACAAAACTTCTGGTGGAGGAACCAGTTCAGGATCAAGAGTTTCATCAAATTACCATGTCTCTTTATTTTCCTTCTATGTGGAGCAATTCTTTGGCCTTCCTTTGTTTCTTGACCTAGACATTTTAGAAGTATACAAGCCAACTATTTTGTAGAATATCTCTCAGTTTAGATTTGTCTGATGTTTCCTCATGCTTAGATTCAGAGTATGCTTTTTTTGGCAGGAATGTTACAGAAGTGATGCTTTCTTCACTGTATTTTATACCAGGAAAAGATAATATCAATTTGTGCCATTACTTAGTAATGTTAATTCAGTATCTACCTGGTTTCTCCACTCTGTAGTTCATTAATCAGTAATTTGTATTTCTTAATAACTAATTAATTATTTTGTGGGAGATACTTTGAATCTGGGTAAGTGTTCTATTCCTTATGAAACTTTCACTTACTAGTTTTAGCATTGTTTGCTGATTTTTGTCTCAGTAATTATAATATGGTTGCCAAATGGTGATTTTCTAATTCTGTTATTCCTTCTATAATTATTAGCTGGAATTCAGTGGAAAATAGAACTTGCCTTCTCTCTCTCTCTTTCATCAGTATGAATTTTACATTCTTATTTTAACCAATGAGATATTATCCTATTATGTATTTTAATATGATGGTTATGTAACCACCATCACAATCAAGATATAGAACATTTCTGTCACTCTTGAAAGTTACCTTGTGCTCACTCATAGTCAGAGTGCTCCAACCCACTCTGTACCTTGGCAACTACTGATCTTTTCTGTCACTATGGTTTTGTCTTTTTCAGAATATGATATCAATAGAATCATACAATATGATGCCTTTTGAGTCTGTCTTCTTACACTCCACATATTGCCTTTGATATTTATCCATGTTGTTGTATGTATCCATGGTTCATTCTTTTGATTGATGAATAGTATAACATTTAATTATGTAAACATACCACAGTTTGTTCATCTGTTTACCAGTTGATGGTCATATGAGCTATTTTCAGTTTTTGAAAATTATGAATAAGCAAGTATAAATGTTTGTATGCAGGTTTTTCTGTGGACATATGTTTGCATTGATCTAGGCTAAATGTCTACCAGTGGGATTAGTGGTCGTATGGTAAGTGTGTGATTAATTTTATAAGAAACTGGCAAACTGTTTTTCAAAGTGTCTTCATTTTGCCTTCATACCAGCAAAGTATGAGTTCCAGTTTCTCTTTATTCTTGCCAGCATATGATATCATCATTCAAAAAAAATAGACATTCTAGTAGTTGTGTAGGGGTATCATATTATGGTTTTAATTTTCAATTCTCTAATGATTAATGATAGGGAGCATCTTTTCATGTGTTTATTTGCTATCTGCATGTGTGTGTGTATATATGAATTCATGAATTTTTTGGTTAAGTATCTGATAAAATAGTTTGCCCATTCTTTATTGAGTTGTATGTTTTTAAATTGAGGTATAGTTGATTTACAACATTATATTAGTTTCAGGTGTACAGCATAGTGATTAAAAATTTTTATAGATTATACTTCATTTATAGTTACTATAAAATATTGCCTCTATTCCCTGTGTTGTACAATATGTCCTTGTACCTTATTTATTTTGTACATAGTAGCTTGTACCTCTTAATTCCCTACCCCTATCTTGCCGCTCCCCACTGGTAACCACTAGTTTGTTCTCTATATCTGTGAGTATGTTTCTTTTTTGTTATATTTCCTTGTATATTATATTTTTTAGATTCCACATATAAATGAAAACATATAGTATTTGTCTTTCTGTGTCTGACTTATTTCACTAAGAATAATACCTTCCAGGTCCATCCATGTTGTTGCAAATGGCAAAATTTCATTCTTTTTTACGGCTGAGTAGTATTCCAGTAGTGTGTGTATGTGTGTGTGGGTATATACATATCTATATCTGTCTATATGTATATATATCTATATATATATCTATATATATATATCTCACATCTTCTTTATCCATTCATCTCTTGATGGACACTTAGGTTGCTTCCATATCTTGGCAATTGTAAATACTGCTGCTGCTATGAACCTTGGGGTGCATGTATCTTTTAGAATTAGTGTTATCATTTTCTTCAGCTATATACCCAGGAATAGAATTGCTGGATCATGTGGTAGGTTTATTTTTAGTTTTTGAGGAAATTCTATACTGTTTTCCATAGTGACTGTACCAATTTAGATTCCCACCAACAGTGTACAAGGGTTCACTTTACTTCACATCCTTGTCAATATTTGTTATTTGTGGTCTTTTTGACGATAGCCATTCTTACAGGTGTGAGGTGATAATCTCATTGTGGTTTTGATTTGCACTTCTCTGATGATTAGTGATGTTGTGCATCTTTTCATGTGCCTGTTGCCCATCTGTATGTTTTCTTTGGAAAAATGTCTATCAGGTCTTTTGCCCATTTTTTAATTGGTTGTTTGTTTTTTGATATTGAGTTGTATGAGCTGTTTATAGATTTTGGATATTAACTCCTTTTTGGTCGTATCATTTACAAATATTTTCTCCCATTCAGTAGGTTGTCCTTTCATTCTGTCAATGTGCAAAAGCTTCTAAGTTGAAATATGCCCTATTTAAAAAATTTTGAGATTCTTTTGCAACTGGCTGTCCAGTTTTCCCAACATCATTTATTGAAGAGGTTGTCTTTTCTCCATTGTATATTCTCACCTCCTTTGTGGTACATTAATTGACCATATGTGCGTGGGTTTATTTCTGGGCTCTTCACTCTGTTCCATTGATCTGTGTGTCTGTTTTTGTGCTGGTACCATACTTCTGTTATTACTGGAGCTTTGTACTTTAGTTTGAAATCTGGGAGAGTGGTATCTCCAGCTTTGTTATTCTTTCTCCAGATTGTTTTGGCTATTTTGGGGTCTTTTGTGTTTCCATAAAGATTTTAGAATTATTTGTTCTAGTTCTCTAAAAAATGCTCTTGGTAGGGCTTCCCTGGTGGCGCAGTGGTTGAGAGTCCGCCTGCCGATGCAGGGGACACGGGTTCGTGCCCCGGTCCGGGAGGGTCCCACGTGCTGCGGAGCGGCTGGGCCGGTGAGCCGTGGCCGCTGAGCCTGCGCGTCCGGAGCCTGTGCTCCGCGACGGGAGAGGCCACAGCAGTGAGAGGCCCGCGTACCGCAAAAAAAAAAAAAAAAAAAAAAAAATGCTCTTGGTATTTTTATAAGGATTGCATAGACTCTGTAGATTGCCTTGGGTATATGGTCATTTTAACAATATTAATTTTTGCTATATGAACACAGTATATCTTTCCATCTGTCTATGTTGCCTTCAGTTTTTTCGTGAGTCTTATAGTTTACAGAGTACAGGTTTATTTCCTCCTTAAGCAGTTTTATTCCTAGGTATTTTATTCTTTTTGATGTGATTGTAAATGGGATTGTTTCCTTAATTTCCCTTTCCATTAGTTCATTGTTATTGTATAGAAATACAGTAGATTTCTGTATATTAATTTTGTATGCTGCAACTTTACTGAATTTGTCGATAAGCTCTAGTAGTTTTTTGGTGGTATCTTTAGGAATTTCTGTGTATAGTATCATGTAATCTGCAAACCGTGGCTGTTTTACTTCTTCCTTTACAATTTGGATTTTTTTTTTTTTTGTCTGATTGGTGTGGCTAGGACTTCCTATACTATGTTGGATAAACATAGTATTTTATTTTTATTTATGTGAGGCTGGGCATCCTTGTTTTGTTTCTGATCTTAGAGGAAAAGCTTTCAGCTTTTCATCATGGAATATGACGTTGGCTCTAGGTTTGCTTTCCATATATGGCCTTTATTATGTTGAGGTATGTTCTCTTTATACCCACTTTATTGAGAGTTTTTATCATAAATGGATGTTGAATTTTGTCAAAAGCTTTGCTGTATCTTTGAGAATAACAAATGGTTTTTATTCCTCAATTTGTTAATGTTAATGTGGTATATCACATTAATTGATCTGTAGATATTAAAACATCCTTGCATATCTGGGATAAGTCCCACTTCATGGTTATGGTCCTTTTAATGTATTGTTGAATTCAGTTTACTACTATTTTGTTGAGTATTTTTACATCGATGTTCATCAGAGATATTGGCCCATAGTTTTCTTTTTTTGCATTGTCTTTGGTTTTGGTGTCGGGGTAATTCTGGCCTCATAGAATGAGTTTGGAATCATTTCTTCCTCTTCAATTTTTTTGAATGGTTTGAGAAAGGTAGATGCTAACTGTTTTTTGGGGGGAGTTTTAAAAATTGCTTATTCATTTTCATTACTGATAGTATGTTCATATTATTTATTTCTTCCTGATTCATTCTTGGGAGATTGTACGTTTCTAGAAATTTTTCCATTTCTTTTAGGTTGTCCATTTTATTAGCATATAATTTTCATAGTAGTCTCTTATGATCCTTTGTATTTTTGTGGTGTCAGTTTTATCATCTCCTCTTTTATTTCTGATTTATTTATTTGAGCCCTTTCTCTTTTTTCTCTTAATGAGTCCAGCTAAAGTTTAATCAGTTTTGTTCATCTTTTCAAAGAACCAGTTCTTAGTTTCGTTGATCTCTTATATTTTTTTTAGTCTCTATTACATTTATTTCTGCTCTGATCTTTATTATTTCTACTAACTTTGGAATTTGTTTGTTCTTTTACTAGTTCGTTTAAGTGTAAGATTAGATTGTTCATTTGAGATTTTTCTTGTTTTCTGAGATAGGCTTGTATGGCTATAATGTCCCTCTTAGAACTGCTTTTACTGTGTTCCATAGATTTTGTATCACTGTGGTACCATTTTATTTTGTCTCCAGTTATTTTCTGATTTCCTCTTTGATTTATTAAGTTACTCATTGATTGTTTAGTAACATATTGTTTAACCTTCTCATTATGGTTTTTGCAGTTTTTTCTTGTAGTTAACTTCTAGTCTCATACCATTGTGGTTAAAAAAAATGCTTGATATGATTTCAGTCTTCTTCAATTTATTCAGACATCTTTTGTGGCCTGTTGTGTGATCTATCCTGAAGAATGTTCCATGTGCTTGTAAAGAATGTGTATTCTGCTTCTTTTGTATGGAATGTTGTATCTGTATCTGTTAAGTCCATCTGATATAATGTGTCTTTTAATGCTAGTATCTCCTTATTGAATTTCTGTCTGAATGATCTGTCCATTGATGTAACTGAGGTGTTGAATTTCTGTAATATTATTGTTTTACTGTCAATTTCTCCCTTTATATTTGTTAATATTTGCTTTATGTATTTAGATGCTCTTATGTTGGGTGCATATATATCAATATTTACAATTGTTATATCTTTTGGATTGCTCACTTTATCATTATGTAATGTCATTCTTTATGTCTTACTACAGTCTTTGTTTTAAAGTTTATTTTTTATGATGTAACTCTTACTATCCCAGCTTTATTTTTATTTCCATTTGCATGGAGTACCTTTTTCCATCTCCTCACTTTCAGTGTGTGTTTGTCTTTAGATCTGAAGTAAGTCTCTTTTAGGCAGCATATAGATGGTCATTGTTTTTTTATCCATTCAGTCACTCTGGGTCTTTTTGATTGGAGCATTTAGGCCATTTACATTTAAAGTAATTATTGGTAGGTATGTAATTATTGCTGGTTGTTTGTAAGTCTTTGTTCCTTTCTTCATCTTTTGCATTCTTCCCTTGTGATTTGATGAGTATCTTTAGTGTTATGTTTGGATTCATTTTTCTTTTTTGTGTGTATATGTATGATAGATTTTTGATTTGTGGGTACCGTGAGGTTTATATATAGCAACCTATATATTTATTTATGTAATTATTTTAAGTTGATGATCTCTTAAGTTTGAACATATTCTAACAACTGGGTATTTTTACTACCCCCACCCCCTCCCCGTTTAAGGTTTTTACATCATATTTTACATGTTTTTGTTTTGTGTATTCCTTAACTTCTTATTGTGGATATAGATTATTTTACTACTTTTTTCTTTTAATCTTCCTACCAGCTTTATAAATGGTTGGTCTACTACCTCTACTATATATTTGCGTTTAGTAATGGAATTTTTCTTTGCAGTATTCACATGTTTAGTTGTGGTCTTTTCTTCCCCCCCTCAGAGAAGTGCCTTTTATATTTCTTGTAAAGTCAGTTTTGTGGTGCTGAACTCTTTTAGTTTTTGCTTGTCTATAAAGTTCTTTATCTTTCCTTCAAATCTGAATGATAGCCTTGGTGGATTTCTTAGTTGTAGGATTTTTTCTTTCATCACTTTAAGTATATCATGCCACTCCCTTCTGTCCTGCAGGGTTCTGCTGAAGAGTCAGCTGGTAGTCTCACAGGAGTTCCCTTGTATGAAAGTAATTGCTTTTCCCTTGACTGCTTTTAATATTCTCTCCCTATCTTTATTTTTTTTCCATTTTAAATATAATGTGTGGCTTTGGGTTTATCTTGTTTGGGACTTTCTATGCTTCTTGGACCTGGATGACTGTTTCCTTTCCCAGGTTAGGGAAGTTTTCGTCTATTATTTCTTCAAATAATTCCTCTGCCTCTTTCTCTCTCTTATCTCCTTCTGAGACCTCTGTATTGTGAATCTTTGTATGCCTGATATTTTCCCAGTGGTCTCTTAAATTGTCCTCATGTTTTAAATTTTTTTTCTGTTCAGCTCTGTCTTCCAGTTTGCTCATCCATTCCTCTGTACCATCTAATCTACTTTTGATTTCTAGTGTATTTTTAATTTCAGTTATTATATTTTTCATCTTTGTTGGTTCTTCTTTATGTATTGTAACTCTTTGTTAAAATTCTGTGTTTAGCCATTCTTCTCCCAACTTTTTTGAGCAACTTCATGATCATTACCTTGAACTCTTTATTGGCTGATTTTTTTTTTCCACTTTGCTTAGATCTTCTTTGGGGCTTTTGTCTTGTTTCTTTGTTTGGAACACATTTTTCTGTCTTTCCATTTTGCCTAATTCTCTGTGTTTTTTCTGTGTATTAGCTAGGTCAGTCATGTTTCCTGATCTTGGAGCAGTGGCTATGTAGGATATGTCCTGTGGAGCCCAGCAGCATATTCTCTTCTTTTCACCAGAGCTAAATGCTGTAGGGGTCCCTCCTATGTGGCCTGTATTGACACTTCTGTTGTGGTGCAGCCAACTACTGTGGTGTCCTAGTAGGCAGGGCTTGTCCCTGGCCCCATTGGCGCCAGCCTGATGGTGAGTGGGGCTGGGTCCTCGGGTGACTGGCTGTGGTGCCTGGCAGGGCCTGGGGTTGGTGCTTCCCCACTGGTGGTTACGTTTGGGCTGTGGAATGATTGATTACTGGGCCAGGGAGTCTGGAGTCTGGTTTCAGCCCACTGGTGGGTGGGGCCAGATTCCAGGGCAACTGGCAGCAGGGCTGGGGTGAGAGGGCAGTGCTGGTGCTGTCCCTCTAGTGGGCAGAGCCAGGTACCTGCATGGATGGCTTCATGACTTAGGGGTTCCTGGACTGGTGCTGGTCTTGGTGGTGGGCAGGTGAGCCCCTGGTGGGCAGGTGCTGATAGGCTAGTGGGAAGACTCCAAAATGTCACTTGCCAGCACAATGTCTTGATGATAAAATGAGCTTCCCTAAATGGCTGCTGTCAGCATCTGTGTCCCCTGAGGCAGTCCCAGTTGCCTGTTGCCTCTTCAGGAGGCCCTCTAAGATCAGAAAGTGTATCTGACCCAGGCTTCTTTCAAATTACTGACTCTGCACTGTGCTTGGAGTGTGTGAGATTTTGCATGCATCCTTTGAGAGTGAAGTCTGTGTTTCCTACAACTCTCTGGCTCTCCATATGCAAGTTCCACTGTCTTTCAAAGCCAGATGTTCTGGGGGCTCATCTTCCTAGGTCAGGACCCCGGGGATGCAGAGCCCAATGTGGGGCTTAGACCCCTCTCTTTTTGCGGAGAAACTCTGCAATTGTGATTATCTTCCTTTTTGTGCATAGCCTACCTGGGTATGTGAGTCTTGACTATACTGTGTCTCAGCCCCTCCTACCCATCTCTTTGTGGTTTCTTCTTTATATCTTTAGGTGTGAAAAATCTTTTCTGCTAGTCATCAGGCTGTTCTCGTAGATAATTGCTCTGTAAATAGTTGTAATTTTGGTGTGTCAGTTGAAAGAGGTGTGCTCAGGGTCTTCCTACTCTGCCATCTTGGCCACACCTCCCAAAAGCTGAATTTTCCAAACTAAAATTACAGTTGCATTAAGTGAGCCAAGCTGTGTGGGTATTTCCTCTTTTAAATAATTTTCCAAAGAAATTAAACTTGTAGAAGAGATAATTGGAGAACTATGTTCACTTGCATGAAGTTGAGGTGTTTAATCTTTGAATTATTAGAAAGAACCTTTAAAATGGATCCATATCTTGTTCTGGAGATTTATGATTCAAGGGCAAGAATTATAACTGTACAATGTAAAATAAGGAGGTGGTGGTGCCAAATGGATAAAGATATTTGCTTCCTTTCTTATGCTGTTAAAATTAACTAAAAATTATAGCTTTTTCAGTCTGTTTGAGGTTTGGCTTTGAACAAATTGCTTATGTAGTTTCAGAATTCATAGCACTGCTCTTTCCTTCACTCTTATGTTTTTTCTTCCATGTTAGAGAAGAATGACCCAATCTTTATTTTATGGCTCACTCAGAATATAGTAGTAGTAGTAGTAGTAATAGTAGTAGTAGTGCTTATACTCTAGTACCTAAGAGTGAGGTAGATGATATTTGACAGCATATATAACAGTGACTTAATAACTGGATCAAGTAAAAAATGCCATTCACTGATTCTTGATTCAGAAACTCAGCAAAGTCCTTTGTTCGAAAATGATGAACAAATCCCTTTCATCAGCAAGAATTTTTATGTAATACTTGACAATGTAGGTTGGTTAGAAATAAATAAGCTTGAGATAAATGGATAAATCAAAATAGTTGGTTCTAATGAAATGAGGTATTAACATGTGAATTTGGGGTCCATGTCCTTGTCTCAGTTAAATCACTAATCACCAAGGTGACACTATGACCAGGCTTTGATTAAGTTTCTAACTATAAATTAAAGGAGAAGAATGAGTGCTACTCTTTCTTTAATGAATATATTTAACAAATTGTTTTAACAAATAGGAAGTATTATTAAAACAACCGCGTCTTATTATAAATATATCTGTGACCACGTGAATAAAGTAGGAAAATAGTAATATGGTTATTTCTAAATAGTTTTTAGTGGAACTGTTTCTCCTGTGTCAGTTCATATAGTGAAATAATTAAGAGAATTATAAGAAATTGTGGATTTCATTGTTACTTCTGAGTGATGGGAGTGGATGAGAGGAAATTTAAGTCTTTCATACATCAGTCTAGATCCCCAGTCCTGGCCTAAAAGAAAGACAATAAGACCCACTGTCATCATCACTGCCTTAGAATTCTAGCCACATAGGATGAGGCCAAGTGGATGAAATATTTATATCTTCCCCCAAGGTTCCTTAAGCCTCCTTAATCTTTGGCTTTGTAATGCTTTGTATTACATTGGGTATAGCAGATTTGTCTTATAAATGTCCTTGATTCAGCCATATCCTGAGTAAAAGCAAGTGATATTAAGAGGAATCTACTATAGGATGTAAATTAAAAAAAAATAACTCTGCTATGACAGTGACAAATTTAAAAAAATATATTTTTACTGCACATCAAAAAAACCTACCTGGGGCTTCCCTGGTGGCGCAGTGGTTGAGAGTCCGCCTGCCGATGCAGGGGACACGGGTTCGTGCCCCGGTCCGGGAGGGTCCCACGTGCCGCGGAGCGGCTGGGCCGGTGAGCCGTGGCCGCTGAGCCTGCGCGTCCGGAGCCTGTGCTCCGCGACGGGAGAGGCCACAGCAGTGAGAGGCCCATGTACCTAAAAAAAAAAAAAAAATCTACCTGTATGACCTTGGGATGACCTTGGGCAAGTCTCTTAAACGTTTTGTTTCAATTTCCTAATGTGTTTTCTGAAGCTTTTGAACTTACTGATCTTTGTAGTACTATCTGATCTGAGCCTGCTGTGATTCTATGCCTTAAGAGCACAGAGAACTTTAAGCGACCTTAGGGATTTGAGGCAAGAGACATGCGAGTATAACTTAGTGCAAGGAATAAGACTAAATACCAAAAGGAAAATATATTGTGCATGAAAGACCTGGATTTGTGGCTATTTTTGCTGGTCAGTAAGAGGGGAAAATCTTACAGGGTCAGAATTTTCTTTATTCAAACCACGATATGACTGTCTTAAAAATACAATCATGTTGGAAGATTTATATTCTGGTGAAGAGAGAAGATCAGATAAGTACATGTATATGACTCCAAATGAAATGTGAAAGGAAAAAAATTATTAAATATCAAGCCACCTTCCCCATATATTATAAGAAGGGTAGTGGCAGGAGGGGAAGCCAACTGTATTTTAGGACGAAAAAACAAGAAGTCACATTCCTAGACTCAGTGTGTATAAATACAGTATAGAAGGGCGGTATTTTTGTACACTTGACAGTGCAATAGGAGTCCTATTCATTCTTGATTGAGGCTAATTTAGACATATCTGAGGTTCTCTGGGAACCTGCTAGAATTTGCCTGCCAGGTGCTTCTTTGTAAGAGGAATTTAGGATTTTTGGGGGGGGAAAGAACCCATCCTAAGGGATGAAGTCAGCCAGATGAGCTGACCCAACCACAGCCCAGTCATTGGAGGGATGTAGTTATTTTATGTTTCTCTTGGTACCTATTACGGAGATACATTCCCAGATGCAGAACAAAAATGAAAGGAGCTGTTTTTGCTAAAATCTGTTTATGATATGCATGTTTAATGGAGCATTGAATGAGTTGTATCAGATGAGATGTTATGCTAAAGAGGAGGAGACACATTCTCCCTAAATTAGCTTCGAATGGAGTGACATGTCCATATTTGGCTTCAGCGGGTGAGGTGGCAGGTGGTGAAGTTGCTGCAGCATTGTGGAGGTGACAAGCATGTGCAGAGGTGGCTTGTGCAAGTGGGAAGTCCAGAAAGGACAGTATTGGAGGTGACTGACAAGCAAGGAAGGCTACAGTGCCCAGAGGGAGTTGACTGACCTAAAGACACTGGATTCATAGAATGCTGCCAAAGTAAGAATTAACAAAGATACCCAACTACAAAAAATTAGTAGAAATTATGAACAGAAATAACAAAGGTAAAAAAATTATGGAAAGTTGATAAACAAGTGATAAAGGCAGGTATAATTAGAGCTTAAGTGTGTTAGGGAAGAAGAAGCAATAATAAAAGCAGTATATGAGATTTTATAGGGTGTCAGTAGAAGAGAAGTGAGAGGGATAGTAGGATTAAGAATGAAGACAGGAAGTTAATCATAGCACCAAGGACAAAGATTATAGTTTCTGTAAAATATGTTTTAAGAAAGAGAATTGTACTGAAATAGAAGACAAAAGGGCAGCAGTTGACAAGAAACTCCTAAGCACCAGACCCTGTTTTAGATGTTTGAAATATATTATAACATACAGTCTTCTCGTCAAACAGTTTGCCCTAAGCACAGCTACTAAATGTCAAACCTGGATTTGAACCCAGTTGTTTTGATTCCAAAGTCCATCTTTTTCTCCACTTCTCTTGGAAAGAATGTGGACTTATGCTGAAGTTTCAGTTAAAGGCTAAAGATAAAAGTGAATTAACAGCAGGCATTTTAGTTCAAGAAATGAGCAGCACACTCATGTTGTTGAAGAGAAATGATTCTGGCTCTCATGTTCTTCTTTTTGAGTTCAGAAAGACTTTTGAGTTTTGTGTAAACAAGTTTTGGGCTGCTGTTTTTATTGACATATGGAAGAAAGGTGAAATAACCAACAAAATGAAGTTAGGAGTTTTAACTAAATATAAATTTAGAAAGGAAAACGGAGAGGATTAGAAACGAGAGGAAAATAGAATCATCAAACACCAATCCTGATTTCTCTAAAGATCCGGTTGTTTTAGAGACAACCAGAGAGAGCAGAACACAGGAACCCTCAGGGAGGGATATGCAAATCAGTGCTCTGTGAGCTGAAGAGGCACAAGTGGTTGCTCTGTGAGCTATGTCCAACAGAAAGGGGCTGGATGGACATTTGGTTTTGTATAAGTTAAAGCTTTTGTTGAGACATGTCATGAAGAAATTATGTGCCTGATTACCTGCTGAAAAACAAAAACCTTATAAATCAATGTAATCAGTTTTACCACAATTGGGTAAATATTGACAGTTAGATGGCAAAATTTATATAGAAATGCAAAGCGCTAAGAAGAGTTAAGAAAGAGCAAAGCAAAGCAAAAATGTCTCAGTCTTACTCTACAGGATAGTGCTAGGTTAGACTAATAAACCAATGGAATAGAATAGAGAGACCAGAAACAGACCACACTAGTTCACGACAAAGCTGGCATTGCCAAGGGGTAGGGAAAGGACAGTTCTTCATGAAGTGATATTTGGGTCAATTGAATACCGATATGAAAAAAAAGCAAACTTGACCTCTGTAGCAAATCATATAAAAAATCAACTCCAGGTTGATTGTTGATCTAAAAGTAACAGGTAAAACAATAAAGCTTCAAGAAGACAACATAGGACATATATTCATGACCTTAGATTAGGCAAAATTTCTTAAATAGGGCACAAACGCCCTAACCATAGAATAAAAGAATGGTAAATTTAACTACATTAAATTAATAATGTCTATTCATTAAAAGATATCAATAAGAAGCGAAAAAGGCAAGCTCAGAGTGGGAGAAGATATTTAGTATACCTTTGGCAAAGGTTGTTATACATATAACTGATGAAGAATGTATGAAGAACTATCATGAATCAATAATGAAAACCAGAGAGTTGATTAGAACAATGGGCAAGATATTGAACAGGGACTTCACAAAGAAGATATCCAGTTGGTCAAAGAGCACAAGAAAATATGTTCAACTCCTTTAGGAAACAGGGAAATTCAAGTTAAAACCGTAATGAGATATCTCTAGCATCGACCAAGATGGCAAACAAACAAACATAAAACTGACAATACCTAGTATTGGTGAGGATATAGAGCAACTGGGACTCTCATGGCTGTTGGTGCAGTGTTTTGGGAAATCGGAAGCATGTATTAAAATTAAAGACACATTTCTATGACCTAGCAATTCTTCTGCTAGGTATATAGCCAATGGAATTATGGTCACATATATATATGTATATACCAAAAAACAAGTTAAGATTTTCTATAGCAGTATTCATAATAGCAAAAATTTGGGAAAAAAATCCAGATGTCCAGAATGGATAAATAAATGGCAGTATATTCATGCAGTAGACTAGAATACAGCATTAAAAGTGAGTAAGTACTGCTACAGGTATCAAGATGGATAAAACATAATGTAAACGAAAGAAGCAATTCTCAAAAGAATGTATTAAAGAACCCATATGCGGTTCAATAGCAGGCACTGCTAATTTATGGTATTAGAAATTAGGACAGGGTCCCTTGAGAAGGGCAAGGATGTAATTGGGTAGAGGTGGGGCTTCCAAGTTTCTGGGAAACTTCTTTTCACATTGTAATAATTCACTGATATTTATACTTATGAGTTTTGAACATCTGTAGTTTTATGTCAGTTATATTTTAATAAAAAGTTTAATTAAAAAAATTAATTTACTTTTGGCTGCATTGGGTTTTCATTGCTGTGTGCGGGCTTTCTCTAGTTGTGGCGAGCGGGGGCTACTCTTCGTTGTGGTGCACAGGCTTCTCATTGCGGTGGTTTCTCTTGTTGTGGAGCACAGGCTCTAGGCACATGGGCTTCAGTAGTTGCAGCACACGGGCTCAGTAGTTGTGGCTCACGGGCTCTAGAGCACAGGCTCAGTAGTTGTGGCACACGGGCTTAGTTGCTCCACGGCATGTGGGATCTTCCCAGACCAGGGATCTAACCCATGTCCCCTGCATTGGCAGGTGGATTCTTAACCACTGTGCCACCAGGGAAGTCCCTATTTAATTTTTTAAAAGGCCCTAACAAATCACGGTAACAACCTTCTCATTCTCATGGTGGGGGGAGAGGAAAAATTAAATGACAGAGCTGATATTATCCTGTCATTCTGTGAGTACTCTGAAGTTCTCTACCAGAAAAAGAAAAGTTTAAAGAAAGGAAAAGAATGATCATAATACAGGTTGAATGTAGTTGTTTATAGATATTTTCATCTGATAATAAAGGGAGAAAAGGAGTGAATGCTTAAAATTCATAAAAAAGGACCATAAAACTATCGCAGCTGCCAACAAAAAGGTCCTAAATATGTCAGAAAGGGAGGAACATAATCATATTAAGAACAGAAAGTAGAGGTTAGGGCAATAGGAGTATTTGGTGTACTCTTCTTTGGGGGGAAGGTTAAGAAGACTGACCCAGTGCCAGTTCTTTGTTCTTTTACTTTGGTTAGGTACGAACAGAGTAGATGGTTCTATCTTTGGGCATCTTTTTGGCTTCTGCTAACAGTGGTTATAATTTGTGCCTGTTAGCCAAGTCTGTGCCCCTAAACATCCCATTTCCCTTAGAACACTGACGCTTGTAAACCATTTGGACCTGTATTTTCTGATATTGCTTTTACCCAGGGGTATAGTCACTCCATTTTGGGGCCCATTAATCACCACTGGGTAATTTGCAATTTTGAGAACCCACGAATTGTATAAAACTCATCTCAACAGGAATAGCACCTTTAGGGAATCTCTTTAGAGTAGCAATTTTCAATTCTGTTAGTCTACTTCTAAAAGCTGGTGGGAATGGAATGATCCACTGATGTGAGAAGAGTTTCAAAAACAGAAAAATATTAGTCAGTGGGAAGAAAGGAATGAGAAAGGTGCAGAAGTGAGGGTTGCAGTCTGAAGACCTAATGCTGGAAAATAGGAGTGTGCAGCCAGGGAAATGTCGAAGAAGTGTGACAGCTTATACCATAATAACAATGATTAACCTAGGGCTTAAGGCATCAGAAGAAAACTTGAGGAACCTGGAAAAATTAACAGCATGGAAGAAAGCAGAGATGTTGTATGGGATGTTCTATTATAACAAATTAGTATTTCAAACGACCATAAAGTTATGAGTCAGGAAAGAATATTCCATCAGCCAAAGGTATAGGGAGAATCAAACACAGTCACAATCTGTAAATGTGCCAGAACAAGTGACTTGGAGGAAAATAGGTAAATTTTTATTGCAAAGAATCTATTTCTTTAAAGGTAGAAAAAGGAAGACTAAAGAACAATGATTTCTGGATAGCAAACAAAACAAAACAGAACAAAACACTGAAAAAGTTAAAACTGATGAAGAGGACACAATAATAAAGAGCAATGATTTATATTTGCGTAGCACACAACATCCACATCACTTTTTCACTTTTAATACTTTATGGTGCTTTAGGCTCACAAAATCCTTCACATCATGTAGGTTGGCTTTATAAGTGTTTCTGTCTCTGAAAGAAGTTAAGTGATGGTGAAGCAATGTGACATATTGGTTAGGAGTCAGAACTCCCCAAGATTAATAACTCTGCTGATGTTCTAGACTTGTTACCTTGGGCAACATATTTAACCTCTCTGTACCTCAGTTTCCTTAACTGTAAAATGGAGATAATAATATAATTTACTTCAGGGTTTTGTGAGGATTAAATGTTGTTTACTTATTAAAATAGAGCTCAATCAGTGTTAGCTGTTGTTTTCTAAAGCTACACTGCTCTTTAACAGCACAGCTTGGACTCAAGTCCAGTTTTTCTGCCTCCAAATCCAGTGCCCTTTCCTGGATGCCTTTTTCCCTCTCCTCCTAAATGAGTTAGAATCTGGGCCTCTAGCCAAGTTGAGGTCTTGAGAGTCAGGACCAAAAAGTAAGAGGGCAGTCTCTGAGGGATTGGTGCAAAGATGAAGTGTGATCCAACTTCCAAGTCAGTGGATCTAGTTAGCAAGAAACAGTCCAAAAACATAAGGGCCAGAGGGGTAGATAGCAAGAATCAGCTCTAAACTGTATGCTCTTTAATGGAGGTCAGGTAGGATAGTAATAGTATTTTGAGATGGGAGACTAGTAGAAATCCCTAAGGCAATGGTGTAGATATTTTGCTATTGTTAATTTGGCAGTGGGGATCCAACTGTAAATGTTTATGAAATAATGATCTACTTGACTTCTACCTCCCACAGCTGGGACTACTTAATACCTGTCTGCAGGCCCAACCTCATCTCGAATTTCTTTGCCAGTTTTGACCCTCACCACGGAGATTCTTATGAGACCACTAACTAGTCAACTAGCATCAAGTTATTCTTCTAGGTAGACACAATCTGTTGCTGTGTTTTGTTTTCCTACACAAAGCCCTCCCTCTAATACATCAGTTACTTGAGATTCCATTAATATCCTTGAGAGTGATCGGAATGGATGCCAAACCTGATTTCTAGTTAATGAAGTGAGGTCCCCACTGCCTAAAGCTTCCTCTCTCTGAAGTGGAGCTCTGCATCTTTTCTGTCCTGGAGCTCCGTCTATGTAATCTGCTGTCCACCCCACTCGAGTGCCAGGACTGCCACCTGTTCCTTACTCGTTTGAACTGTATTGTTATGCTGGCCTGTTCTTTTGATCTCTTGGGCTTGACTTTCTTGATGAGATCTGTTCTACTGAAGGTGAATCATTTCTTTAGTTATGATACACTTGAAGTATTTATCTTAAAATATAATGCTTAGCCAACACTAAACATTTCTATGTACCACGCCTTGTGTTTTATACCCATTTTCTTATTTAATCTTCCCAAGAACCTGTGATGTAGGTACTATATTGTTAGGCTCAGTTTTCAGATGAAAAAACCTAAGGCTCAGAGAGGTTAGGAAAATTTTCCAAGGTCACACAGCTGGTAAGTGGGAAATTTCTGGTTCAAAACCAGTAACTCCAAAACCTGAGATCTTAAACATTATGTTATATGTTGACAATAAAAGAAATAATAAAATAGAGAGCATGTGGAACAATTTAGAAGAAAGTTGATCTGTTAAGACAAACGATTATTAGTAGTACTAAAACTAGATTTTTCATTTGCTGCTCATTAATTCCACCAGAAATATCAATGAGAGGCTGTTTGAGTTTTTTGAGTTTATCCTATATCTGAAAGGAAGAATAAGACAGTAAGAGAGGAAAGAACATACATTTTTTTAGAAAAATATTTTGGAGTCAGTATGTTAGATGCTAAATGAATAAGAATTCTGGAAAGTGTGGAATGACCCACCATAATCAAATACTACTGAGATGTAATCACTGCAGTGGATGCCAGTAGTCACAACCAACACTGCCCGAGTATGGAGAATGGAATATCATGAATTGTACTCTATTGAGGATAGATTATTATAAGTTAAAGTCATTGGTCATTAGTGACTGATTAAGTGGTAATGTTCAAATGTCTTATGTATCTCAGGTGGCCTTGTTAGACTTAGTAAAGGGAGATCCTTAAAACAGAAAACTAGAACAAATAATATGGTTTCATTTGTTCAGGACCCAGAATAGTTGTTCTTACTTTTTTTTTTTTTTTAATTCATGAGACCCTTTGCAAATATAATAAAATCTACATACTCTCTCCATAGGAAATTACATAGAATCCATATCTTTGCACAATTTATCATACAATTTTATGCTCTGCCCTGAAGCCTGTTCACAGACCCCAGGCTGACAATCCATGATTTGGAAGAACTCTTTATGATGAGGGGAGATTTCCAGCGTTAGAATTAAATCCTAGTGAATATCTCTTGCCAAATGCTCTCAGATAGCTGTGGTAGTAGTGACTGCAATATGCAAGCTTCACTTACTTGTGAATAGAATGGCTGCTGCTGTTTCAGAATCTGATATTTTTCATCACAAGAGACAAGTATAAACTCACACTCTTATTTTTTTTATTCTTGTTGTCATTGTTGTATATAGATAATTCTTTTCCCGAATTTTGCTGAGAGATTCTAAGATGGGCAAGAGATTTTTAAAAATCTGTTATGGTGGCTTTTTTAAAAAAATTGGAGTATATTTTTTCTTTAAGCCACAAAATTACTGTAGGTTGTGCCATAGAGACATTTTCATAGTTCAGGCCGCTTTGGGGCCCTAATTCTAGTGTATCAAGCCCACTGACAGGCGTGACCAAACCTAGAAACATAATACAGATTTAGGTAATCAGCCAGTTGTCTCTGCCTTTTTACTTTGGATGAATGCTCTGGGCACGTCTTCAAAGTTATGCTGCGGAATATTCCTCAAGCATTTATTTTCATAATATTCTTACGTAACTAAATTCTTTTTATCCATTTTCCTCTCCCATTTAAGTAAGAAAATGAAGGCACCCAAGTATAGATTGGAGCTGTTTTGCGTCCTTTTCTAGCATTAGGTCGGTTGACTCTTTACAGTCGTCTTTGTCTTTATCCTTTGTAGCCGCATGAGACTGACATATAAAGTTTTATTCACACAAACTTGAAATGGTGGCTTTGAAACATATCTGTATTGTGCTCAGTTGACTGAGGAAACCCATTTTTTCTCTCTCCTTTTTCAGAATGCCACCAACATTCCTTCCCATATACGAATTTATCTTGACATTTTTATCTTTAGTGATAAAGATATTTATATTTATCTTTAGTGATAAAGCTGAGATTCATTTGTTAGGTGAGAGGAATATTTGGATTCCTAAAAAGTAAAACCTAACTTATTTTAAATAATTGTTTAAGCCAGATTAGAATTAAGCTGCTGTGTGGTAAGGGAGGTATAGGTATGTCCAGTGGTACTTTCCTCAGTACAGGCAATAGCTATTATGATAAGATGGTATGGCTGGATTTGAGAATGAGAAATACAAAGTGCAGCTGTTTATACTAACGAGGATTTGTCTCTTTGCCTGATAATATCATTCATATGTAAAATAAACAACACCTCCCAGTAAATTAAAAGTAGAAAATAGGATACATTTAACTGTTTGGAAAGGGAGGGAGTAATAACTGGTTTGAACTACCATCTGTGTAGGTGCTATGTAAACTTTTCTATCTGTCCCTGCCAGTGAACATAGAATCTGACATCAGTGCCCTGTTCTACTCTCAGACCTCTCTTCAGAAGATACTGCCAAAAAGCTGAGTCTGGTCATTGGAAAAGGGTATATGTGTATATATACATTGCAGGTAACTTACTAAAACCTTAGGAAGAGAATGTAAAAAAAATGCACTGAATATGAGATTATATTGACACTCTGACATTCTGAATCAGATAAATCAGTTCTTGGTGGGGGACATCACTCAGACTTTCCAGTATGGCCCAACCCAAGACGTATTACCACATCCACAGATGTGAAAGGTCACTGTGGTCACCCACTGGGACAAATATAGATTCTCTGCACATGCAGTTCTAATTAGCAGGGCTTCAGGGCAGGGCACCAGCCATTTTTACTTGATGGTGATAGCTTTATTGTTTCCTTGACAATTCAGTGACTTTACAGAGGATGCTATAGCTACTAGATGGACAGACACTGCATGGAATTAAAGGAAGGGGCCCAAGAGCGTGTGAATGAAATTTCGGAAATTCTTCACCAGTGAAGTTTGCAGTTTAGTTTGTTAATTGTCTCTTTCTGGCAATTACATAATTGCTATATTTAAGTCCAGAGTTGGCACTTACCCAATTTGGTATGGTCTTCTCCCAGCATACCTCTAACTACTTTAGAGAATAGGCAGGCACTTTCCAATGAGAAGCCTCTGCTCTAGCACATAGGTATTTTCAGAGTGTCTCTAGACGGGCCATACTCATTCTCATCTACAGCAAACTTTTTGAGTTAATTTATTGCCTTTCCAAATAATTTGAGTGCTGCTTTGGTGAGAGTTCTGGGATTTAAACCTGGGCCTATCTGACTTTGGTCGACTAAATAAATAAAATATACAAGTCAGACAGACTTGAGTTAGAGAGCCTGTCTTGTTGTTAGTCAGTTGTATCAGTTTGATCAAGTTATTTAACCTTTCTGAAGCTGTTCTTTTTGCTTTAATTTTATTTGTGATAATAGCTCAAAAGCTTGCAGCTGGAATAAAACAAGATCAGATACATAAAGTACTTGATACAGTACCTGGAATATAATAGGCACTCAATAATTAGTAGCTGATACTGCTGCTTACAGAGGATCATGTAAATATACATAGCAATTCTGAAGGTCTTTATTTTTTGCTTCCCTACCCTTACCATATAATGAAATCTTTAAACTCAGAGACTCATGTTTTCTGTATGTAAAACCTTAGTAGTTTTTAGTGATATTGAATGGTTAGTATGTATAAAACAATGAAAAATAGGCAATATAAAGATGGGAAAAAAAGAGGAAGAAACAAGGCATAGGATTTAAGAAAAGTCTGTCATCTTATTTCCAAACTTTAGATTGAATGAAACTTAAGATTTTGGAAAAAATTTTTAAATAATGAAAATACAGTTTTGAGAGACATTGAATGTCACACTTACGGATAAAAGTTTTTGGGGATATGCTGTACACCACAGATTTCTTTGGAAGGCAAGGTTGTTGTTGATGGCTTATATTGTTTGCTTAGATATATTGTCAGTCTGAAACTTCATAGAGGACATTTAATAACGTATCCTATGATACAAGCCTTGGCACTAGGCTGTCTGAATGGAAGAGTTCTGGCGAAGTGAGATCAAGTTAATTTTTTTAGGTATTGGAGATCCTTAGGTGACTTGTTGTTTGGTTGGGTTTTCTTTTCTTTTCTTTTTTTTTTTTTTGATGTAATCTACTCTATGTTAGAGTCATATTGGCTTATGTTTGGTTACTAATTCTGTCACATAGCAGTAGTGAGACTTTGAATAAGTTACTTAACCTCCCTTACCTAGGTTGCGTTTTGTTTTCCAGTTATAATCTGAAAATAAGAATACTTACTTTGCCTTATTGCTGTGAAGATTAAATGGAATTAAAGTGGATGTGAGGAGGGAAAGTAGAAAAGTATATAGATCATGAAATATTAAAGAGGTAAAGATTAGTTCTTACTCATCTAGAATATAATCACAATATAGAGTACCACATGTGTCTGGCTACTGATTGCCTATTAGTATAAATGTGAATTATTTTCCATACATACTGTTTATAAGATATTATTTTAGAAAATTCAGTACTTCAACAACTTTTCACATGTGAGAGCTGAGTAGAAATACTAACTTTTTGAAAATTGTTAGGACAGTTGTGTAGAATTACAGGGTCATGTGTCCTAATAATTGTTAAGGAGTCAGGAGATTATTGCTGTCTTCTGCTTTTCTGAGCTATTTCATTTTTATGCTTAAATTGGCTTAAACTAAAAATAAATATGATTCACCACAGATGACAGACTGAGCCAAAATGATGCATTTTTTGCTCTCTAATTGATGCATTATTTTAATTCTCAGTCTTTAATTCCTCTGGAATCCAAATATTACAAATTGAGAATAAATATATTTTATATGTTTGGAAGCAATTTTATACACATTTTTTCTTTCATACGTGCACTTGGGATTTTACCATCCTTATTTCCAGCACTTGTTTTTGACATTTCTGTGGTTTTGTGTTGCACTCTAGTAGATCTGTGGACTGAGAAGAATTAGAAATAGTGACTCAGCTGGAAGCGTCTAAAGGAGAATATTCAACTCAGGGAATTGCAAAATGCCCTTTATCTGAATATGTGCCTTGGGCATATAACGAGCATTGTCAGGAGTTGATGTTGATGCATGACTTTTTGTGCCACGCTCTGTTAAGCAGGGTATTATAAAAGATGTAAAAATAGAATGAAAATTTCTATTTATTTAGGGACAGGGCAGAAGAACTTTGTGCATATATATGTGTTTGTATGTGTGTATTTCAACTGCCTGTGGGCGGGCCTTTATTGTTTGTGGGCAGAGCTGGGTTTTAAGTTTGGTAGTGATAACTGAATATTTCCTCAAACACTGAAAGATTGAGAGCTGGCAGAACCTAGTTCCTTTTTAACTATTAGCAATCACTCTCCATGAAGCAAAAATTATTCTGAAGAATTACTTTGATGTTTTAATATCCTATTGATCTCCATTGTTTTTGTGCAATCTGATGAAAATTTTGACTTAGTTTGGTTTAACACTTGATTCTAAATAATCCAAACAGACTGTGGATTAAGTTGATCTCAGGTGAAATCAAGGTAAATTTATTGAAGATCTCTCAGAGAGCTGGGTGATTTTTGAGATCATGTAGAGAAATTGTCTTGTTTTTACAGATGAGAAAAATCAAAAAGTTAAGAGAATTGCTTAAGAATGCTAATGACAAAAATTCATATTTTAATAAAGAAAAATACTATGAATACAGTTAAATACATTGAAATATTGTAGTAAAGAACAAATATCTAGAATTATTAGGTCTATGACACCTTGAAAATCATATATACTTTTTATTACTTTCCATCTTCTTTATCTCTTTATTCATTTTGTTGCTGTTGTTGTTATTAGAGTCCTACTTCAGGCCAAGCACCCGAAATTGCCTCAAACACAGAGGAGAAACATGTATCCAAAGGGTAAGAGACTTAAGACAAGAATGAGTTAGGGTAAGGAAGTATAAGATGTGGGTGTCATTGACAAAGTTGATTTAGTTTCTCGTGACAGTTTTTGCTAACCAAGCTTGTGTGCTGATAATCCTTATTTGCAAAGAAGCTAGGGCACTTCCTTATGTATCTAAAGGCAAATTTCATTCAATAATTTGTGTAACTATTTTTAATCCCTGTGATGACATTTTCAGCATCACACTTAGATATTTAAAGCTGAATGTTTATTTTTTTTCTTTTAACTGATTTATAGATGAGGGTATTCTGTCATATACAGGAGGTATCTTTTCTTCTTTATGATCTGTAATTGTTGAGAAAAGACTTTGAGAAGACAGTTCAAACAAAAAGAAATGTCTTCTTAAGTAATTATCTCCCCTGTATGATGGTACTGTGCTGAAATAGAGGGCAAAGCTGATAAAGAATAACGATGTGTTCAATAAGATCATCATTGACGGTTATTGCTGAATTATAGATTAAAATGTTATTTCCCCCTCTTCATCCTAACTCCTGAAGTCCTGCTCCAAGAAACCAAAGACCACAAACAGCAGCACTAGCGAATTGCTGCCTCCACTCTCATACCTTGCCTGGCTGCTCACTCCAGAGCCTAACAAACACCTCAGCTAACAACAGGAAACTGTTCCTTTGTTCTGAGGGCGGGTGTAGAACTATCAAGTGACTCTGCTTTAGGAAGAGTGGTGGCCAAGGAAGAATTATTACTTCCTTTACTTTGTGGCCCTGGAGAGAACTCAGGAGTCGAACCTAAAAAATGAGCGCCAGGTAGCTGTAGAAAAGATGTACCTGGGGTCCACTGCTGCACAGAGACTCCAGACAGAATGACTTGGAAGTTGATTAACTACAAGCTGGACCTTGTGTAGCCCAGGTCGCGACACCCATGGTGGTGGGAAAACCTGTTCTTCCGTAGTTGTCACCAGACATCTTTGTATTGAAAAGAAGCTGACTCAGTGGAGGCAGAAGGGAACCCAGAAAAATAATTGTTGCCATTGTACTTGTTCAATTATGTCTGGGTAGAAGTCTTCATCCATCAGTGAATTTTTCCAGAATTCTGGAAAACAGGAAAGATATGCTGAGACTAAGGGCCCAGTCTGCATCTGTGCAAGCCCCAGAAAACCTGACAGAGTCCCGCATATGAAGTCTAACACTTGCCCTGAAGGACAGGGTTCTTGGGGCTGAAAATAGCATAAACTTTAGCCAAAAGCAAATTGGTTGAAATGAAATAGTTTGTTATGAAAATTTGAACAAATGTATGTGTGTGTCCATTTTTTAAGCTACTGTCACTGTATTCTGGGGTGTTAGGTAATTTAGGGAGAGACAAAAGTAATTAAGAGCACAGGTTCTGGTATCAGAATGACTGGGTCTGAATTCCAGCTCCACCATACATGAACGGTCAATGTGGCCTTGTGTCTGTAGATTTGAATCCCAGCTCTGCAATGTGCTAGACATGTAACTTGGGTAAGTTACTGAGTATCTCTGAACCTCAGTTTTCTCGCCTGTATGTGCAAGACACATCATGGAATGCACATAGAATTGTGCCCATACATAGTAAGCATTCATAATTTACATAATGTACTTATTTTGGTATACTTTTGAATCAGGTATTACTCCAAGTACACTATATATATTATCAATTAATGTAAACTATTATAATCATTGTTATTTTTTGGGTGCCCAATGATTATATTTTGAAACTCTTTTATTTTCTTTAGGCACTTCTGTGTTTTCTTACTTATTTTCCCTTTTTATTTCTAGTTTATTTTCAGCTATTTACTGTAGTAAAAGAGGTGGAATAACTTGTGTCCAAACATTACACATTTAGTGTTGGGTTCCATATTTCAGAGGTGGTGTAGTTTGGGGGATAAGAATAATAAGACTAACAATAATGGAGTATTACTATATATGAAGCACTGTGAAGTAAATACCTTTATAATCCCATTTAGCAAATGAGGTAACTAAAGTTTTTAGGGAACCTGAAAAATGTGTAGCTGGTTACATAGCTGTAACTACTGATGGAACTAGCATTTCTATCTAAGTAGACTGATTCCAGAGAGAATGTGTATGGTCAGAGGACATATATAGCTGAAAGAAAAAAGTGCAAGTTATTGGAGATGAAAAGATCAGTGAAGTGTGAAGAAACGGCTTGATGAGTTGTTCATGTGAATGTTGATGTCACCCCAGACTGATGGTAGATCTAGGGAAAGAGAGGAAGACCACAAGTCAGGGGGTAAAGCCCTTGACACTTACGTAGGATGAACCAAGAGGTTGGTGAGTCTTAGTAACAAGGAGAAATGGAAAGTCATATATGACTATCACTATCAAAATAACAGCAAACTAATATTTATGGAATCCTTATTATGTGTCTGGCTTTGTATAGAACTTTGGAAAAGCATTATCTCAAGATATCTGCTCAACAGTCCTTTGAGGAAGATGCTATTAATTATACCCATTTATTATTCCAAATCTTGGTTTTAGAAAAATTGAGTAAATTGACCACATCATCCAAGGTAGCTCTGTGAAATGGTTTCTAAGAATTCACCCATCTGTCCATCCATTTATTTGTTTATCAAATTTGAATATCTGCTAGGTATAAGCTCTAGCGATAGAAGAGTGCTTTAAATCCCAGCCCCTTCCCTTAAGTCTGATGAGAAAGAACAATTGGTGAAAGCAATTGTGAAATGAGAGTGCTATGTTCCCTCTCTGTAATTCTAGAAATGGCAAGAAGTAATTGATAAAAACAAAACTATACACAGCTTGGTGGTTTCAAACTTGAATCTACTTAGCTGCTGTTAGCATAAAACCATCCATTCTTTCAGTGCTATGCAGACTAGCCAATTTGGCAGTGGAGGAACTCAGTGTGAGGCAGCTGGGCATGATTTTGGGTGGGAGACTCAAATTCAATGTTGGTGAAGTGTTCACAGTTTGCATGTGCATTGCAGGTGTGTGACATCACTTCCCGTGACTGATGCAAATGCTGGGAACAGTGGCAGGAGACCGATAGCCTGACTTTACTTAACCCTTTCCAGACAAGCCATCTTGTAGGCAGATGTTGACCACAGCTTCTTGTGCATCTCTCTAAATGAGCCTGGAGATGAGCCAGTTTTTGCTGATCCAAGCCTTGGCATTAGAATGCACAGGAAATGAGGATAGGAAACCAAGTGCTTCCTTTAATGCCCCAGGTGATGGAAATGATGGGAAAAATCAGCATTATTATACTGTTTAGGCTACAGTCAAAACTCATTGTTGTGATTGTATGGTAATTTGAAATTTTGGAGGGAGTGGGG
The DNA here is from genome assembly GCF_963455315.2 of Globicephala melas. Lineage (NCBI taxonomy): Eukaryota > Metazoa > Chordata > Mammalia > Artiodactyla > Delphinidae > Globicephala > Globicephala melas. The sequence continues at coordinate 14,811,673 of NC_083318.1, forward strand.
ATGGAAATAGGCTTCCTATGTAGGAGGAAGTCCTATTAAAGAAACAGCTTCCTAAACTGCTAGTGTAAACAAAACTGCAGAGGGAAATATTAAAACTACTTAAGGGAACAAAATGTCTTCATGTTTTTCCTTGCAAATACTTCTCTAGTTTATCCACTCACAGCAGGCTTTCCACTGACATAAAGGAAACAAACAGAATAAAAAGTTATGGTAATATAAAATCACTTCTATGCAGTTATTAAGACAGATTATTCTTTTAGATTAAACATATTCTGTAATTTTGAATCAAGGCAATCGCTAAGCAATTTTGAATGACCACGAAAAAGTTGTTAGGGGGCTTCCCTGGTGGCGCAGTGGTTGAGAGTCCGCCTGCCGATGCAGGGGACACGGGTTCGTGCCCCGGTCCGGGAAGATCCCACATGCTGCAGAACGGCTGGGCCCGTGAGCCATGGCCGCTGAGCCTGCGCGTCCGGAGCCTGTGCTCCGCAATGGGAGAGGCCACAACAGTGAGAGGCCCGCGTACCGCAAAAAAAAAAAAAAAAAGTTGCTAGGAACTGGCTAAGGATTTTTCATATTGACTGTATTATATACTTTCATGTAACATATGTGTATACACACATATATGTGTAAATTAAAATGTAAATGTTAGTTTTATATGAATAAAAGTAACAATATTTAGTTTAAAATAGCCTGTATTTTAGTTTTTCCAGTAATTTGTGTAACTTTCCCTCTAATTAGTTCACATTATAGAAGATTTACTAGGCTGATACTTTTTATCCTAGACATTTACAGTGTTTGAGGTCCTGTTGTGGCTCTTACTCTTACATACAACTTCGGGGTGTTTGGATAAGAGGGTCGTTGCTTGTAAGTTATCATTGGAGAAGGCAGAGCCTGGGACTCAACGTATTATTGATCATTATTTTTGGGACCATAACAGCTACTTTGAACAACTGGAGGAAAATGGTATTTGAAAATGGACCCCACTGAAGAAAACAAATAGCCATATTCCAGCCTCATTCTTCTCGTATCAGAATCGGTACTCTGTGTAAGTGCCTGTTTGGATCATTTTATCTGTGGACAGCATTTGAAAAAATTGCTAGCTCTCTTGCAGCTGCAAGTGCTGATTATTTTGCTTGAATTTATAGTTCTGTGATGTTTTCTGGCATGCATGTGTGATTTTGTAAAAAATTTAGACACAGTCTGCAATTTTCTTCTTTAAGTCCTAGACAGTTCTGATTGAGCAATCTGATTAACATGTTCAGAAGTTTGAAGCCAAACCTTCACAACCCTGCTTTTGAAAGGTGTCAAGATTTGTGGGAGGGGAGATTACTTTTAAAGAAACTAAGCTTCCTTACGTTTCAAGTTTGAAGATGAAGTGAGATTATGTCTCTTAATTTGCACTGCTTCGGAGACTGTAGAGACAGGATGGCAGAAACGGATATAAAATTTTTTAAAGCAATTTCATTTCAGTGTTAAACTGGGATCTAACTGCAATGCTAGAAAATTTAGCTGACAACTTCATTTTATTAGTTGAACTCATCCATTTCTCCTATTTATATGGTATAGGCCACAAGAATTAGTTTTGGAAAATTGCAGGAGAAAAATTTAAAGGACATCTCCCTTATTAAAAAATTTATTTTATTTAAGAATAGTTGATTTACAATGTCGTGTGAATTTCTGCTGTATAGAAAAGTGATTTACTTACACATATATATACATTCTTTTTCATATTCTTTTCCATTATGGTTTATCACAGGATATTGAATATAGTTCCTTGTGCTATACAGTAGGGACTTGTTATTTATCCATTCTATATATAATAGTTTGCATCTGCTAATCAGGACATCTCTCTTTCAATATCTTAGGAAGACATCCACTTCTTAGATGTTTTTCTGTAACCATTTATGTTTGTGAGAAGTAGAGTCTGTAACCTTAATATAGGATCTCCTTCCATCATGGCTGTGATCCGGCACATCTGAACACACAAATGAAATTAGAATGATTGGTGAGTCTACCTTAGGAAACTCGAAGCCAGCTGGAGATCCCGTTGCAGCCAAACTCAGGCACATAATCAAAACCAGGTTACGTTTTTTAAAACCAGATTAAAAATGACATATACTGGCTCTGCTAAGGGGCTTGGGGCCCTTTTACTCGTAGTGGCAATTCATAATCATGCATCAGGAAAGGGCAGAGCAAGGGTGATTATTACTAGCTATATTGTACATTTTCATTGTCTTTTAAATATTTCTGAAATAACCTCTTTTTAGGTGGTGAAATTCAAAGCATTCCAAAATGTACAATTTGTTAATGAGTTTTAAAAACTTTTTATTTTGAGATAATTTTAAATTCACATGCAATTGTAAGAAATAAGATAAAGAGATCCATATACTCTTCAATCAGTTTCCCCCAGTGGTTACATCTTGCATAAATACTATATCATAACCAGGAAATTGACATCGATATAATCCATCAGCCTTATTTAGATTCATGAGTTTTACATGGACTCATTTGTACATATGTATGTGTCTGTATATTTAGATCTATTCAATTTTGTTACATGTGCAGATTCATGTGATCACCATCACAGTCAAGATACAGAACAGTTCCATCACAAGGATCCTTCCTGCTAGTTATTAATTTTTGATGGGGGAATAAATTGAAAGATTTATTCACTAATCTGAATAGCTTCTCTGAGGCTATGTTGTACCTAAAATAGTTGTGAAAGACACTAAGTGACTAAGAAGAGAGAAGAAGGTAACCTTCACACTAATTCTAAGGAATAGGCTGAAATTGTAGGAGCTTGTCTGCCTGTGGCGTTCTTTGGGAATATAAACGATGAATTACCATGCTGCTTTAGAAAGGAGAAATTGCGGAGCAGAGTGGAGGAAGATTTTAATGATATTGGAGCAAACTAAGGCAGGGCTTTAAGGACACAGGTTAGTAGGTCTTTTGCACAGTTTTAACAAAAGGAAGTTAAAAATTGCAGTCTTAGATTCTTTTGTGTAAAAAAAAATGCAGTGTCAGAAAGAATTAAAAAAGAAAATCATTGCTGGCCTGTGCTCCTTGAAAAGAGCTTTCTCCCCCTGGGAAAACAATAAAAAAGTATTTGCCCCTGTATCAAATTTAGGGCCACTTACACAATGGCTAGAGTGGCAGAGGCTGCCGCTTAGCTGAGAGCTCAATTGTACTGATTCACTTGCAGCTCAGGGTGAACTTTCCTCATGAACAATAGACATCTGTGGTCACACATTTGGAAAATGAACTTACACAAATAAGGGCAACTTATACAGCTTCTTAAAACCATAAAACATTGACACTTTTAAACTAATGGGCTTTGGGCTACACTAAAAATAAAGCTTTGTGTTCTTTGCTGCTACCCTTTATATCTAGGGTAATGAAGACCAACTATAAAGTGCAATTGTTAATAGTAGAAAATTGTGAGAAGTCAATCATAAAAGCTGCATTCTACATATTTTCCCCTTCTTTTATCCCTTTGGAATTAAAGATAAGATATTCTTTCTGTTTTAAAGAGAGTCTTGGTTTAGTTATAATGTAATTAAAATTCTGCTCTTTTCCACTAATTGATGGAAAAGACTATCTGACATACTACTAATTAAACTCCTTTTAGAACTACCATTTCTTTGATCAGCTGCACTGAGGTTTATCTTTGAAGATCTGGAATTTTCTGCTAGAGCTAGATGATAAAGGTTTAGGAAAGTGGATGAACTTAAAATACGTCAAGTAGGATATTATTTCCTTAGAAAATGCTAAGAGGACTAAAGCACAGGAACTTGAGGCTCAAGATCTTGAAGGTTTCACTTCTATTGTGTTAGCTCTTACTCATTTCCTAAGCTTGCCTCACCCCTCCAACCACAGGTCCTTACAGGCTCACTCATTCCCATTGCCTTAGGCAGGAAGTTTATCAATGATAGTAGTTGCTCTTAAGAATCTGGATGGGGTTAGAATTTATGTATTTTCATGGACATAAGGTCTGGAGCAGCTCTGTGCATGTTGAGCTTCGGAGAATCTCCTTAGATCCGGAATTTGGTTCCCAGTAATGAACCCTGGGTTCTGTCCTACTCGTTAGCTGTAATTCTTCCCTCTTTTTTTCCCACATTGGCCCAGTTATAGGGACTGATCTTCTACCCTAGTCTCCATTTCTGAGACATTGTTCAGACTCTCAATTCAGAGGTTTCAGGAACCCCATCTTTTTAGTTTGACATTTTGGTTATTCTCACCTGGGGTTGGAGCCTTGCTCTCCATCCCATCAAGGGGCATACTTTCTTATTGACAATTTCCCCTTTAAATCAAGGATCTATAATGATACCACTTCTTAGTTCTCTATCATTGTTTTAAAATACTTCGGTGTAAATAACCTTTTCTGAGAAACTAATGAAAACTCCAGATTATCTTCCAAGAATAATGAGTATTTATGTATGTATGTGTGTTTGTGTGTGTAATTTTGTGTGCAGTAGAAAAGTACATATAGCCATAGCTTTTACTAAAGTTTCAAAAGATATATAGCACTCTGAATTCCATGTATGGATCTCACAGAAGTCTGTGGGACTCGAGTCAATAAATCCTCAATTTATTCTCTTAATTTTCAGATGAAAAATCGTGGCCCTCAGCAGGTCAGGAGTGGGTCTTTCTTGAGGGCTTGCCTAGGTTTATGATGTTAAGAGTAGGCCTTTGTTCAGATAGTGGATTATAGATCAGTTGACTGTTAAAGGAAGCAAAAGTCTGTAAACTTCTTTTTCAGTACTAATATATCAATACTCATTTCACTTACTTGATCATCCTTTCTCTCTTGCATCACTGGTTTTAGATTTTGACTTTTCCCTATATCTATTCTGTGTGCATTGCTGGACTGATATTTATGTGACTTCTTTGCTCTAGTCTCTCTTGTTTGCTGCAAAACTTTCCTCCTCACCAAAATTATTGTGGACTAAAAGTTGACACTAGATGGGGGCAATGTCTTATCTGATAATATATAAAATCAGATCTTAATTATGTTAAAATGTGCATTGGTGGATAATGTGACTCCCAGAACCAGATGTTAGGTATATTTAATAATGTGGATTATGCATCTGTATTAGCCTGCTTGGACTGCTATAACAAAATGTCGTTGATTAGGTGGCTTAAACAACAGAAATTTATTTTTTCACAGTTCTGGAAGTTGCAAGTTCAAAATCAGAGGGCTAGTGTGGTTGAGTTCTGGTGATTTGTGTGGTTCTGTTCCTGATTTGCATACAGCCACCTTCTCACTGTGTCCTCACATGGCAAAAAGAGAGAGACAGCTCGAGATAGCCTCATCCACCAGAGGGCAAACAGCAGAAGCAAGAAGAACTGCAGTCCTGCAGCCTGTGGAATAAAAACCACATTCACAGAAAGATACAGAAAAAGAAGAGGCAGAGGGCTATGTACCAGACGAAGGAACAAGATAAAATCCCAGAAAAACAAATGAAGTGGAGATAGGCAACCTTCCAGAAAAAGAATTCAAAATAATGATAGTGAAGATGATCCAGCACCTACGAAAAAGAATGGAGGCAAAGATAGAGAAGATGCAAGAAATGTTTAACAAAGACCAAGAAGAATTAAAGAAAAAACACCTAGAAGAATTAAAGAACAAACAGAGATGAACAATACAATAGCTGAAATGAAAAAAATACACTAGAAGGAGTCAGTAGCAGAATAACTGAGGCAGAAGAACAGATAAGAGACCTGGAAGACAGAGTGGTGGAATTCACTGCCGCGGAGCAGAATAAAGAAAAAAGAATGGAAAGAACTGAAGGCAGCCTGAGACCTCTGAGACAACATTAAACACACCAACATTCGCATTATAGGGGTCCCAGAAGGAGAAGAGAGAGAGAAAGGACCTGAGAAAACACTTGAGATTATAGTAAAAAATTTCCCTAACATGGGAAAGGAAATAGCAGCCCAAGTCCAGGAAATGCAGAGAGTCCCAGGCAGCATAAATGCAAGGAGAAATACACCAAGACACATACTAATCAAATTGACAAAAATTAAAAACAAAGAAAAATTATTAAAAGCAACAAGGGAAAAATGACAAAGAACACACAAGGGAACTCCCATAAGGTTAACAGTTGATTTCTTGGGAGAAGTTCTATAAGCCAGAAGGGAGTGGCACGGTATATTTAAAGTGATGAAAGGGAAGAACCTACAACCAAGATTATTCTACCCAGCAAGGATCTCATTCAGATTTGACAGAGAAATCAGAAGCTTTACAGACAAGCAAAAGCTAAGAGAATTCAGCACTACGAAACCAGCTCCACAACAAATGCTAAAGAAACTTCTTTAAGTGGGAAACACAGAGAAGAAAAGGACCTACAAAAAACAAACCCAAAACAATTCAGAAAATGGTAATAGGAACATACATATTGATAATTACCTTAAATGTGAATAGATTAAATGCTCCAACGAGAAGACACAGGCTCACTGAATGGATACAAAAACAAGACCCGTATATATGCTGTCTATAAGAGACCCACTTCAGACCTAGGGACACATACAGACTGAAAGTGAGGGGGTGGAAAAAGATGCTCCATGCAAATGGAAATCAAAAGAAAGCTGTAGTAGCAATACTTATATCAGATAAAATATACTTTAAAATAAAGAATGTTACAAGAGACAAAGAAGGACACCACATAATGATCAAGGGATCAATCCAAGAAGCAGATATAACAATTATAAATATATATGCACCCAACATAGGAGCACCTCAGTACATAAGGCAAATGCTAACAGCTATAAAAGAGTAAATCGACAGTAACACAGTAATAGTGGGGGACTATAACACTTCACTTGCACCAATAGACAGAGCATCCAGACAGAAAATTAATAGGGAAACACAAGATTTAAATGACACATTAGACAAGATGGACTTAATTGATATTTATAGGACATTCCATCCAGAAACAGCAGATTACACTTTCTTCTCAAGTGCACATAGAACATTCTCCAGGATAGATCACATCTTGGGTCACAAATCAAGCCTTGGTAAATTTAAGAAAATTGGGAGAAGAAATTGGAATTCCGATTAAAATTGAAATAATATCAATCATTTTTTCTGACCACAATGCTATGAGATTAGAAATCAATTACAGGGGAAAAAAATTGTAAAAAACACAAACACATGGAGGCTAAACAATATGTTACTAAATAATGAAGAGATCACTGAAGGAATCAAAGAGGAAATAAAAAAATACCTAGAGACAAATGACAATGAAAACACAATGATCCAAAACCTATAGGATGCAGCAAAAGCAGTTCTAAGAGGGAAGTTATAGCAATACAATCCTACCTCAAGAAACAAGAAAAAATCTCAAAGAAACAATCTAAACTTACACCTAAAGGAACTGGAGGAAGAAGAACAAACAAAACCCAAAGTTAGTAGAAGGAAAGAAATCATAAAGATCAGAGCAGAAATAAATGAAATAGAAACAAAGAAAATAGTAGTAAAGATCAATAAAACTAAAAGCTGGTTCTTTGAGAAGATTAAAAGAAAAATTGATAAACCTTTAGCCAGACTCATCAAGAAAAAGAAGGCGAGGACTCAAATCAATAAAATTAGAAATGAAAAAGGAGAAGTTACAACGGACACCACAGAAATACAAAGCATCTTAAGAGACTACTACAAGCAACACTATGCCAATAAAACAGACATCTGGAAGAAATGGACAAATTCTTAGAAAGGTGTAAGCTTCTAAGACTGAACCAGGAAGAAGTAGAAAATATGAACAGACCAATCACAAGTAATGAAATTGAAACTGTGATTAAAAATCTTCCAGCAAACAAAAGTCCAGGGCCAGATGGCTTCACAGGTGAATTTTATCAAGCATTTAGATAAGAGCTAAAACCCATCCTTCTCAAACTCTTCCAAAAAATTGCAGAGGAAGGAACACTCCCAAACTCATCCTACGAGGCCACCATCACCCTGATACCAAAACCAGACACCATGGTCAAGTGCGATTTATCCCAGGGATGCAAGGATTCTTCAATATACAGAGATCAATCAATGTGATACACTATACTAACAAACTGAAGAATAAAAACTGTATGATCATCTCAATATATGCAGAAAAAGCTTTTGACAAAATTCAACACCGATTTATGATAAAAACTGTCCAGAAAGTGGGCATAGAGGGAACCTACCTCAACATAATAAAGGCCATATACGACAAACCCACAGCAAACATCATTCTTAATGGTGAACAACTGAAAGCATTTCCTCTAAGATCAGGAACAAGACAAGGATGTCCACTCTCACCACTATTATTCAACATAGTTTTGGAAGTCCTAGCCATGGCAATCAGAGAATAAAAAGAAATAAAAGCAATACAAATTGGAAAAGAAGAAGTAAAACTGTCACTGTTTTCAGATGACATGATACTGTACATAGAGAATCCTAAAGATGCCACCAGAAAACTACTAGAGCTAATCAGTGAATTTGATACAGTTGCAGGATACAAAACTAATGCACAGAAATCTCTTGCATTCCTATACACTAATGATGAAAAATCTGAAAGAGAAATTAAGGGAACAATCCCATTCACCATTGCAACAAAAAGAATAAAATACCTAGGAATAAACCTACCTAAGGAGGTAAAAGACATGTACTCAGAAAACTATAAGACACTGATGAAAGAAATCAAAGATGACACAAACTGATGGAGAGTATAGCATGTTCTTGGATAGGAAGAATCAATATTGTGAAAATGACTATAGTTCCCAAAGCAATCTACAGATTCAATGCAATCCCTATCAAATTACCAATGGCATTCTTCACAGAGCTAGAACAAAAAGTCTTAAAATTTGTATGGAGACACAGAAGACCCCAAATAGCCAAAGCAATCTTGAGGAAAAAATCAGAGCTGGAGGAATCAGACTCCCTGGTTTCAGACTATACTACAAAGCTGCAGTAATCAAGACAGTATGGTACTGGCACAAAAACAGAAATATAGATCAGTGCAACAAGATAGAAAGCCCAGAGATAAACCCACACACCTGTTGTCAACTAATCTATGACAAAGGAGGCAAGGATATACAATGGAGAAAAGACACTCACTTCAGCAAGTGGTGCTGGGAAAACTGGACAGCTACATATAAAAGAATGAAATTAGGACAATCCCTAACACCATATACAAATATAAACTCAAAATGGATTAAAGTCCTAAATATGAGACCGGACACTATAAATCTCTTAGAGGAAAACATAGTAAGAACACTCTGACATAAATCACAGCAAGATCTTTTTTGATTCACCTCCTAGAGTAATGGAAATAAAAACAAAAATGAACAAATGGGACCTAATGAAACTTCAAAGCTTTTGCACAGCAAAGGAAACTATAAACAAGACAAAAACACAACCCTCAGAATGGCAGATAATATTTGCAAATGAATCAACAAAGTATTAATCTGCAAAATATATAAACAGCTCATGAAGCTCAATATTAAAAAAACAAACAACCCAATCCAAAAATGGGCAGAACACCTAAATAGACATTTCTGCAAAGAAGACATACAGATGGCCAAGAAGCACATGAAAAGCTGCTCAACATCACTAATTATTAGAGAAATGCAAATCGAAACTACAATGAGGTGTCAGCTCACACTGGTTAGAATGGGCATCATCAGAAAATCTACAAACAACAAATCCTGGAGAGGGTGTGGAGAAAAAGGAACCCTCTTGCACTGTTGGTGGGAATGTAAATTGATACAGCCACTATGGAGAACAGTATGGAGGTTCCTTAAATTACTAAAAATAGAATTATCATATGACCCAGCCATCCCACTACTGGGCATATATCCAGAGAAAACCATAATTCAAAAAGAGTCGTGTACCCCAATGTTCACTGCAGCACTATTTACAGTAGCCAGGACATGGAAGCAACCTAAGTGTCCATTGACAGATGAATGGATAAAGAAGATGTGGTACATATATACAATGGAATATTACTCATAAAAAGGAATGAATAGGGTCATTTGTAGAGACGTGGATCAACCTAGAGACTGTAATAGAGTGAAGTAAGTCAGAAAGAGAAAAACAAGTATTGTATATTAACGCATATATGTGGAATCTAGAAAAATGATACAGATGAACCAACTGGTTTGCAAGTTAGAAATAGAGACACAGATGTAGAGAACAAAGGTATGGACACCTAGGGGGGGAAGTGGTGGGTGGCTTGGTGGTGGGATGAATTGGGAGATGGGGATTGACATATATACACTAATATGTATAAAATAGATAACTAATAAGAACCTGCTGTATAAAAATATTAAATTGAATTAAACTAAATTAAAAACTGAAGAGGAAGGGCAGAGTAGGCACACCTTGTTCCTACCCCCAGACTCATTCATTAGACAGACCACTCCACCTCCACTGGGGTGTCACTGAGGAGTGTCCCCCCAATGGAGCTCTGTCTACAGGGAGGGAAGCATCCTCCACGAGATAAAAAGAGAGACAGCTCTCTGGTGTCTCTTTTTATAAGTGCACTAATCCCATCATGAGGTCCCCAGCCTCATAACCTCATCTAAATCAGATTATCTTCTAAAGATCTTATCTCCAAATACCATCATATTGAGGTTAAGTCTTCAACATATGAATATTAGGGGGACACACAATTCACTCCATAGTGGCATCTCTGAAACAGAAATATGGTGAAAGGCATATAGTGACCAGTTCTTCAAGGAAGAATGGTCTTCCAGCTGGGGCTTGTGTGCTAAGAAACGTAGGGGAAAAGAGGGGCAGGTAAAAATCACCGGAGGGAGGAGAACAACAAAGAAAGAAAACAGGATTTCTAAAGGTAGAATTTTATTGGACACTCGTCTGTTTGAAGAATAATTTTTATCAGAATCCAAAGTGGACAGATTAGGGACCCAACCAGATAAAGATCCTGTTCCTCCAGAAATGAAAAATGTATTTTATTTTAGTAAATTTTTCAGTTTGGGATTTAGGGTGAATGGTAGAAGAACAATTCCAAGCATTGGCCTTGAGTGTTACTGAACTAACAAAGAGTAGTGAAGACAAATCATACCTGAAAAAGTTTTTTGAATACTTTAAACCTGGTTCAGTCTACCAAGATGGGATTTGCTTATAATTAATCCTAGCAGGGTATATTTAGTGCCTTGGAATTAAATCCTGGGTAACCTTAGTTAATGAGTTTGCTTATACTGCCCTTGAGTGAGGCTTGGACGTCACTGCATAGCAGGGAGGGTTTGTGCTGCTGAGAAGGAGAACTGAGTTTGAGTTGGAATGCTATTAGTTTTGCTGATTATCACAAAGGTATTGACAAAAAGTGATCTCAAGACAATGCCAGATGAGAAAGCCCACTGGGCTGATCCAAAAGGAGATGTTGTGTTGCATCTCAGAAGAATGGTCTTAAATTCTGACACAATTCTAGAATTTTTCTTTTATGGACATATTTTTTTGTATGACTGGGGAGGCACCAGCCTAAGAAATGTAAATCAGGGGTTTTGACTTTCTGATAGACTCTTTTTCTCAGTCTCCATTGCTGGGAGGGAGTGGTTTAGAGCATGCATCTCAGTGTCAGACAATTCAGTAATGAATCTGGATCTGCCATTCATGAGCTATTGTGACCTTAGGCAAGTTACATGAACTTATCTAATTAAGCCTCACTTTCCCAACTTGGTACTTATGTGGATTGGTTGAGATAATGGAAAGAAAGAGCTGAGTATAGGACTTGGCACATTTTAAAGCTCTACAAATGATAGTTGTTATCAGACTGGTAATTCATCAGTGCAATGATTGACCATCAAATCACTGTGAAGCCCACTTTATTCCACAAACTTCAGTGCTGATTTGTGATAGCTAACTCTCCTTTTCTTCCTCCAAGTTGGTATCCATGACTCTTGACTCTACTGTCTCAGAATGCCAGGGAACGAAAGTAGACATGTGCAGCTTTTCCCCTCTTTTCCTACAATAAAAGTTCCTGTAAAAATAAAAAAAACACCTGAAGTGAAATTCAAATGAGAAGCAGCAGGGTACAATCACCTTTTTGGGGAGAACAATTAATTGATTTTGGTTAAATATATTTTAATTAGACCTGAACATACAGACCAGGGATTATTTTGGGGTGTAATCCTAAACTGGTACAAGATAGAATCAACTCATTAGGTTTCATTTATTTTGCCTATTTAATCTCAGTGTAAATAGGGGTACATTAGTAACCCTAAATAGGGTTCAATTATTTGAGTTATTTCTCAAATCAGGTATTTCAGGCATAACTTGAAAAATATTCCTCCATATATTGATCTATTAAGCAATTTATGTCTGATGCAACAGTATCCCATAGAGAATTAAAATCCAAGATCTTGAAGGAAAAGATCCCTACCTAGCACCATGCAGAGAGCCTGTGCTTTTAGTGGAATGTTTTGATAAAAGTAATAAAGTAAGTTTTTATTGAAAGAATGAAGTAGCTATGGCAGCCACTTCTAATAGTGAGTATTATAACTGAATCTGGTACAGTAGCCAGACCACAAGAGGGGCAGAAATGTTCAATTGTGAATAAGGAAAGATAGTTCTATTTCACTCTTTTTTCCATTTCTTTCTCCCATCCAGATGTGAGGCCTCAGATCAAAATTCTACTTTGTTATACTGTATATGGAATCTAATGAGATTCAATAGCTCCATTATGCATTATTTTCTCAACATCTGTTAGCCACAGTTTCTGAACTTAACTTTAAAGCTTTCTCCCTTGCTATTAAAAGTCCTGTTCATTTGCAATTTTTTTATAACCCAATGAAACCACCCTTTTGCTGCCCAAGTTTAAGTTTCTTGTTTGCTTGCCTGAGGCTGAGGGTGCAGACAAGCTGAATGGTCAACTAAAGTGTTAGGTTATTCTAGATTCTTGGTTCATAGTAATCACCTAAAAACACTAGATGGCACAGGAGAGGTATAAATGGACCACGGAGAGAGGCCAGCTCTTAAACTTTATGTGTTTCTAAAGAATTCTTAGGGTTAAAAGAGCAACATTTTAAGATATTCTTTTATGTTCTTTTCTATTAAGTTTCTTATTGTTTTTTCAAGCTTTATCCTTGGGATTTTTCGGAACTGGGTGATGTAAGATATAAAATTCTCCTTTAAGTAAAAGCAAACACTTAAAAAATTTCTTGGTTGAGTTGTGCCTTTTTTGTTCCCTTTCTTTAATTTATTATAGAAAACACATATACATGCTATATGTATAGCAACAATATATGCTATATATGTGTATATGTATTTGTTTATTATATATGTGTTTGATATCTTTATGATGAATTAAACATGTGCTGTTCCAGGAAACTTAGAAATAATGCACACCATGGTATATGTAAATATGCATGTGATTGTATTTATTGTTTTAATTATGTGACTAGAGCTGAATTATGAGAAGTTCTTTCTAAGAGAAAACATCTAAACATAGAAATTAGTGTTATTAATTTCTATTTTTTTCTCAGCTTGTAGTGAGTACGTGTATTCCAGGAAGTTCCATGTATATTGTGTTTATTAAACTGGAGGTTAATTTATTATTTCCTTTAATAGAAAAATGATAAGGTATGAACAGGAAAGTATATTAAGCAAATACTGTATATTGGAAGTCAAATCACTACTGATTACAGAAAGAGTACTATTAGCCATAATCATAAAAATTCTACTTATTCATATGGTGCATTGTACATGTACAATCCCATTGTTTGCCATTGAACAATTTCTCAAATTTAGTGCAGGAAAACTATAAAAAGGAAGCTTATAGCTGGTCATGCTAAAAAAATACTTGTATAGAGAAAGCTGCCATTGTCTATCAAAGAGTGAATAGATTCTCATTTTTTAAAAATAGATCTGGATTATTTGAGTTTTTTGGAAAGTTCTTTGGACAATTAGTGATAACTTAAAACCTATAGAAGCTATTTCAACATGTTGTTCCCCAGTATTTTCCATAGACTAATTAAGCTCGCTGGCTGGCACAGAATATTGTTTTCTTATCTGTAATATGGGAAAAATAACATCTACCTTAAAGGGTTGTTTTGAGAATTAGAGATAATGCATGTACATGTATATAAATTTAATTAATCTCAGGCTTTGCACATTAACAGCTTTATTGCTGAATTAAGTTATTGAGAAAGAAATAAAACTAACCAGAAACATAGAATGACAGTATCACTTCTAATCTAAATTTAAAAAGAAGATGTACAGAGTCCACATATTGCTGATAGTCACCTGAAAAGAACTGATCTGCAATTACTTTAAAGTTTTCTGTATTTTATTTTGGAAGATATAATTGCCCAATACATCATATAATCACATGCAACACAGTTATCTTTATATCTAAAAAATGATAGTTATTAAATGTTTTGGGTGGAGGCTATACTGTATTGGAGAGAGCGTGAGTTTAGGGTTCCACAGACAGGGGTTTAAATTCTGTTCCCACCGCTTATTAACTAAGTTCCCACCACTTATTAACTAAGTAACCAAGTAACGTTAATTCTCAAGGTCTTATTTTCTTATTTGTAACATGGGACTAATACCATCTCATTGTACAAGGTTGCTTGTACAACCTTGGGTTAAAGAGGGTTTCTCAGCCTCACCATCTCAGCAGTATGGACACCTGGGGCCAAATAATTCTTTGTTGTAGGGACTGTCCTATGAATTGTAGCATGTTCAGCAACACTCCTGGCTTCTACACACTAGATACCAGTAGCACCTTTTCCACACTTGTGACACCAAAAGTATCGCTAGACATTGCTAAATGTTCCCTGGAGGGCAAAATTGCCCTCCAATTAAAAACCACTGGTGTGTAATCCGCTTTACATAAAACTGAGTAAACATTCAAAGAATGAGAGCTATTATTACTTTTTAGCTTAGCAGTCATTCATAAGTTTTGACATGAATGACTTCATCAGAAATTGCCAGATTTATCTCCAGTCATCTAACGTAGAGACCTTTATTTGAGCTAGGAATTCAACAAGAATATTTTCATAAAGTTACTTTTTTATACTTGTGGGTTAACTGAATGAGTTAATTCATTCAATCATACTTTAAATCAATCAGTTACAAAATGTTGATAGTGTTAAATAATTACTAGGGGCAAAGTTGTTGTATATGTCACTTTTATGGAGTGAAATCCTTAAAGGACACGTATTAAATAAAGGTACTAATCAGACCTCTTTGTGGGCCTGTCAACTGGATGCTGAGCAGAAAGGAACCCACAAGTATTCTTTATCTCTCTGGTTATATGGCAATCACTCATCATGCAGCTATTTAATGTACTCTTAATTTTAAGCACTTTGTTAAGTCCCTGGGGCGTCAGTGCCATTCCTTAAGGCGTCTAGTCGGGAAGATAGACAAATAAACCATAATTCAGTGAGATCAGAAATATGGACTGCATTTGTTGGAGTGTCTCTGAATCCACTGGAAATGTAAGAGAAAACTTCCTGGAAAAGGTAAAATCTGGGCTAAATGGTGACATTAGGACAGATTTAAGCAGGGTGAGAGTTGGGAGGAATGTATATTCTGTATTATAATAGCATGGGAGTAGGGTCTAGGCAATATGGCATATTTTACTTTCTTCAAGAAAATCAATGTATTAAGTGAGAGATGTGATTGAAGGGTCAGGTGGTCAGTTCATGAAATACCTCATACACATGCTAAAGAGTTTGGAGTTTATCTGCTACAGTACTGATTAAATCATAATATAATCTGAGGTATGACTTCATTTAATTTGCATTTTAGGTCACTCTGGTGTTGTAATAGAAAGGACCAGAGGGGAAAGGTAAGTGTAGAAGCAGGATATTTTGAATATTGCAGTAATCCAGATAAGAAATGACAAAAGCCTAAAACTTAAGTTAATGACATTAAGAGTAAAAGAAGACAGAACCAAAAAGACATTTAGCAGGTAAAATTAAGAGGAATTATTTACTAATTATATGGGAGGAATGAGGAAAATATATTATACTTAGAATGATTACTACGCTTTCTATTTGGGTGATTAGAGAATGGTGATTCCATTTCAGAAACCGGAAATAGAAGACACTGGATTGAGAGTGGTAGAGGAGTACAGGGGAAGAGAGATATGGGGTTCAATACTGGCCATATTGAAAATGAGTTACCAGTGAGACATTTGAGTGGAGAGTCCAATCAATAGTTAGATGGCATAGGTTTAGAACTAAGGGAAGAAGTCGGCCTAGAGATGGAGATATAGGAATTTTCATGACATAGGTGGTAATGGACAAGTTCATCAGAAGAATGCAGACCAAGACTTGTAATGAGGGCAAGTCATGGGCAATATGAATAGTTAAGGTCAATAAAGAAAGCAGAACCCCCAAAGTAAACTGAGAAGGAATGCTATAGAAGACAGTAGATATCCAAGAAAGAGTAGAGTTAGAGAACCCAAAAGGAGGAAGAAGTTGCAAGAGAGTATAAGTAGAAGAATGCCCATTGAACTACCATCACTTATGCTTCTTAGGGAAGTTTGAATGAGAGATCATAGTAGGGTTATGGGTGGGTGGGGGCCTGGGAGCAAATATGGATAGTGTTTTTCAACAGTTTTTATTTTGAGTACCTTGAGTTGGCACTATTCCTTTTCTAGCTTCCACATGCTCCATCACTTCCTACTGTCTTAAAGAAGTTAGAAAATGGGGTCAGAGACTATAGATCTCAGTAAGTTAAATAATAAATATACTGGTATTAGGAGACAGAGAAAAGTAAGAACAGAGTGTACATTTTGGTAATATCTAATAGTAATATCTGATAGAATAGATGCTGAATGTTTTGAATGTTTACTGAAACTAGTATCAGTTGCAGAGATACTGCCTAAATGGAAGTCAGGAATTTGAAGATCTGTTCAACAATGGACATATCAAGTGAAACAGACTGGTAAACACTCAAGACATCAGTTTAGAAGAATAAATTTCTAGGGAATTAAAGAATAATACATTTTATTGTCTGTAAGTTAAAACACTTCAGCATAAGTAGTGCTGTGTGTTATGTGTGTGCTCAGTTTTAATCTGTATAGTGGGGGTGGGATGCAGTTAGTTAAAATGAAAAATAACCAAATATGGAATACACATGCTGGGTAGGGAGAAGGTTTGGCTAGCCTTTGAAAGGCTCTACTCACATTCCCACACTTTGGAGGTGTCTAATCCAAGCTTTCAGCTCTCTTCATCCTAGACCAATACCAGATGGTATGGCAGTTAGCATGTTGGATATAGAAATGTTTTGTCATTGGTAAAATTAGTTATGTTCAAGATGATCTGTGATTGGCTAGGTATTTTGAGCTGGGGCTCCTGCATGGACAGGATTTCAGAATGTGGTAAACTTCATAGCCTATATCCTTTGAGAATGGTCCCTCAGTATAGGATCCCATATGTTATGAGTGCACTTATCTGAGTTTTTTGTTTGTTTGTTTGTTTTGCCTGACACCTACTGGGGGAGCTGAATCCTGCCTCTAGGATGTTGCTTTTCTGCCTTGCATTAGCCTTTTATGCAAGATGCTGTGGAATACCTGAAACTATAGACAGCTGGTACTTCATTGAGCCTATAGGACTAGTTGCGTTTGTGTTTTTTTATGGCTTCCTACTGTCAAAAGTTTGCACATCTGTCAGGATTTGGTCTGCAATATTCACTTATTGCATTATTATACTCAAAATCAAGGTTGCAGGTGAGGAGATCTCTTAAAGCTACCAATATGTACCCCAAATAACCCAGGAATTGTGAATTACCAAATTAGATCAGTTTGCAACCATCTGATACTCATTCTTCTGAATGGGACAATGTAAAATTGCTTATTCCGTCTTAGGTACCTGAGAAAATTTTGACAAGTCAATGACTGAGCTTTGATTTCCTTATTTAATATGTCAAAAATAATATTCACTCCATGAATATTCATGAATAGCTAATATTTTCTGAACACTGTTCTGAGAATTTACATATATACATTTCATTTAATCTCCACACCACTTTATAAAGTAGTTAAAACTGTTATCCCCATTTTTTGGATGAGAAAATTGAAGCACAGTGAGGTTAAGTAGCTTGTGTGTTGAAGATCACACTTGTAGCAAGTAATAGTCCTGAAATTGTAAGATTAGTCAACATGGTTCTAGAGACTATGCTTTTAAGCACTACCTTCTATTAACTCACTAGGTTAAATGAAATAACTTATATGAAAATTCTTATTAAAGTTTCTGTCACTGGATAGACACTGAAATATTGGTCAAATGTGAATTGATCCTAGAATGATCCAAACTTCATGTAATTTATGCACTTATTTTGTTATAATGGACTTGTATTTATGAGTTAATCACAGTGTTCATCTACAAATTATAAGTCTGGTACTAGGAAATCACTCAGATAAGGAAAAGATACTTAAGGAATACTGAAGTCAACACTTCCTTATTATGCTACAGTGTGCAACCTTATCATGTATGTGTTATATCCATGTTTCACTTTGGTTTTGTTATTTTTAATAGATCCATTAAAACTTTATTCTTGAACACAGTATTTCCACAGTTGAAACATTCTTCAAGGATTTTAATAAAACTTCCTCACTCAGCAATGATTTTTATTTCCAAAAATTTTCCAGATCTATTAAGAAAAGAAATCAATTTACTTTTTAGTTAGAAGGTCCTATAAAGCAATCCTGACTTTCCCACTAATTGTTGATCAGACCTTGAAAAGTATAATTGGAAACAAGGTTATTTTTTTCTGTATAGTACCTTCACATACTAATTTTTACTGACTGAAATATTTTCTTGGCTAGGTTTCATTGGAACTAGGCAAGAGATTAAAGAGCTTTCTCTTTTCTTTTTTCTTCTTTTCTTTTGAAAATACAATGGGTTTTTTCCTGGGTACATATCAGCTTTAGATAAGCCTTCTGAGATCTACAAAAGAAGTTAAAACATTGCTTCTTAGGTTTTAGTTTCCACAAATGTGTTCAATTCACCTAATAGCATCTTAGTAGAATGGCCAGGGGAATATGGAGGAGAAATGAGATTTCATTCTGAGTTTTAGAGGCAGGAGGAGAGAATGTTTGTTCCATGTGTTCATTCTTTGGAAAGCAGAGGAACGTCTGTTTGTCATTAATATTAACATGAATTAGTGTTGCTTACTTTGCATCGGAGCCTATGATATAAAGACAGGGTGGGCCAAACTTAGTCCCAAGAAAGATGGGTAAATATTCCAGAGGAGCTATAGACCTAGCATTTGAAAAATGCAAACAGGGAGGAAACAGCAATGCCTATAAGAATGAGGGAGATGTTTTTTCACCTCTGCCAATGTGCAGTTCAGTTGTGGTACTTTCTATGCTGAGAAACACAGGGAGAGAAATCTTTAATAAGCAGAGTGGATGGGTTTTCTGTGTTAATTGAAGTGATTTGCTGTTGTTTTAAAATAAGGCATTAAATATATGTTGTATCCATTTATAAAGGAGGATTTTAAAATCAAGTTTTCCTCCTTATGCAGGAATTTGTTGTGTTAAATTCTATGAAACAATAAGGAGAACAGATTTTCAAAAAAGTAGTCATTTAAAGACCCCAAATCCAGGTAGTTTAAACAGTAGCTTTACCAGTATATGCTCTCATAATTATAGCTCACATATATGATTATAGTTACTATAGATTAGCTATTATTTGTAATATTATAGGAGTTATTTCATTAAATCAAAGCAACCCTATTAATGTTCTTCTCACTTCACATTTGAGGAAACTGAAGGTAGCAGTGGTTAACTTTCTCAAGATCACATACCTAACTGGTGGGGTTGGGAATTAACCAAACACACATAATACCACTTTCCATTTAATAGTGTTCTTTCTCTGAACAAGTATTGGACAAATTTTACTGATCTTTTTCTGTGTTCTTCCAGAGGATTTAGAACAGATGACTCCACTTGAGTAGTTTTAGTAGCTAAGGAATCTGAATGCTCTGCACTTGTATTGGAAGCTGGTCACTTAATTTCTATCGCCTGTGTAGCAAGTAGAAACTTGACTTGTCAAATGTATTTAGTAAATAAATGTTGTTGGAGGATTATTATAAATTCTTAAACCTAGTCATTTCAGGATTGAGGCAGATTGTATAACTATGCCTATAGAGCAATAAAACTCTCAGTAGACTCTGAATGTGAACTATGTGAATAATGGTTAGTGCTGTTGAAAAATGTTTCTTCAAAAGATCCAAGAGTTAAGGTGGACTGGTGGATGGAAGGGATGGGTTATGAGTGCTCATATGATATGTTCTTGGGCTTTTTGGACTGTTAAGGGTTGTAGCTCCCTTTTGCTCAGAGCTCTTTATTTTGATTAGTTCAAGTAGAGCAATCAAAAATAGACTAAACAGAGGAAAAACCTCTTTTTAGGCTGGTATCAACCTTTTTAATTTGTCTGCAAATAAAAAAAGCAAAGATGGGCTTCCCTGGTGGTGCAGTGGTTGAGAGTCCGCCTGCCGATGCAGGGGACACGGGTTCGTGCCCCTGTCCGGGAAGATCCCACATGCCGTGGAGCAGCTGGGCCCGTGAGCCATGGCCGCTGAGTCTGAGCATCCGGAGCCTGTGCTCCGCAGGGGGAGAGGCCACAACAGTGAGAGGCCCGCGTACCGCAAAAAAAAAAAAAAAAAAGCAAAGATATTTATGAGTAGAAGACAATTAAGAACATGGACAATGTCTGATTTAGCTAATTTTCAAAGTTAATATTTATTGTGTGCTTGCTCTTTAGTAGAAGCTATGCTAGATATTTTATATATGTTAACTTTTTAAATCTTTATAACAATTTGGGAAATAGGTACTATGTTTAGTCCTTATTTTATAAAAGACATACTGAAGCACAAAAACTTTCCCAGGGTTATAAACTTGTTAAGAAGTTCCCCTCCAAAGTAAAGGACAGGTCATTTTCATCTTCTCTATCCCTAAGAAAGAAGCACAATGCTTGATAAACCCCTTGATCACTTTAGGTTTCTTGTGGCAAGGAGGCAATAGGCAAAAATGGAGTCATCATACTGGCAGAGGTAAATGACTGATCATCAAGAAGAGGTAGGGCTGCTGCTAGACAACATGGGCAGAGAATAATACATTTGATATTTAGGGCATCTCTTCATGCTCCTGTACCCCTCACCCATAGCCTGAGAAAAGCACAGTAACTAGGGGTTCAGACTCACAGAGATGAAGGTCTGGATCATTCTACCAGGAAACCTGCCTAGTTTATGCTCCTAGTGTCTCAATGGAAATGGCCAGGGGAAAATGGAGGGAAAATGTGATTTCATTCTGCATTTTAGAGATAGGAGAAGAGAATGTTGTTCCATGCATTCACTCTTAAAGTACAAGATTGTCTATCTGTCATTAGAATTAGCAGGAATTAGAGTTACTAGGCAAGGATGAGGGGAATCTACAGTGGGAAGGGGAATGCTGATTAACAGTCATAGCCTCGAGTGTTGCAACAGTGGGAGCTGTAGTTCATTCCATTAACGCTTCTCTTATGAGTTTTCCCAGAAAACAAGACCAATCAGAACATGGTGGAAACTCTCTTCAGGTGGGGTGAACTTGCTTTGAGAAGGACTCAATCTCAGTGGTGCAAGGGGTAGGCTGTAGTGGATTCTGGAGTTTTCCACACAGATTCCCAAGCTGATGGTTTGCAGCTCTGTGCCTCACTGAGAATTTCACTTAGCTCCAGGGAACTGCCTAGTCGAAGGCAGTTGTACAATTCAGTTTGTTTCTGTTTCACAATGTTTGGGGCCTCAGCTGGGAAGACTTGAAGACTAGGAATTATTCTGTGGCAGGGGTTTGGGGACATCTGGAGGCATCTACTTTCATGTCTGGGAGTTGGTGCTGGTTGTAGGCTGAGGCCTTATTTGGTCTGTCAGCTGGAACACCTACACTGTGTCCTCTTCTTATCTCTCATATTGCTCTAGGTTGGACTTCCCAGTTCGGTAAGTGGGTTTCAAGAGCTACCAGCCCAAGAGAATGAGGCAGAAGTGCTTGGCATTTTATGGTCTAGTTTTAGAAGTCACATACCATCAATTCTGCTATACTCTAGTGGTCAAGGCAATCACTAAAGTCCACTCTGCTTCAAGGAGAAGGAATATAAACCCCATCAATTGATGGGATTAATGTCAATTTCCCATTGTAAGAAGACAAGAGGGGATGTGAGATACTGATGTAACCATCTTGGAAAATACAATCTGCTACATAAAGGAAGAGAGACTAACTGCTTCTCTTTCCTGTGCATTCTACTTTTTCCAGCACATCAATGATGCATTAATTTTCTTGAAACAATACCTTGAACAAAGCAGTTCCTTAACAAAAATAAAAAACAAAAACATAAAACTATCAGTCTCCTTACTGCTTATAGAATGATGTCCAAATTTCTTAAATTAGCATTTAAGAGCTTCCAAAATTCAGACATTATCTCTTTTTACCCATTACTTCCTGTTATTGTCAGACATATACTGTAGCTGATGGCCTATTTATGTAATTTAATGTTGCCAGGATGTGTCCTGAGGTTTTCACTTTTGTACCTTTGTACATGCTTTTTTCTGATTTCAGAATTCCACGGTAGAGGTACCTTCAATGTTTGCCTAATAAAATACTACTCATCTTTTAAGACCTTTCCTCATGCCCAAACCAGAAGTGAGTGCTCCTTTCTTCTTTCAAGTGCCAGTCATGTGTCACTTGTCACACTGTGCTAAACTACACGTTACTTTGGAAAGAGGCAGTGCTTTATCATGACTTGGTTTGTTAGTTCGTGTTATTCCCATCGCAAAGAGGATGTCCTCCCTCAACAAAATTTAGAGAGAGAGGCCATACCTTTCCCTAATCTTACTGCTTCTGTGAACTAGTTAGTTATCATAATGTAAGCTCATCTAAAAAACCCGAGTACTTTATGTTGTCTTTATTTCTTTCAGACGTCAAAACATTCAAAGAGCTAACTCATCACTTACTGGCTTTCTAGGGCACCCGAGTGTTAATGTAAAGACACAGAAGCTATTTAATAATGTTGATGAGCCATAGAATGAGTGTTGGAGTGGAGTAAAGTCAGTTGGAATAAGTGTCACGTTAATTTCCAGGGAAGAATTTTTTTTTTTCGTTCCAATATGCACACTTATGTACATAAAGCTTTTTAAAAATTTTATAAAACTTGGTGAGGAACATGACTTTAAACAGTTTACTTTAGGATTCTTGCAACTTTAATTTTGTTGTATGCTTTGTGACTCTCTAAGAAGTCTCTAAAATAAGGCAACATTTTCTATGGACCCTTGTGAGATTATGAACCCAGAACTCTTCCAAGAATGACATGTAAGAAGGCAACCATGTTACAGTGTGACATTGCCTTCTGCTGCTTTGCCTGAGGGAGGACTTGACCCTGCAGAGCCAATGGGTCTTTGTCCCAGGATTTTTGAATTTAGAATTGAAAGAGAGTTGGGCCAGTCTTGCTTGGGTGCCTTGATGGTGGGTAAATTAAACACTCAGGAGCTGTTGATAGCCTTTCTTCCCGCCATGTAGAAGTGAAAGGAGCCTGGTTTTACCAAGAAAGAGAAGAATGAAGAGAGTGAGTTCTAAGAGCACTTGAGTCCTTGGACCTAGCTGCTTCTGAGTCCAGTCACATTCTTGATCTTAGGTTCCATGTGACATTCCATATTCCTTATAAACATTCTCCCCCTTAAAAGAACTTAATCTAGTTCTTTTTTTTCCCTACTTATAACCAAAAATATTCCAATTAAAATGCCATAGAGCCCTTTTTTTTTTTTCCCTCAGAGCATTTTATGGGATTAATGTTACATAAAACTCATTCTGGATGATGCTGGCTATAAAATGATAAAAATCAAACAAAAGGAGCAGCTTCTTCCAAATCTCAGCCTAGGACAGAGTGGACTAAATCTGGTTCTTCTAAATTCCTAATCTGTAGCACATTATCGGTTTTATATTTACACGTACATATTTCTAAACATAATCATAAAATTTTGGAGCTGCAGGGGTCTTTGGAAATAATATCACTGAACTTTAAAATTTTACATGTAAAGAAATGAATATCCAGAGAAGGTCAATGTTTTTTACCCAAGATCACACAGATAAACAGCAGTGATCTCAACCATACAATTTCCAAACATTGCACTCCAGGATAGTCTGCTACTGGGGACTCTCTCTATGCAAAGACACCTCAGTGAGTCTCTCCAGATTCTGCTTATTTGCAGGAAGTGATGTGTGCAACCTCTTGGGTGCTTCTCAGAGGCCCACTACTGTCCTTGAACTTCCTATTTTCTGTTTTACACTTGCTGGATCATGGTGACAACTGCAGCAGTCACTTTAGACACAGAGTTGGAAACCACAAGTTACGCCAGGTAGAGCTGCCCCAGCAGCAGGGTCCCTGGGCAGCCTCATGGAGCAGAGCCCATTGCCTGTCCTGGAATTTTACATAAGAGAGAAATCAACTTTTGCTTTGTCTGAGCTCCTGTACTTTGGCTCTGTTTGTTAAAGCTGCTCGTCTTATACCCCATCTGATATCCCCTGAAAGTAAACCCTCATAATGTTGTTGTAAGAAACCAGTAAACAGAGTAAGCAATGGGTACACAATAGCTGTTATTATTTTAATTTTTACTGAATATATCTGGCCTCTTTTGTAATTGACATTTCAGATACTGTTATTGGTTCCTGAGCTCATCTTTGTTTTCCTCAGTAAATCATTTGATCCATGCCAATAACTGTGGACCAGGGGCACCCCACTCTAAGCCTATCTTAGATGTGGGAAACCTGGTCTGAGTGAGAGTTCTGGTGTCCTAATTGTCCAGGAAGTAAATTTATGGAGTTATAGAGCTGATACCAGAATCCAGGTTTCACTGTATTTTGCTCTCAGAGAGACATTCAATTCATTTTGAAGACTAAAGGATTGTGCTAGTTATTTTGTGTTCATCTTTAAGTTAGTTGTGGCATATATTGCAAGAAGGCGTATATGGTCTCATTTTTTATTTTACCAGAGATCTTGGAATATGTTGAAAATTCAGATAGGGAGGTAAGAGAGTGATCTGCCTGCTTAATTCTCTAACAGCTACCAAGATGGACACCAACTAGTGCTCAAATGAGCAGTGATTTCCTGTCTGGGGTGATGCCCAGAAAGTGATGATCCAAGATGTTCAACTCATTCAGGCTCCTGAGGTATCACTAAGAAGGTCTTTTTGACTAATGCTACTTTCAAAATATGAAGATATTCTATCCCTGCCAGCAAATCAGATTTCAAAAAGGAAAGAAGAGTGAAGATAAAAAAAATAAGTGGGGAGGGGACTGTATATATCCTGTACTGAAATTAGGTCATATTTTATTTTTTAATTTTAAATGGGATCCAAAGTGCCCTTGTACTGACATATAATGACAAATAATCAGCTCTTTTGTGATTGACTAATGAATATCACACAGTGGTAAAGACCAGGAAGACAAAGACACCCTCAGAAATAGGGCCTATTAACTTTAATACGGGGAACGCTGACCTTGCTTGCAAACTCAGTGGTTAGAGAATGATCACTGGGGAAATGCCTCCCAGTCTTGAGCCAATGCAGATCTGGATAGGGATATATAAAGACATTATTAATTTGGATGAAAGTCTTGTTTTTGCCAATATATCTTTTATTTGGCTACAGATAAGAGGATTGTTCAGAGCTTTTCGAAAGACCTTCAGTATGCTATTTATTAGAGAAACATTCATTTAATCAAATAGCACTCATTTTATAGAGGAAGAAATATTCCTCTGCTTTGAGGGCCAAAGGTCATACATTGGAGTATGGCTTTGGTCACTGACAGTGCTGACATGATGGGGATTTTTTTTCTCCTTCCCTTATGAGGATTCTTTACTGTAACCTCTGGCTGCATGAGAAACTTCACTGCTTAACAGAAACAATTGTTCTTTGTTCTCGTGGCCAAATGAAAGCTCTTGTTTTCCAGTCCAGTTCTGCTGGCAGGTTAGATGCAATCAGGGGTGTCATCAAGGGGAGATGAGAATATGCAGAATACAACCACTTGTTGTTTTTGGAGGCAAAATGCCCACTTTTTTGGTAAAGTCAAAGCTAAGCACATGTGAGAGCAAAGAAGGCTAAACTGTGGCTCTTTCAATGTGATGGTTAATGCTTTGCACAAATTCAAAGTGATGGTTGAGAGCATCAACATTTATGACCACTTTCCTAAGACAGACACTTACAGACAGATACTTTTACATGTCTCAGAAACTCTTGGCTCAAATATGCTGCATTAAATACATCCGTAATGCCAACACCTTAGCTCTTGTTCAAGAATCTTTTATTTGATGTCTCCAGTAGAAATCCTATAATAAAGTGATTTGGGCTAAGAAAAATGGCTAAAAGTATGTGGAGAAGTCTCATCTGTTGCAAGTTTTAGGATTTTTAGCTAGGTTACTATCACACTGGGCTAGGTCTTCCTGTCTCCACAAGCACTTCATTTTTCATTGTATTGATTATCCTTTTGCTGAAATAGTTCTTTGGTTCTTTGGTCATTCCATAGGAATGATCTCTGTAAAGTGCAGTGATGCCTATTTTCCTGTGGTAGGTGAAGGTTAGGGTATTGGAAAGACTCCCCTCTGTGTTTGTAATCCTCATATTATCTAAGAGCAGAAAAATTAAGGGAGAAGCTAAAATGTAACTCAGGAAAGTATCGTCATGACCAAGATGTATTGTTAGAAACTGTATCACTGGTGTTTTTAGAGATATGTGGATGGTGCAAATGCAGTGAGAAGCCAGGGGCTGAATTAGTTGGAATTCCAGAATTCAACTTGTCCAGGGAGTCATTATAGAGAAGGGTGAGTCACTGAAGAACCAATAGAAGAGGAACTTTGAAGGAAAGGAAATGGCCATTATTGTTAAACGTAGCAGTGTTGAAGACTGAGAAGAGACTGTATGAGAATTGAGAGAGAGAAGAGTCTTGGGAATTATTAGGCTAAAGAATATTCTCAAGCAGAAAAATTTCAGAAACATTTAGCCATCTGTGGTTTTAAAAAAGGAACATTTTTTCTGTTTGTTGAAAGGAAAGATTTGACTTTTAATTAGAAGTCTACATTTCACCTTAAAGGAACACATCTTAAGCTTAATTATTCTTCACAGGAAAAGCCTGTGTGTGTGTGTGTGTGTGTGTGTGTGTGTGTGTGTGTGTGTGTGTTGTATGCTTGTTGCTTGGTATACACTAAACACATTTTTCAGCAAAGTTCTGTCTGGTGTGACAGACATATACATATGAGTAAACCATGTATGTATGCTCCTAGAATTTATTTTTATTCTTA
Source organism: Globicephala melas (assembly GCF_963455315.2). Taxonomy (NCBI): domain Eukaryota; kingdom Metazoa; phylum Chordata; class Mammalia; order Artiodactyla; family Delphinidae; genus Globicephala; species Globicephala melas. The sequence continues at coordinate 14,838,937 of NC_083318.1, forward strand.
GTTCATGGTTATAATAAATAATATTGAGTTGGATGGAATAAAAAATTCTGGTGGTCCCCAAAATGCTTCTTTGAGAGCACTGATTCATGACATATATTGTGGAGTCAGTTTTGCCAAACCTACTAGCAATGTTAAAGAAAGTAAAGCTTTTGATAGGAAAATAATAGTCTTGGGAGTCAGATATAAGTGCCTATCATGACACTTTTATCTGTTAAGTTTGTTCAGTGATACTTGTTTTGTAGGCTTGTTGTAAGGATTAATTGAAATAATGCATATTAAAGTGCTTTTAGAAGGATTAGATTTCTATGCAAATGAATGGCACATATAACATTTGTATATAAGGATATTATGATATGTCAAAGCCTCTGGGAAAGCATGTATATGATATTTATACTAAACTGCAAGTCAAGGACTGGAAAAATGTGTTCCAGGCTCTGGCGGATGTTCTCAGATCAAATGATGTTTTTGTGAAAATTTATGTAAAATGTTCAGCTGATGGAGGATTAAACATGAAAGGACAGTATAACGGGTTTGCTTTTGGTTAAAAAGAACCATTTATTCAAGTTTGTGTGTTATTTTAGTCATGTGTTTTAGATCTGGTAATGGATGTAATGGGACTTTCAGACGAGGCTACTAAACTATATTTTGAATTTTTATACTGGATTACATTAGGATTTAAGACATTTTACAATAAAAGCACAAACAGTAAATGGTAAACTACAAATAAGAAATTGAAAAACATTATACCCAAGGGAAAAATGAAATAAAAAGTAGAAACCAAAGGAGAAAAATAGAATGGATGTAGTTAGGGCTTACAAAGTTGTTACAGTTATGCCACAAATATTATGTAATTTTTTCAACTAAAAAGTAAATATAATAAATGATTTTTTAGTAGAAAATGTTAAAACACAGAAAGCTATAAAATAAGAAATGAAAATCTCCTGTAACTTCTCTACCCAGAAGTAACTATTAACATTTTGATATGTATCATTACAGCAATTTTGCTCTCTATTAGTACAAACCTAATTTTTACATACAAATTTGGGTTTATATTTTACATATTTCTTTCTTCACACTGTAATATATCTGACCATTTTCCATGCCCTTGAAAATTCTTTAAGAAATTATTTTAAATTAAATTAATATTATAAATTATTTTATGTATGAGAAAACCATAAATTACTCAACCAATATCTTAGTATTAGACACATATGTCGTCTCCAGGATTTTGGTACTCTAAATGATGATGCCGTCAGCATGTTTGTGTATTAATCTTTGTGTGAATCCTTAAGAATTTATTGGAAAACATTTCTAGAATACAGTAGAAATTTTGACTGGGTCAGAGGTCACAACCAATTTTAAGGCTCTGAGGTCCAATTGCATGAATTTGAATATTGGCTTATCTACTTCATGTTTCTGTGGCTTTAAATAAGTTGATTAACATTTTTGTGGTTCAGTTTCTTGATCTGAAAATTAGGGATTATAATAATACCTTCCTCATAGGTTTGCTATGAGGGTTGCATTTGATATTAAAGTACTAAGCACTATTTGTGGCGTCCAATGAATATGAGCAGTTATTCTGATTATTATATTTCTAAATTGCCCTTTGGAAATGTTGTGTCACTTTAAACTCTTATCACTTCTTTTGCAGAACACATTTTAAAAATTCTTCACGTAGTATTTTATAATTCTTAATACGGTAAAGATGCTAATCCTTTGTCATATATGTTATAAATATTCAGTTTTTCATTTGCATTTTAATTTTTTATACTTTATATTTTTGAGTCATTTATAATTTATACTTTATATTTCTGAGTCTATTTTTACACAGTCCAAGAAAGACGAATGGTTAGCTACAAATACTTCAGAATCCAGCAAATGCATGATGAAGTTGACATTCCTTTGTGAAAACTAATTCTCTTAGACAAGATTCTGCATATATTTATTTGTCATTAAGATAGAGAAATAGATTGCATCAATACCTTTGAGCATAGTGAAAATTTTTCTCGAGAAATATTTCTGCATGTGTTTTAGGATTTTAATTAAGGATTTCTCAAATCTCCTAAATTAGGGCTTAAGGTGATAGTGATGAAATATTTCAAAGAAGTTGTGAGCAGTTTCCCACTTTCACTAAAATAAGAATCTCCATTTCATCATTTTAAAATTGTTTGCATCACATGCCTTATCAGTATAAGTTCTCAGAATTCATTGCAAAATATATACTCAGGGAAATGTATATTGAACTATCTATTGCATATGAACAAATTAAAACTTGGACAATTATACTAAAATATTGATATTAATTATAGAATGCTTGGTAATAAGTGTTTTTGTTTTCTGACAGTACTTCCAGAGCAAGATCAATTTTCTTTTGATGTCATTCATGATTTATGACAATTACATCATATTGTCAGAATCTTGGAGAATATTTATCCTATTTTCTATGGCATAAGCCAAGTATTTAAATCATACAAAAGTTATTAAGAAATATGTGCCTTCTCAAATTGTTTGTGATCCCTCAGGAGAATTTGTGACCTGCTCTGATTCTGGTAGTGGTGTTAAATAGCAGGCTTTATTTGAACATAGTAACCATATATGCTTATTGATCTCATACAGAACCTACCACGAGTAATCCAGTCTGCCAACTTGAAGGATAGGAGAAATCAATAAAACTTTCAAATTCTTATATAATTTTGAACCAATTGTGACACCAGGTAACAGTAAGTATAAGACAGTTAAGAGAGGAGTAGCTGTGTTTCAAGTCTTCTTCCTCTGCTTATAAATATTGGCCACTAAATGCAGAGGTACTATGAAAATAAGAAACTGATGTAAAGTTTACATGTGGTATGATAAGCTTACGGATTCATAGTTTCGGAACAGTGAGGGTTGTGACACAGATGTGTTCTTCTCTGAACTGAGATTGAATTTGTGGTTATTCCCAACCTCTTTATTACTAGCTCTAGACCTTGAATTAAAATGTTTGTGTGTGTGTGTGTGTGTGTGTGTGTGTGTGTGTGTGTGTGTGTGTGTTGGGTGGGAATATGGTTGGGGGATATGTTGGATAGTGCTTCTAAATTCTCTTCCACTGTTAAAATTTGAATTCTAGGATACCCATTTTGTATTTTAATGAATTTATTCAAGGCATTATATGGAATTAAACTTCTGAATTTATTATTTTTAAGCCCTATAGCTGGCTCCAATCACTTACCCACTTGGAGATGTTTCCTCATTTTAATATAAAGAGATTGTTTGGCCAGTCTGTCTCATAGGATTGTTGGAAACAGAGAAGTTCATGCATGTAAAACTTTAAAAAATGATAAAGATCTAAATAACAATGTTTTTGTTACCACCACTATCTTTGCACTTAACACACACATATACACACGTTTACATTATTTAAAGCAGTTGCCCCATAATATAAAACCTTATATTCTGCTCACAGCAACCTGACTTACGGTAGCCTATGCCTAGAAATTATACAGGCTGACAAAATTTCAGTGTGTGCTCACTTGTAAAGACTAACACTGAGTAAACGTCTTCCCCACTACCTAATAAATGTTTCTGAACAGATTGTTGAACTACTATCAGCTGGAGTTGCTGACAATCACTGGAATCTTCCAACCTCATTAATTATGTGTTCAAATAATTTGGCACCTTAAGAACTGCTAATTATGCCCAGATCCCAATCTTAATTTCTCAGTTTATTATGATTTCTTCATTATGTCCTAACTCTCTGAGTAAGCAACTTATCTCCCAATATCTCCTCTTCCCAAACAGATGTTCTTTCTAAACAGATGTTGGCACTTCCTAGGAAGGAGTCATCCTTGTCTGAAGAGAAGTGTTAATTGACTTAATCATGTGGAAAGCTTTAGAGAGAAGTATCATGTCTTTCTGTCCAAATCTGCCTCTTCACCCACTCCCGGTGAAAATCAAAACAAACAAATAATAAAATAGAGGTAGCTCTTTCTCCTTTCACCTATTTATCTCTCTTTCTCTTCATCCTTCCCTCCCTCTACTCCTTTCTCCTTTTAAGATATTTTTTCTAGTTTAAGCTAATAGAAGAATTCAATCCATAATTAAAAATCTGATTTAAAAGTTGGAAAATGGTACTGAAATATTCTCCTCTTCAAATGTATACAGTCAATGATAAAAATAAAATAACAATAAACAATAAAATAATATAATTTAAAATTATTGAGTTTATAGCTTCCCTTATATCTCCATTGTTTATGTGGGGTGAGAAATCCATGACAGATCCTGAAAATTAAGAAATCTTCTGTGAATTCTGAAAATTTCTCAATATGTATAGGCTTTTTCTAATGTCATAGAATGAAACAAAAATGATGCAAAGAACTATCTAAAGCAACCTCCTCATTTCATCGACAGAAAAAGCCAAAGTTCTGATAAATCTAACGGTTTACTTATGGATACAAACTAGTTGTTGGCAGATCTATAGAGAAAACACATTTATGTTTCCCAGCTGTTTAAAAATTTTATTTAGGAATTTGTGAATTAAAAGAATTGTTCATTTAACATAATACTATCATTCCCGATCCCTAGAAAGACATTTAACACATGGTATATGTTCATTAAGTATTTGTTTTTAAACAGATATGTTTTTGTTCTATTAACAGCTTTCTCATTGAGAGGCATTATTGAAATGAAGTTACCGGTTAGGGTTTGGATACCATAACTGTCTGGGTTCAAATTCTGGCTTCTCCACTCAACAACTGTGTGATCTTGGGCAAATGGCCTAAATTCTCTGTGCTTCCATTTCCTAAATTTCCCTAAAATAAGGATAACAATAAGAATATGCCTTAGATTTTTATGAAGAGTAAGTTAAAGTACTTGGAACAATGCTTGGCTAACACATAGTAAACATTAAAAAAACATGAGGTATTATTCTTTATGAACTAGTAAAACACATTTTGTAGGAATGAAGGTATAACTTTCCTTTAATGAATGTGTTATGTAAAAATCTAAACATAAACATATAATGAAGGTTATGAGGATGGGATGGAGTGGGAGTAAATTGCTTATTTCTTTTACAAATAAATCTTTATTGGCAAAACTATTGAATTTAAGTTTCATTTAGTTGGAGAGCATTTTTGGCGAGTCCCTTTGAGTGCATTCTTTATTCTTTTAGTAACATAACCCAAAATCTAGAAGTAATTTTAGAGTTTCTATTGTCCGCTTTCACCTCCCAGAAATATTAGATATGCCTCACTCTACAGAAAAGTTAATATAACAAACTATTGAATCAATGAGTAATTATGTATTTTGGATATTAACCCCTTATCAGTCTTACCATTTACAAATATTTTCTTTCACTCAGTAGGTTTTCTGTGAGTTTTGTTGTTGGTTACCTTTGCTGTGCAAAAGTTTAATTAGGTCCCATGTAAAAATTATTGCTTTTATTTTCTTTCCTTTAAGAGACAGATCCAAAAACAATATTGCTACAGTTTATGTCAAAGAGTCTTCCTTCTCGTTTTCTTCTAGGTATTTTATGGTTTCTGATACACTTAGATCTTCATATTATTTTGAGTTTATTTTTATATATGGTGTTAGAGAATGTTTTAATTTCATTCTTTTACATGTAGCGGTCAAGTTTTCCCAGCACCACTCTTTGAAGAGACTGTCTTTTCTCCATTGCATGTTCTTGCCTCCTTTGTCATAGATTAATTGACCATAAGTGTGTGGATTTATTTCTGCACTCTCTATTCTGTTGCATCCATCTATGTGTTAGTTTTTGTACCAGTACAATACTGTTTTGATTACTGTAGCTTTGTAGAATAGTCTGAAGTCAGGGAGTGTAATTCCTCTAGCTCTGTTCTTCTTTCTCAAGATTGTTTTAGCTATTCAGGGTCTTCGTGTTTTCATACAAAGTTTAACATTATTTGTTCTAGTTCTGTGAAAAATGCCTTTGGTATTTTGATAGAGATTTCATTGAATCTGTAGATTGCCTTGTGTAGTATAATCATTTTAACAATATTAATTCTTCCAAGCCATGAACAGGGTATATCTTTCCATCTGTTTGCGTTATCTTCAATTTCTTTAATCAGCGAAAGAATAATTATAAATAAGGAAAAAACAGATGAGATAAATTTAATGTAACTTTGGTTTGGATACACCCTGTTGCTGGGAAATTAGGAGGAAGAGAAGTTTCTTTATCTCTTTTGCAGCTCTTATTAAGATTTTAAGAGGGCATGTAGAATTTTAAAGAAATATTGGTGTTTCTGTAAAATTAGTCTATTATCAAGGGAGATGCTAAAATTTTGATTCTCATCATTGTGAAGAAATTTATTATAAGTGTTTTCCCCAATAGGTAGACAAAAAGGTTAGATATTTTACTTTAAAGCCAACACTCCAAAATGTGGAAGCAAGGGGTAAGATTAAGATTCATAAAGCAATTGATTAATGAGTGAAATGATTATGCCTCGCTCTTTGTATTTTAAAAATCTTTAATACTTTTAAGGTCAGATTTATTGAGGCATAAATTTCATATTATAAAACTTAATCTCTTTTAAGTGTACAGTTTAATGAGTTTTGACAAATGTACACCACCATTGCAGTCAAGAAGCAGACCATTCCCATCACCCACCAAATCTTCCTTTGTTTGGGAATATGATAAATCTACAGATCAGTTTGGAGAAAATTGATGTCTTAACAAGTTTGAGTATTTCCAGGAATGAACACACTGTTGGGAATTTCCGGTAGTATTCAGCATATAAATCTTGCACTTACTTTGTTAGATTCATCTCTAAATATTTCACATAAAGTATTTCCATTACCTTTAGTACCTGATGATTTCAGACTGTGGTGGTCATTAGTTACACTCACCAGTACTCTCATTCTCCTTTTATTGGACTTTTGTCATGTTTGTCCTTTACTGCTTTCTTGAAGACATGGCTTGCTTTGGCCACTCTACATTTCTAAGCAGAAGTCTTTAAGAGCTAGTGGGCAACTCACCCCTTCCAATTGCCACCAGCATGGAAAACTTGTGGGAAAATGGTGCATATTTATGCTGTATGTACATGTCAGGGTGATTGAAATGTAGGGTATGCAAAATGGGAGGAAGCCTGGAAAAGCAGTGGTTAAGATTATGGAGACATTCAGTACCATTTCAAAGCAATGGGGGAACTTCTGAATATTTGTAAGCAGGGGAATGGAGTGGCCATAGCTGAGCTATGGAATGACAAATCTAGGATAGGAAGGGTTAGATTGAAAGGGAAGAGGCCCTAATGGTACCTATTTAGGAAACTATTCCACTAGTCTGTTGATGAGGAGGGTCATCTATGTTTGTAATAGAGCGAATGGAAAGGGAAAAAGACCAAAAATGAGACACATAGAAGAAACAGGAATTCATATCTGGTTGAATGTGGTAAACAGAAGAGGGAGAATCTTTCAGGGAAGAACTTCTGTGGCAGTATTGTAGTGAACTGTTTGGAAAATATGCATGTTTCTATATCAATATAGAGGCAGCTATTGTGGGACAGTCGCCTTGTCAGAATCTTCATTTTTGCCAAGATCTGAGATGGGGTTCATACTTTCTCCATGTCATGGTTTGAAGGGAAAGAGCGGGGAGTGCTAGAGAGATAATCTTTTAAATTCCAAGATTCAGTAAGAAATAGCTTCCTGATTTACTGGATAAAGACGGTAAGGGCACTTCATGTGTTCCACTCTTTCTGCTGGCACTTGAAAGTACTCTGTGTGCAGTCAGGAACTGGCTGTCTTTGGCATATTTCTAACTTTGAATCTAGGACCGCGTATGAGACTGAGTTTCATTTTTCTTACTTTTCAAATCAGGGGTATGTTTTTCAACGTCTACTTCAGCTTGCAAACACAGGAGACAAAGTGTGGACGTAACTGTGTTTATTCTTACTGGAGAATGAAGATTTGGTGCTTTTCCAACCTTACTTTCTCACGTGAGAGACAAACATATTTTCAACAGTTTAAATGTCCTCTCTCTCCTCTGTTCTGTCCAGATTCTGTAGTATTTAAAGCTGAACTGCCTGTGAGAATGACTATGACCTGCTGCCAGTTTTATGAACATTAGTTTTGCTGTCTGATGAATGGAATTTTCTCCTTAGATTTTGGAATTATAGCACTCTAGTAATGCCCTAGAGCATAGCCTTCCTGCAGCTTATCCATTTTGCCTCTTAGGTCCCTGTGTTTTGAGATACATTCATACACAATGAAGTAGTTTGCACATATCTTGTATTATCTTTCTGTTAGCTTGGAAAACACACACATTAGAGAAAAGCACCCTCACTGGAAGCTTTACAATTGTCAGTTCTGTCAGCATTGTATGCCCTGAGGACTGATCTGACTACAACCAGTATGCTGCTTGGGTTTGGCTTGGGGAAACCATATCTGTGTTTTACCTTTTAAAATGAAGACTTGTAGTAAAAAATGTGGTTAGTCGGGCTTCCCTGGTGGCGCAGTGGTTGAGAGTCCGCCTGCCGATGCAGGGGACACGGGTTCGTGCCCTGGTCCGGGAAGATCCCACATGCCGTGGAGCGGCTGGGCCCGTGAGCCATGGCCACTGAGCCTGCGCGTCCGGAGCCTGTGCTCCGCAACGGGAGAGGCCACAACAGTGAGAGGCCCGCGTACCGCAAAAAAAAAAAAAAAAAAAAAAAAAAAAATGTGGTTAGTCAATAATCTAAATACACCTATTAGATAAGAATATATACACCAGGGTCTAAGGCAGTCATGGAGCTAAATGTAGTTGCTTTTCTTTAGTGTTGAAAAATGTATAAAGAATGACTTTGGAAGTAGCCTAGCTAGGGACAAGTAACTTCAAATAATCATTAGAATAATACTCATCAAAACAAAGTAAGCCTTCTCCCTTGCATTTTCTCATAGAATTTAATGAATAATAATAATAAAAATATACGCTGGAAACAGTGTCCCCAGCTGAGTGTTAAAATCTGTTGTTAATCTAGTGTATTTTAAAAATTGAGAAGAGGGCTGCAGCTGTCTGCTGTGTCTGCCAAGTGGTGTCCAGATACCATAGTGGACTTAGCCAATTTACAGAAAAACTCACCTGTAGGCCAGGTTTTTTCATGGACTCTTTCTTCCTATTTTCTCTGTTCCTCTCATTCCTCTTGATCTCTGGTCTCTCAATGTACCTCTGTACATCTTTTTTCGTGTTGACCAATTCTTAAATCTCATTCCCTTTTTCCTAAGTGATAAAATGGTGGTGATTTTACCTGCTGTCATACAAAGAGACATAATCTGTAGGTATTACTTATATTACTTATACATATTATGCTTGATATGTTTATTTGCCCATTTTGGTATTCATTTCAATTTGAGTTTTATGGCTTTGGATGAATGTCAGACATTCGAGTGCCATTTAGGGGCTTTTTCCTGAAACCCCTAAGCACCAGATTTCCTCCTATATAGGAGTGGCCATAGCAGCAGCAAGGTCTTTATTAATAAATAACTTACCGCTAAAAATAACTTACTAGATTAAGCACTGAGGAAAATGGAAACTGACATAAATTTGGTATCAAAATATAAATCTAACATATATATGTGTTTGTCTTAACATCTGTATATGTTTGGAGGCTGACAAAAGAAGGTTGTTACCTAGAGATTATTGTGGCTATTTGACTTTAGCTGAGAATATTATTAGATTCTGTGAAGTACAGGTGTTATCATCTGTAAGCACTTGTAGACCCAGGAGCTGTGCCATCAGTTGTCTAGGCATAGGAATAAATGTGAACTTCAAAGGAAACTTTCACGTGAAGAAGCAATTTGAGTGAATAGAAAAATAATGGACTGGAGAAGGCCAGGTTTAAGAAGGAACAGTAATACACCACCATTTCATCTTCCATGAGGGATCATTAGGAGATGTTAAGAAAAAATTTGAAGTTAGAATTTCTGGGCACATAAATGTTGAATACAATTTGCTGATTATAGATTCCACTATTACTATCTTAATCAATGGGTAACTTGGATAGCCGTATATGTAGCCTTAACACTTATGAAGATATAGGTACTTTTATTTTATTTTTACTTTTATTTATTTATTGAATTTTATTTTATTTTTTTTATGCAGCAGGTTCTTATTAGTTATCCATTTTATACATATTAGTGTATACATGTCAATCCCAATCTGCCAATGCATCCCACCACCCACCCCGCCGCCCGCCCGCCACTTTCCCCCCTTGGTGTCCGTACGTTTGTTCTCTACATTTAAAGCTTAGCATTTTTCTGGTAGATCTGGTAGACAATGGAATATATGTCTGTAAGACTGAACTTACAAAGTTGCTTAACTTATATGAGGGACTTAGGTGCTGAGAGAAGCTGGTTCACATTTTCCTTTCTTTTTCCTGTATTGTATATCAATATAGAGGGTACAGTTTACCACTCAATTAGGCATGGCCCCTCCCCAGTGGGTTTAACACTAAAAGTAAATGGGTTTCCAGTCAGACTGTTGGTGTTCATTCACAAAAGGAAAATAATTTCAAATTGGAGCATGTGTCTGTGCAAACTCATGCTGCTGATAACATACAAAAAAAGAGGTTTAGTTCACACGTTTTTTATTGCCACACAGGGATACAAATGAGAAAATTAGGCTATAAGACTTGATTAAAGTTTCAATATATGAGCATTTTTTAAAAAGTGTCCATAAAACAACATTCTGACATTTTCCCCTGGCTTTGCTGTCCTGTTGGGTAGCAACATGCTCTCCCTATAGCAAACAAGCTTGATGCTATTAGTGCCACTGGGCTCATCCCATGTGGTATAGATCTGTCTCATTTCTCTGAAATGTGCTCTCTTTCATTCCAAAATCCTTCCTTTGTTTCCTCTGAAGAAATCATTTCTAATTTGAAAACCTTTGTAGATGGAATCCATGTATCTTTTTACTATTGGTGGGTAAGGAGATCTCTTCTTTGGATACTGGATAATAATAGATTTTGTGGGTATGACAGCAATATGGCCAGATTCTCTGTGAAAAGAATTGCTTTCATGCTGTTCTTTGAAAGAAGAATAACAGCCTTTGTTATTGAAGGAATTGCTTCTTTTCATCAAAAATTCTGAAGTATCTAATTGACTCTGAGGATATTCCCTTTCCGTCCATGCTGAGATTCTGCCTCTAGCCCAGGTGTTGAAACTGCAGATGTCCACTACACCAGACCAGAAGCATTATTTTTCAAATAGTTTCTTACTTTTTAGCATCAAAACTGAAGATATGACCACACATAATAAAAACTCTTCTTTGTGTAATAGTTTAAAAATGGAGAGGCATTTCTGGCTAAGATGGTATTCTGCATTTTGAACATTTTTTTAAGGGGGGATGACAAGCAGATTGTCATTGATTATTCATAATATGTTCTTAGAGAGGAGTTTAATAAGCACAGTGTTCTAGAAAACACAGCTTTGGAAGGGTCACATTGCCTGGCCACATGTTATATATTAAGGAGAATTAATGCGATTGGAGATAATTTCTGCTACGGTGTTACTGCTGCTTGTTAGTGCAAGAGCTGGAGGGTACGTGAACTAAATGTTCCTTAGTTCACAGGGTGGTGCATGATGCATTTTCTTGGCTCTCCCCAAAAAGCCATAAATTGATTGAATGAGCTGAAGAAGAAATCCAAAAGGATTTTCAGAGGGCAAGTACTCATAGGGGGCTATTCTTGACCAAATGGCTACTTGGCTGTGTTATCTGAACAACATCACATAATCTCTAATTGCTCCAGTTACTTCATAGGTCAAGTACAACCCAGTCTGTGTCTACATGACACCATTGCAACTATTTGAAATCAAAGCATTGTCTCAAAATGAGCTCAACTGATTTTGTTTTTCCCTTGAGTTGACAGTTTTGTTTGGGTGTTGTATAGACAAAGCCTCAATAATCAGCAGTAAAACCTCAGCCATTTAAACTCTGCTGATTCATAATTTGTGTTATTTTGACCTGGGTGGATCTCAAGTTTATCTTAGTACAATCTGTTAAAGACAATTAATAAAATTAATATGCTAGTAGTATAAACTAAATGAGACTGCAGAGGAGATTAGATCAAGATGGAAAAATGAGCACATGCTCCTATTTTTCCTTCCACCTCCAATCCTTAAACAGAGAAAATATTTAAATATTTAAAAATAATAAGTCCATAATAACATTGTAAAATAAAGAGAATGACTATAATTAAACACATGAAATCAGTTGACTGAGGAAACTATAGCCCTCCAAGTACACAAGAGGATAGTGCAACATATATGGGGAGCTCTCTAGGGGACCGCTACACTTTAAGGACATTGGATCCAAGGGGCAGAGAGGTCCCTGAGAAGAATCAAAGCAGTTGGTTGGGGTGTCAAACTGACACAAGCTGGTGAATTGCTCCACAACCAATTCCAGAGTTCCAAGCCACTGATATTTTTCTCGGCATAGTGAGTATGAGGATTTAGGTCAGAGAGGAGGGCTGGCCCTTGGTGGCTTATGATACCCAGGTAGGATAGAAAGCCCTTACTCCTGTAAAATGATTTGCTGGTACTCCCTGGTTGGGTAGCTTGTCCTACTCCTTTCCCATGGGGGAAGAACCACGGTAAATATGCAGTCATAGGCATACAACGAAATCATCAGGCATTAGTGACAGTGAACTGAATAAACATAACACCTGAAAAAAAGCCAATGAAGCATGCAGGAAAAGGCTTTGAATAAGTATAAATAATATTCCCAGTGGGATGAGAGGCTATATCTTGGAGATAAAAAGACATCTTGGAGATAAAAAACAATATAATTGAATAATAATTGGGAACTTCCCTGGTGGCACAGTGGTTAAGAATCCACCTGCCAATGCAGGGGACACAGGTTCGAGCCCTGGTCTGGGAAGATACCACATTGCTGCGGAGCAACTAAGCCCGTGCACCACAACTACTGAGCCTGCATTCTAGAGCCCGTGAGCCATAACTAGTGAGCCTGTGTGCCACAACTACTGAAGCCTGCATGCCTAGAGCCCATGCTCTGCAATGAAGAGTAGCCCCTGCTCACCGCAACTAGGGAAAGCCCGCACATAGCTATGAAAACCCAATGCAGCCAAAAATAAATAAATAAATTTATTTTTTAAAAAAGGAAAATAATTGAATAAATTTAATAGCAGGTATATATAACTCAAGCATGAATTAATGAGCTGCAAGATTAAGCAAAAATAATTCTAAAATATAGCATAAAATAACAAATAGATGGAATCTATGAAAGAAAAGTTAAGAGATAAGCTGAAGTTTAAATATCAGTGTTATAGAAGTTTCTATAATGAAACTATGAATGAAAAATAATTGAAGGAATGATAGAAAAAAAATTTCTAGTGGTCAAGGTAGACATGAGCCTTCAGTTGGCCTGTGAGTGCCAAGCTAGGTGAAAGAAAAAAGACCCACGTGCAAATAGATAAACTGTGGTGAAATTTCAAAACTAAGGAAAAACATACAATTCTAAAGATTCAGAGAGTAAAAGACTATATTTCTTACGAGACATGGAAATCAGATTAACATTAGTCTTCTCATTGGCAACGTTGGAGGCTAGAAGGGAGTGAAGAAATACCTTTAGAGTTTATAGGGAAAATAATTTTAGATTCATAATTCTATACATCCTTAAGCTAGTTTACAATTTACAGGGATAGGAATTTGAAATTTATATATTTTTAAGATTTACAAAGCCTCAGAATGTTTACTAACCGCAGAAACATTCTAAAAGAAGTACTAAAAGGTTAAGCAAAGTGAAAGAAAAACAATACAAGGGAATAATGTGGAGTACAAGAAATAATGATGATAATTGTAGTCATAATTACTTAAACAAGGATATGTTTGGCACATACTATTTTTCAGGTACTGTGTCAGGAGCTATTCATTGATAGAATGTTTGAACACTCACATTACAGATGTAAGAAGAAATATTGGAAGACCGAACATAATATGTATACCTCTCAAATCACTAAAGGAAAAGAATGAAATGAAAAAATTTAACCAATTCTACAACAGCAAGAAAGGTACATGAGAAGCAAACAGAGGCATGGCTTATTAAAAAAATAAAACAAGATAGAAGGAACAAGACCAAATATATTAAAGCATATAGTCGTAATCACATTAAAGTTATAATCATATTAAAAGATTACATTCTCCCAGTAAAAGGTAAGGATTCAGATTAGTTTTGAAAAACAGAGGTCAGGTTGCTTGATACATCTGACTTAAAACTTGCTAGCTTCCTTTGTGTTCTTCAGCTGTTTCCTTCCCTTTGAATACACCACTCACATCTATATGAAATCATGGCCACTGCCTTTGTGGAGTCTAGAGAATGAGTCATATCTCAAAAAGAATTTTGCCAGATGGAGTTGAGTGCAGTCTGATAGGTCAAGACCAAGAGGCGAAAAAAGTTTTTGAGAGAGCTGCAAAGTATCATTAGCATGGATTAAAAGAGAGAGTGACAGTTTAAGGCTTAGAAAGACCTTTTGATCCTCTAGCTTTCTACAGACAGGAAACTGGTGGAGAAAGAGACTCATCAACCAATGATGGCATATTCTCCAATGACCTCTCCGTAAACGGCCAAAGAAGAGGGAGAACATCCCAAAGGATGGAGCTAGTAGCCAAGGAAAACAATGAACTGGAAAGTTTCTCCTAAGAAACAGGACTTGGGCCTGAGAGATTTTCTATTCCACGGTAGGGCGTTCTGTCCAGAGTGATTTAGAATAGCTATAGACCAGTGACTGCTATTGCCTTTCATTCTTCCCCTTTTGAAATGGTGGTGCTTACTGCAGTTATCCTGTCTCTATCCCACCATTTATGATGGCTATATGGAAGGGTGGGGGGCAAATAACTTATCTTTATAGGTTCACGGTTGTTTAGATCAAGAGCAACTACACATGGATCCAATCTAGATCATAAGATCTGGGACTTCATGCCTAATGTTGTTATCAAGACGTTTTGGGATGTCTTGGAGGGGTGAGTTTTTCCTGTATGAGAGAGTGAATATTTTTGATCAAGTGGGTGGGCTGCGGTTAAGTTGGACAATTGTTTTCAATTTTCACTCTTTCTCTGTACCATGCTACCTTGCAGTACCTCCCTGTGGAGTAGTCATTGAATTTGGACTTAGTCACAGAACATGCTTTTTAGTGGTGTGGTACAAGCAGAGGGTTTAAATTTACTTGTATTGTTTTCATAGCTTCTTGTGTTTCTACCATGTGCTATGAGAATAAGGTACCTCAAGTAGGTACTGATTCTAGAATGAGACATGTAGAATGATCTTTGAAGCCAACCCACAATCTTGTGGGTCAAGAATATCGCAACTAAGAACAGAGAGCTACAGCCAACCTTCAGACCCATGAGTGAGAAATGAGAACCTGTTGTTATAAGGTGCTGAGTTTTGGAGTTGATTACTATGCAGTATTATTGCACCAGAGATCAAATACAATGGGAATTGGTAGAAAGAGTAATTAACAGATGTATCTGTTAAAATGGGCTAGGTTATACTGTGACAACAAACAGGCACACTATCTCCGTGGCTTAGAACCACAAAGGTTTTTATGTGACTCATGCTCCGTGTCCATTGAGGGTTGGCTGTGGCTCTAATTGAGGACCCAGGCGGATGGATCAGCTACAGTCTAGAACACTGGTGGTCTTATGGCTAAGGGGGAAAATGAGGATGGCAAAGCATATGCTGATTCTCAAAGCCTCCAGCCAAAAGTAACCAATGACAGTTCTGTTCACATTTCATTGCCTTAGGAAATAACATAGCTACTCCTGAGGTCAATAGGGTAGAATTGTATAATCTTCCCCTGCCCATCCCTCCTACCCCCCCACCCCCCCACCCCACCCTGGGAAGATCAGATGTAACAGGTTAATAACAAGTTAAAAAGAACAAAACCAAATTCCTATGCTAAATGCATTCTAAATCGCCTCTGCATAGATTCTGTCAGTTGGCATAAAAATATGTCAATTATTATCGTGATTACAAGAGAAAAAAATTCTTACAGTAAAGTAACTTCAACTTCCTTCGTGTAATTGCAACATATATTGTGGCATGTTCTATATTATGTTGAAGTTTGGGGACTGAATGTAAAACCCTCAGTATACCCGTTCGGTCTTTAAAAGCTTTCTGAATTTTCAAGAGCTATCAGTTGCACGCTTTTTATGGTAGAAAGGGTACTGGTTTTTGAGTATTCAAATTCTGCTTTTTTTTCCTGTTTGAATCCTTCGAATCTGTCTGCATAACAGTAAAATTGGGGAGAATAATACCTCTACTTTCTTGCATATCTGTAAGGATGAAAAAGGCTTTACTTAAAAGGTCTGAATATTGGTGTGCTCAGTAAATGATAACTGCTGCTGTTGTTGCTTTTCTTGGTGGTATTGTTCCTATCCAGGAAATTCATGCTTGGTTATTTTATATATATATATATATATATATATATATATATATGTGTGTATATATATATATATATATATGTATATATATAAATATTTATGCCATTCAAGTAGATGACAGTAACATGAATCTTCTTCAGTATAGTGGTACTCAAGGCCCAAATAATTGCAGCCAGACCCTTGAGGTTTTGAACTGTTAGTCTATTTATTGTTGGGGAAAAAGGAAGAAATTTAAGATACTTTTCTATAAGAATAATTCTTATGGAGATAATCATTTGGAGACTACATTATCATTGTTGATGAGAACTAGAGGAACTTGAGTTATATTTTTAAAAATCTATAGAACAGACACTTAAGATACATTTGAACCAGTCATGAAGTTGTATTATCGTGATGATCCAGCACCATTCCAAGGAGTGTACTCAGATGTATATCCCTTAAAAGTCAGCATGTACTGTTTTCACAGCTGGCATATGTAAAATTTTGTCAGATTCCTTAACAATGTCGTTTCTTCTCTTTTTTCTATTATTTGACCTCTCGGCAAGATATACTATGGAGCTCAAAATCCAGAAAGGTTTTGCTCAGAAGAAACCCCGGAAAGCCCAGCATGCTGATTGTGTCTTCTCTTTTGAACTCAGGGGGAATTCACATGGACAATGTAGTGTGAAAAGAAAAATATTTTTTAGGGAGGCAGAAGATTTGCCTGAGATTTAGGAAGCTTTGCCCCTTGGGATGTGACCTGATAAGAGCTGGGTCACCTCTGGAAAGGCTTCTCATGAAATCAACCAATCATGTACTACTCAGCACTGTGCTAGGAGCAGTGGGGTGTACAGAAGCGTGAGACTTCATGGATTCCATCTTTAAGTAGCTTCCAATAGAGATGAAAAGTTAGAATAATAAATATTTATGCAAAACTCTAATGTAGTGCTGTGTCAAATTGAGCAAATGTGCTATAAAAATTCAGAGAAGAGAACAATGAAGGCTTGGAAGAGAAGTGAAGTGTCAGGTTAACCTTGGAAAATCCATAATGTTCCAAGTTATGGGAGGATCATGGGCAATGATAGGGAGGTGGGGAATAGCCTGCTTGGTGAAAAAGTGAGAAAATCAGGGTAAATAAAAAAGAGGGCTGAGAACCTGGGGAAATTCTTCTGGATAGTATGTCTTGAGAGTCACAATGTTTCGGAATTGAGATAGAGAAACTTAAGGAGAGAAGGTGGAGTGAAAAGTGCAATGGTGTTGAAGGCAGGAAACCTAGGATCAAATTTTTGTTCTGCTTCCAAGTAGTTTAATAAATAGGAATATATGATCTTTATTATCATGGATCTTAAGACTGGCGGCAAACACATATATTAAAATAACACATTCTTGGACAAATACATATTTAAAATTATGATGAAATCTGAGGGACAAAAAGGTGAGTTTGAGGCACAGTGCACAGAGAAGGACAGTGTGAGCCTGAGGAAGTAGGTCTTGGATCTAAATCATGTTACATATAGTGGATTTCATGCTAAGAGTCATGGAAAAGTCATTTTATTAAGCTAGCAATGGGTGATCTGATTAGGTTTGCAATTTTTGTTGTTGTTATTAAAGTTTTATTTATTTATTTTTTAAAGACGTTTTAGGTTCACAGCAAAGTTTATCAGAAAGGTACAGAGATTTCCTATGTATCCCTGGCTGCTACAGCAGTGGGTATATGTATAGCTTCCCATATTATCAACATCCTCCCTCCAGAGTGGTACATTTGTTATGACTGATGAACCTACATGAACACATTATATTCACCCTAAGTCCATAGTTAAAATTAAGGTACACTCTTGGTGTTGTAGGTTTTATGGGTTTCGACAAATGTATAATGACATGTATACAACATTATGTTATCATACAGAATATTTTCACTGCCCTAAAAATTCTTTGTGTTCTACCTATTCTTCTCTCCCCCACCCCTAACCTGACACACACTGATATTTTTACTGTCTGTATAGTTTTGCCTTTTCAGAATGTCATGTAGTTGGAATAATATAGTATGCAGCATTTTCACATTGGCCTCTTTCACTTAGTAATGAGTGCGTTTAAAGTTTTTTCATGTCTTCCCATGACTAGATAGCTCATTTCTTTTTAAAGCTGAGTAATATTCCATTGTCTGGATGTACCACAGTTTATCCATTCAGATGAAGGACTTCTTGATTGCTTCCAAGTTTTGGCAATTATGAATAAAGCTGCTGTGAACATCCATGTGCAGTTTTTGTGTGGACATGTTTTCAACTTCTTTGGATAAATACCAAGGAGCTGGATTGTATGATAAGAGTATGTTTAGTTTTGTAAGAAACTGCCAAACTAATTTATAAAGTTTTTGTACTATTTTGTGTTCCCACCAGCAGTGAATGAGAGGTCTTGCATCACATCCTCCCCAGCATTTGGTGTTGTCAATGTTTTGGGTTTTGGTCTTTTTCATAGTTGTGTGGTGGTATCTCGTGGTTTTAATTTGCCTTTCCCTGATGACGGATGATGTCGAGCATCTTTTCATATGCTGATTTGCCATCTGTATATCTTCTTTGGTGAGGTATCTGTTCAGGATTTTGGTCCATGTTTAAATCAGATTGTTTGTTTTATTTTTGTTGAATTTTAAGAGTTCCTTTTGCGTTAAGAGTTATTTGGGATGATTGTCCTTTATAAGATGTCTTTTGCAAAATATTTTCTCCCAGTCTGTGTCTTGTCTTCTCATTTTTGTTTTTGCAGTTATCTCTTGTAGAACCAAAGTTTTAAAGTTTAATAAAGTCCAGCTTATCAATTATTTCTTTCATGATCATGCCTTTGGCATTTATTAGGTTTGCATTTTTGAAAGAGCACTCTGGTTGCAAGGTGAAGAAAAGTTTGGAGGGAGATAAAACTGGATACAGGAAGTGGTTGGAATGCCACTATAGGTATGTAGGGGGTTACACAGAAAGGCAGAGCATAGCCCCTACTTGATCCTACTTTCCTGGTGACCAAGGAGAGTGTGAATTAACCTACAGGCCACTAAGGAAATGTCAAGTTGCCCTGTGGAGTTGTTTAGTACAAAAGGCATCTTGACATTATTTGGAAAAAAACACCACTTTTATGCTAATCAAGTATTATTTGCCTACATGAATCACTAACTCTATTCCTGTTTTCCTCTCCAGAAGCTTCAGCAAATGAACAGCAACTCTTCTGACTCAATCTTTTCTTTCTTTATTTCCTTGGAATATTGTCATTTTTCTAAACTATACCAAAATTAAAATAAACATGCTGGTATGAATAAAGAAGCAGACTTCCAAAGTAGGATTAGGAGGCACATTAAATCTCACATTTTAAAAATAGAGGATCATTATCTTCAAACATGCTCTGCCTAACTCACATGTGGTACCAGGAAATTCTTTGCTGGTTGTCCCATCACGTGCGCTCCAGCCTTGGTGGACACACACCAGACACACATGACTCTTGAATCATGGAGTAATCCGAGAGGCCCATGAGGTCATTTTGAGCTTTCTGCTGCCAGGGTTGCATTGTTCTTTACTAAAGAGCTATAAGCCCAAGGCCTACTTGAGATTTAAACAGTTCTTTCTAAACTACTCTACGCTTCTTCTTTTAGGCTCACTCTTTATCCTAATTGAGGTTCGTGAAATCTTTTTTTTTTCATTCTTCATTCTTTTAAGTTTCTTCATTTTCAGTTTTCTTTTTCCTACTCCTTATGTGGAGTTTAATCTCATCCTTTTATATTCTAGTATGGCTGAAGCTTAGGCAAAAACAAGCTATTGATATTTTCAGCAAAGCATGTCAGGGGAGTTTGCCTTTGAAATGGTCCATTTGCTAGGTGATCTTAGAATCCGGTCGTTGGATTGGTATATTACACTAGGTAGTCCTTCAGGGCCAGTCAGAAGCCTTCTGTGTCACTGCTGTCCACCTACACATCCGGAACCAGACTACTTAGTCACATTCCTTCCTCTGCAAATCGCCTCCTGGAACTACTCTTTGGAAAACTGTTGTCATGTGTAGCCAAACTAAAGCTATTTATAAAGTGAGGTCCACTTGTCTATTTTCATGTAAGTGGAAAACACCTCACACTTCAAAAATCTACGGCTTATCCTGCCCAACTTGATTTGCTTGGCTGACTCTTATATTAAATTCAAAAGAGCTATGTCTCTTGGAATAAAAATTCACCAGGGTGTGTACAATAAAAAGATAATTGGGAAGAAGCGGGTCGGCGGCTGCGCGCATGCGCGGAGGAAAGCTGAGGGGCAGAGTGGCGGCTGCCGGCTGGGATCGAGGGACTCGTGAGAAAATGCAGGACTCCAACGCAGACACCGAGTGGAAAGACATCTTACGCAAAAGAGGCATCTTGCCCTCCGAGGGAAGTTTGAAAGATCTGGAGAAGGAGGCAGAAGAGT
Source organism: Globicephala melas (assembly GCF_963455315.2). Lineage (NCBI taxonomy): Eukaryota > Metazoa > Chordata > Mammalia > Artiodactyla > Delphinidae > Globicephala > Globicephala melas. Next base: position 14,859,699 of record NC_083318.1, read on the forward strand.
GGGTCCTTCAGCAGTCCATTGTGAAAACGTATGAAGACATGACTTTGGAAGAACTGGAGGATAACGAAGAGGAATTTAGTGAGGAAGATGAACGTGCGATTGAAAAGTACAGGCAGCAGAGACTGGCCGAGTGGAAAGCAACCCAACTGAAGAATAAATTTGGAGAAGTTTTGGAAATCTCAGGAAACGATTATGTTCAAGAAGTCAACGGGGGCTTCCCTGGTGGCACAGTGGTTGAGAGTCTGCCCGCTGATGCAGGGAACACGGGTTCGTGCCCCTGTCCGGGAAGATCCCACATGCCGCGGAGCAGCTGGGCGCGTGAGCCATGGCCGCTGAGCCTGCGCGTCTGGAGCCTGTGCTCCGCAATGGGAGAGGCCACAACAGTGAAAGGCCCGCATACCGCACACAAAAAAAGTTAACAAAGCTGGTGAGGGCTTGTGGGTCATCCTGCACCTTTACAAACAAGGGATTCCCCTCTGTTCTCTGATAAATCAGCACTTCAGTGGACTTGCCAGGAGGTTTCCTGATGTCAAATTTATCAAAGCCATTTCAACAACCTGCATACCCAGTTATCCTGATAGGAATCTGCCCACGACGTGTGTGTGCCTTGAAGGTGATATCAAGGCTGAATTTATTGGACCTCTGGTGTTTGGTGGCACGAACCTGACAATGGACGAGTTGGAGTGGAAATTGTCTGAGTCTGGAGCAATCAAGACAAGCCTGGAGGAAAACCCTAAGAAACTCATAGAAGATGTGCTGCTTTCCTCCGTGCAATACTCCATCCCCACCAGGAGGGACAGTGATTCCGAGGATGACTAAGGCGGTGGCCCCGGTAACCTGCTGAACTTTCTTGATGTGACACATCGTCTGAATTTTTTTTAAAAGGAAAAAGTAGGAATGTATACTTTGGTTTTAGCTTTTTATAATTATGTTTCAAATCTGATAGATCTCAGAAATAATCATTTCTGGGAATCCTTTTAAATTTCTTGGAACTCTCTTTTTTAAACTAATAGTATTTCTTTAAGAAAAAAATAAAAGCCAGATATTAGGTAAAAAAAAAAAAAAAAGATCATTGATGTGATGCTTATTGGTTTGTAAATCTGCCAGAATGTAAAGAATGAGATGCTTCTTTCATATCCACCATTGTTTCCATCCTTAACAGAAAAGAAAATGCAAATCTACTCATCAGTACCTATAAAGACAGGCAGTTCTGCATTTAATTTTGATTTATTATGTCACACTATATTTTGATATATTTTTCTTTTATGTTTTAATATCATCACCTTATGAAAACACTATAGACATCCTATCCTTGTGTGTTCCTGAAATTCATCCTTTAGTCAACCTCCGACTCTTCAACAATGTTCTCTACAATGAAGTGTTTTGAGGTCAAACATCTTAAAAAGACATAGAAACAAAAGCTTTGACTTTACACCACTAATGGCTTGTTTTCTGACTTTTAAAATGAGGAACTCTTAGTTGAGCTTGAACTTAGATATCTGGTTCTATGATATTTTGAGATATTAGTCTGTGAGATTTTTCCCTCTGTATTTCCCCCTCATTCCCATTACTTCCTCCTTCCTGTAGGTAGTGGTTGTGTAATCTCTAACCTCAGGGAGGCCTGTGGCAGGACAAACAATATAAATATTCTGTACATCTTAAGGGCTTAAATGGATGGCAATTACTGGTTATAAAATAATTATCTTAAAGAATCATGAGCTGGAAATGAATTCTCTCTGATGTATCTTTAGCATTTCCTTAGAGAAGGAGAGAGTGGGGTATGTGGCCCCAAGAACACAGTGGACCTGCTCGGGTTTTTGTCAGCATATGGCTAGATCTGACAGAGCAGAGGCTTCCTGGGGCATCTAGGTTGGCGAGACAAAAGGAAACTTTGCAAAGCTTTCTAAGGATGGTAGAAATCATCAGAGGGTTGATGGACTTGGAAAGGCCACGCTGAGAGGTTCACCAGACATCTTGGTGATAATCTGTGTACACCAGACCAACTAACTTGTTTAATAGATACTGTAGTTAACCACAGCTTCCCGACCCCTTGGTGCTGCCTAGAGCATCTCTAAATTTTGTCATAGACCATAAGTTTCCCACTGGCTTATGGGGATGACAACATGAATGTAAATTAAGTTGCTTTATAATACTGTTGATTATTTCTCACGTGCTTGAGTTTGACATGCCTGATTTTGGCTTCTCTTCTTTCCTACACTTAGAGTGTTGACAAAATGTGTACAGTTTTAGACAGGTCAAATGTTATAACAGAGTATTTAGTTTGGGACTCTTCTATGCCAAGTCAAAGTAGCATGTCTGATATTTATATTCTCTGTATATATGGATAGTATTCTCTTAAGTCACCACTCCCATAAGAATTAGATTAAATCTAAGAAATGCAACATCCTAGAGTGTTAAAGGACATCACTCTCTGGGACATTTTGCAAGTGTGTCCTCTTTACCCATTAGGTGCTTAGGTATTTTAGTGTTTTTTAGGAGCAAATAGGGAAGTAAGTCACCTTTCCTTCCTTTCCTGAATAACTTCCCTCCAATTCTGGCCACAGGAAACCTAGCAATGGAAGCAACTCCCACCACAGGAGCCATCATCTTGGGGCATCTTGGGTCTTTAGAAGAAAGAAAAAGCAGGCATGTTGGCTTCTGGCTTTCAGGATATGTCATCAGGATAACTAAGAAATAGAATTTGTTTTTTAGGAAATCATTTTCATCCATACATTCGCCAAGAGAATCCATGATTTACTTATTATTTTGGATGAACTACCACTTCAATGTATACTTTCCTATATATATATATATATTTTTTTTTTTTTTCTTAAAAGTTGAAATGTGTTTGTGTGTATGTGCACGACATAGCGTTTTCTTTCTGGCTCTTCTCTGTTCTTTTATCTTCAATGCAAATAGAGAAAGCATAAGGGAAAAATAAAGATGATTGAGAGAGACAGAAATTATTGGCTTCTCTTCTTTCCTACGCTTAGGGTGTTGACAAAATGTGTACAGTTTTAGACAGGTCAAATGTTACAACAGAGTATTTGGTTTGGGACTCTTCTATGTCAAGTCAAAATCTGAGCAATTTCTGTTTACCAGTTGACAACTTATGTATGGATCTGGCTACCAATTCAGATGACGCAGTAAAGCCTTACCAAAGAAGGCCCTCTCCCTAACACCATCTTTTTAAGAGCCGTGTTGGCATAAATTAGAGAATGAAGGACTGTTTTGAATTTCTGTTGGATGACATGGAAAATTATCAGAAAGCCCTTGAGGGAGGCTTGGCAGTAGACTTATACTTTAGCCCTATGTTATTGTAGTTATCGACATCAAACTTTTCTGACTACACATATATGCTCATATGTACTCATGTGTGTACACTTGTATCTGGCATAGGAAATCCCTCAAAGAAATATAAAACAATAAGGAGCATAGGACTGAACTGCTACTCAAAAGTGAGAAAAACCTAGAGGAGAAAATGAAATAGAATCTTTCAAAAGGAAGGAGGGCTACAAGTTATGATTGCTAGATTTACCAAATAAAAATACAGGTTTCCCAGTTAAATTTGATTTACAGGTAAGTTCCAAATATTGCATGGAATATACCTATTAAGAAAGTAGTCATTGTTTATCTAAAATTCAAGTTTAACGGAAACATGTATTTTATCTGGAAACCTTAGTACAAGTAGGCATGATTTTTGGATAATTTCCTCTTTTGGGGGTAGAGGGTAAGTGGCTACCTCTGAGAAGTCAGAGTCAGTGTCCAGAAATTGTGTGACAGTCCCAATAAATTCAAAAAAATCCCATCTTCAGCCTGGGGAGGAGTGTGGGTGAGGCCTAGTAGCATAAGTGTTTCCTGGTGTGAAGGAATTCCTCTAGATTCTCTAAAGAGATAACTAAGTCAGTGGCCTAGAGAGCAGAAAAATAGGAGCTTGCTCTTAGAAATGACCTTTCTAGAAGAGAAAGAGCAATAACGGCAACAACAACCAAAAAGGCAAAGAGTTTTGAGAGTGATAACCGGATGTGAAAGAGTGAAGCAGAAATAGCAGAAAGGCCCAGGCTGGTTGCCACCGAATTCTGTGCTCTCTATTGCAGGTACTTTCCTGGAAAAACGAGGGAGATTTGGATGGAACTGGATTTCCTAAAACGGTGTAAGTAAGAGTGAATGGAAGAGAGTCTGGGTTCATTTTCTTTCTTTTCTTTTTCTTGATTTGATTATTTCCTTTGCATTCATGTATATTTATACCTAATACATATGTGTACTCACACAGTGAAAAGTAGTATAAACTTGGCTTTTAGCTTGGTGATTTAAGAAGGTAGTAACTGTAAGATTAGTGCAAAATGAAGTATGTATTTTAAATGGAGTGTAGGCCAATATTTTGGTCATTTTTAGTCCTCAGTTGCATTTTCTTGTTCTCTTACTCTGGATTCTGTAAACATATAATCCATAGTAATTAATTTAAATTTTCTTTTGATGTTGATCTTCATAAGCTCTTGGTTTAAATACCAAACACTTCACACACCACAGATTTTTGTTTTAATCCATGAATGTAATCAACATTTCATATTCTCCTTCATATGCTTGCTATTAGTAAGGCTCCAAGTTCTGTTCTCAATTACCAGAGATATGCTAAGTGTATGTATAGAAGAAATTTGCTAATTTGTAACTTAAAAGCCTGGAAAACAATGGGCTTAAATTAATTGGGTATCTGGTATTTTTAAAATTACAAAACAACCAAACATTAACTAGGTTAGGAAAGAACAATTATTGTACTTTATATCATGCACAATTTTATATGAACAGATAATGGCTTACATGAGACTTCTGAGTTAGCCCGCAACTATGTTTATACAGCCATGTATTTAGGTACTGGTTGTAGGTCAATACGTCAAAAGTTAGTTTACTGAATGACCATTCACTGAAATACAGAAGAATTTCTTAGAGTTGTAGTTTTTCCTGTGTCCCTGCTCTTGCCCTTGCCTCTCCATTATATGCAAATGGTTGTTTTCTCTTAAAAACAGTTTGCTGAATTCTCTATTTATGTGGATTTAGGTTTGCTCTTGCCTCTGGCGGCAAATGATTAAGGCAGACATTTAGGTTAAAGTATTAGGTTAAAACTTAGTTTGGGCCTTTGGGACTGAGGAATGCTAAACAGAGAACTAGAAAAGAACATTGGACTGATGAGGAGAAATCTGGCTTTGCCATTAGGCAGCTGTGTGACCTTGAGCAACCAATTTCTCTTCTAAAGGCTTAGATTTCCTAATCTCAACATGTTATCGAGTGTCTCAACTGAGAAGTGGATCTATGGGAAAGAAGGAAGTGGACCTGTATTTTACATACAACTGAACAGAGCTTATGGTCCCCTTTACCTTTGGAAAAGTGTATTACTCATATAAACAGTACCTGTTGCGTGTGTCCTGATAGAGAGAGGATCAAGACCATGATCTGCAGATCCCTTCCAGTCTTTTTTGTTTGTTTTTGGCTGCGTTGGGTCTTTTTTGTTGCTGCACGCGGGCTTTCTCTAGCCGCGGTGAGCTGGGGCTACTCTTTGTTGCGGTGCGTGGGCTTCTCATTGCAGTGGCTTCTCTTATTGCAGAGCACGGGCTCTAGGCACGCAGGCTCAGTAGTTGTGGCTCGCGGGCTCTAGAGCACAGACTGAGTAGTTGTGGCACACAGGCTTAGTTGTTCCACAGCATGTGGGATCTTTCCGGACCAGGGCTCGAACTTGTGTCTCCTGCATTGGCAGGCAGATTCTTAACCACTGTGCCACCAGGGAAGCCCTCCAGTCTTGATATTCTATAATTTCATGGTCTTCTAGGCACACCAGAACGGCTGTCTTGGTGTGAAGTTTTTGTGTCTATGATTTGAGGGAGTTTCCGCTCAACAGTTTTCTAGGAGATGTACAGTGCATATCTGGATAACGTGCTTCAGCTAAATGGGATATAAAAACAAGATACTTAGAACAGTATTACTAACTGAATAAACTTTTGTGAGTGTACCCTTCATTCATTCATTTATTAGCAAATATTTATTGTGTACCTACTATATTCTTACAGTGAACCTGGAGCTTAAAGTATAAAGGTTTTCACAAAGAGCGCAGTCTTTTTGGAAGATAGTCATGCAATCAGGCAAGCGAGTATAGCACAATGTGTTAAGTTCCTTGTAAGTTATATACAAGGAATATTGGACATGCCACATCGCAGAATGCCACCACCCCACAGTCCCTTTATGAGATTCCTTCACCATGGATTACCATGCTGCTGCCCAGTGGACTCGCCACTCTGGCCACAGCTGACTCAATCTGGCCCCCACAGCGTACCTGTAAGCTGGACAGTGCTCTGTGGGGGGAGGGTGATAGGAAAGAACACTTCAGTAGAGATCATGATGCCTAACCGCATTGATCCGATCTTCTCTTCCAAATAGTTTGAACTCAACATGTAGAAAAAGTTACACAGTTGTTAATGGGAACAGAAGTTGGAAGACTCTGTGGTATAATAATGACAGGGCATGGACAAAGGGCTTAACATATTCTTACTTCTGATGTAAGTCATACGAGCCGCCTGGGTCCTCAGTGCTGTTCTCTTTTTGAACTGTGCTCCCTCTTCCTGAGGCCTGGCTGGGTGGGTATTCAGGCATTCCCATGGGGCCTCTCTTCCTCGTTTATACTCTTGATTTTACAACAAATATCCATTTGTTTGTAGCCTGAGTGGGTTTCTTTTTTAGCAGTGTGAAGTGCTGAACACAAAGGTATTATGAGATGATGAAAGGGAGAGTCTTGACACTACATCAGGGAGTACATCATAGAGGAGAACACGCTTCACCTGAGACTTGAAGGGCACATAGGGTGGGCCAAGGGGAGGACAGGGGACCAGTTTTGAAGCGCAGGGAGGCAAGAGAGAACAGGCCACGCTTAGGGAACAAGTTGTAGTTTAGCGTGGCTGGTGCCGAGGACCCACGTGTGGGCTAGGTTATGACGATGGACTGTCATATAAGGACCAAATCAGGATGATTTTGCATTTTATACTATAGCTAGGGAGAAGCGACTATGGGCGTTTGCAAATGAGTCCCTTGGGAGCAGTGTGGAGGATTTATTGGATAGGAGTAAATCTGGGGGTTAAAAGAAAAGTTATTTGGTTACTTCAGTGGTATAGATGAGCTGTAAAGGCCTTAACTAGGGCAGAAGCAGTGTGTGTGTGTGTGTGGGGGGGGTGATAGTTATAAAAGAGATTCTAAAGCAGTAGGAGGAGGAAGAATTGGTAACTGTGTGTGAAGGAACCCTCAGGGATGACTCTCAGGATTTCTGGTCAGGTGATTGGGCAGATGAAGGTGATGGTTCTCGAGGGAGAGAACATGGGAGAGAAACAAATTTGATGGAAGAAGATGAATTCAGTTTCAGTTCTTTTGGATTTGAGGCACAAAAATGTTTGATTGTCTTTTGATTATGAGGTCTAAACTAGTGATGGAAGCAAAGCCAGATGATGTAGAAGCAAACTATTCTAGGTTTCAGATGAATCTGGCATTGCTCTACTTTTTCTTACCTAATTATGGGGCTCTCTCAGCATAAATTTACAGTAGCCAAGAAAGAATCCTTTAACGGATTTCTACTGATTTTGCAGTCCTTTGACTTCAAGATGACTCTGGGAGGCGCCTGGTTGGTGCCCACCTGTTTCAAGCTTCATCTACCTGGTGAGTACCACCAGTCACTGTGCGAGGCTACACAAGGCAGTGAGCAGTGACTGCAGATGGGAGGAACCAAAACAACAGCAAACAGAAACTTTTCTTCGTTTTTGATTTCTTCTCATTGCTCTTTCACTGACTCTGAAGGTCAGATAATGGCCTTTGTTTTCCATCTTGCCTAGATTCTTTGACTCAGAGAGAAGTCGAGCTGGTTTCTGAAGCAAAGGGGGACTTATATACCTTGCGGGCGTCTACTCTTGTCCTTTCAGTTTCCTCTGTCCCCTCAATAGCTTTTAGATTCCTTTAGTGGTTTTTTTAACTATACAGTGGTGAAGTTGTTTACCATTAGAAGGAGTTCATTGGGTGAAATTTACCCAAGGCTCACTTAACACTTATGCTGCATGCATGCATGAACTGCTTCCAGGGTTACTCACTCCTTTAGCTTTGGTAAGGAATCTGTCAGTCAGATGAGTAGCTGCTGACAGCAACTTTTAAAGACTCTTTTCTCTTAACCATAACACATTAAACACTTTTAAAACAGATAAGTAAACATTTTCTTACAGTCTGTTGTACATATTTCCTTGCTGCACACTTCAGTATAATGAAATTCATGTTGTGCAGATAGAATTTTGTTGAAATGCATCAAATTTCATTCTTTACCCTTTTGTCCATATGTATATGTTTCCCACAAAACGTATAGGGCTTCTGAGCTGGTGCATGGCATATAGGGCTAGTGTGATAATAAATTTCCATTTTAAATATTGAAGGTCCTTATTATGATCCACAGCTCAACTTAAGTTTTCCTTGTGAATAATGTGATTTTTCTGTTTGCCTCTATTCTCTTTTGTTTTGCTCATCTTCTCCATTAGCATGAATCTAGCATTTTGAAACCAAGAGAGCCATTAGCAATGGCTTTTTTTACAGGCGTACCCTCACTGGATGCAATACCCAAGAAGCTACGTGGAAATAGGCTTTATGATGATGAATTACTGTTGCAAAAAGAACTCAGAGACACTGATACATATTAAAGAACCACTATTGCCCCCATGGAAACCATTTTATTTAGTTGCTTCTAAAACCTATTCTCTGTACTTCTCTTCCCTTTTATTTCTGAGCTGATTTACATGACAACAGAGTCTTTGGTCCTTGGGAGTACGTCTGCCCTTGCCGCTATTCTCTACTTAGAGTTGTCACCCTCTCTTTGCTGAGAAGACGAGTGACAATGAAGTGAGGAGTAAATGGCTACTGGAGCAGATGAACTCTGAGAAACAAAGATCCCCTTTTCATGCAAATCTCCATAGTAATTTAACATGAAGGAAGAAAGGAAACCAGTGTACAAGGTATCAAGAGAACTGGATGGTATTCAAGGTTGTTTCATGAAGCCTTGACATCTCTTTAGGAGTGTCATCTATCAAAGCATCTCTTTTCCTTTCATATAAAGTGAAAACACATTTCCATTTTGAAGGGAAACAAGGAGGAACAGAAAACTAACTTCAGTCATAGGAGCTGGATGTACACTCACACCACCAGTCCCCTCAATGTCACGTTTGACTTTGTCACTCATTCCTAGTCAATGAGAACTTATCTATGCATGCTGCTCATTGCTCAGGTTTTCTTCTCTGCCTGGGAGGCTTGCTCCTCTTACTTTTTTTTTTTTTTTTTTTTTTTTTTTTTGCGGTACGCGGACCTCTCACTGTCGTGACCTCTCTCGTTGCGGAGCGCAGGCTCCGGACGCGCAGGCTCAGCGGTCATGGCTCACGGGCCCAGCCGCTCCGCGGCACGTGGGATCTTCCCGGACCGGGGCACGAACCCATGTCCCCTGCGTCGGCAGGCGGACTCTCAACCACTGCGCCACCAGGGAAGCCCTCCTCTTCCTTTCTTACTTCAACTTTTTCTACCTTTCAAAGCTTAGCTCAAGGACTGTTCTTTTATTCTTAGAGCCTTTCCTTCTGGATTGATTATTCTTTCTCCAGAATTCCCATTGCATTTTGAGTTAGTGTCTATCACTTAATTACCAGTTCCTTCCTATGAGGTGGATTTTCTCTCACCAAAATGTATTGAGGAATGTGACCGTGTATTATACTGCATTGCTCTTTATCCATAGCTCTTGACATAATAGCAGATATAGAATATGTCTTTCTTAGATGGATTAGCTGCAATTTAAGAATCATGAACTAAGAAGGGTAAACTTTAACTCACAGCATGTTCCCTTAAAGATAAAGCATGACCTGCTTTTGATTAGTTGATTATTCAGTGATGCCATTGATCACAGGATGGTCAATCAATGTATTTCGGTTAAGATAATTTTTAACTCAGAGGTTTGATACCTACTCAGATTTTTCTTTAGCTGGGATATATTATTGATAATAATAACGTTTATAAGAGCAAATACTTAAAGCTCGCCTTGTGTCCAGTAGGAGTCTAAGCATTTTAAGTATGTATACTATTATTTAATCCTCACAATAACCCTATGAAGTAAATAGTATTGTTATCATCACCATTTTATAGAAAAGGAAACTGACTGTTAAGTAACTTGCCTACAGTTACAGAATTTGGGCCTCAGCAAGTTAGCTCTGGAGCCTGAGCTCTTTTTTGTAAAAATTTTTATTGGAGTATAGCTGATTTACAGTGTTGTGTTAGTTTCAGGTGTACAGCAAACTGAATCAGTTATGCATATACATATATTCACTCTTTTTTAGATTCTTTTCCCATGTAGACCATTACAGAATATTGAGTAGAATTCCCTGTGCTATACAGTAGGTCCTTATTAGTTATCTATTTTATATTTAGTAGTGTGCATATGTCAATCCCAGTCTCCCAATTTATCCCTCCCTCCTCTCCCCACCGGTAACCATAAATTTGTTTTTTACATCTGTGACTCTATTTCTGGTTTGTAAATAAGTTCATTTGTACCATTTTTTTTTAGATTTCACATATATACACTATCATATGATATTTTTCTTTCTCTGTCTGACTTACTTCCCTCAGTATGACAATCTCTAGGTCCATTCATGTTGCTGCAAATGGCATTATTTCATTCTTTTTTATGTGGAACCTGTGCTATTAACCACTATTCTATTCTACCTCATCTACTGCCATTGGGTTTCCCCATACTCTCATCTTTTCTTGTGTACAGTGTCCCTCACGATCCAAACTCAGGGACCAGAGATTCTGAGAAGGTTTCTGACAAGCCTTTTATCTGGGATCTTGATATTCACCATGCAGAACTCAGGGATAGATTCAAATTGGATACCAAGTAAGTAAAATATAGTAGGATATTATAGTTAAAATTTGAACAGAAGGCTGTTGGAAACTTTTCAAAATTAGTATGTATGTGGTGCTAATGAAAACATAAATGAAGGTCAGAAAGTCAGATTATTTGATTAGAATTCCTTTTAATTACCATTTCTTTCAATTAGCTATTTGTTAAATTATGGAATGGCTGAATGAAGCTGAAATTATATAGGTTTTATAAAGTTAAAAGAAGGAATATATAAAACTGCTAGGAAAATATATAAAGGAAACAATCCCTGAACTTATTTCTCTTTATGCTATGGAGAAAATCTTCCTAGTTGGGAAGGAAAAAGCTGTCTGTCCTTCACTCTGATACTTATTTATGGAGCCAAACTTGTGTTCTGGGACTGAATTACTATTGAAGTAGATTGCTCTTTAAACAACTCGAAGGACAAAGAGGTGTTTTTTTTTAAATTTGTGTGTATGTTTGTATGACCCTTTGATAAGGTTATAGGAAACATTTAGTTTCCATTTAGACTCTAAAACCACTTAGACTATATAGATGTATTTTCTGAAGTAATACATGGTGAAATTAAGGCTTCATATTCCTACTGTTATCCAGAGGGTGGTAGGAATTAGAGGTGAGAGAAAAATTTGACTTTGCATCTAGAGTGTAAAACATGATTGCAGGCGTGTTCCTTGTGGGGGAATTTCAGAGGCTCCTGCCAGTTGTGCACTAGAGAATTAAGCCTAATTAATCATAAATTAACCTGTGTTGGAGCAGGGGGTGAGGTGCTACATCTCAGCAAGTATCATCATCCTCACCAAGTGAGACACCTGATTTTCCCAAATTGAAATAAAGAACAACTAGCACAAGCCTAGAAATTATTTATTCATTTGTCATACACCTCCTGGGAACCTACTGTCTGTCAGGTGCTGTAGTAAGCGCCAGGGATAGAAAAAGAATAAATTGCACTCTCTGCCCTTTACAATCTTATAATCTGTGGCACGGGAGGGAAAGAAGGACAGGATGAGGGGAAATTTGGAAACCAGTCTTACAAATTACAATAAACATAAAAAGAGATAAGTGTAGGTTACTCAAGTATTAAAGAGCAGGAGTAGAGAAAGGTTTAACAGAGCAGGTAGCCTTTCAGATTCGGCACACAAAGAAGATTGCACCCGTCTGAGTAGAAGCATGGAGAGGAACACTTCCGCAGGGAGAACAGGTTGCAGAAAGGCATCAAGATGTGACAAAGCAGGATCTTGTTGGGCAACTGCAAATTGGAAAACACAAGATAAAGAAATGCTGTTTCAATTTCACCTACAGTTCTTATTAATTTAGAATGCTTGGTTTAAAAATGTTGCTTAATTCATCTTTAAAACTGCCCTCTGAGAATGTGTCTTTGGAGTTCAGCATCAGGTTTGGGATGCTATGCATGTTAGGTCTTGGTGAGTGGTTGGCCTGAGCATTTCCAGGGCACATGCCAAGCACAGGGATGCCTGTGTTGTGGATTACAAACAATGCAGGAGAACAGGAGAACGCGTACGACTGCCAGATCAGAGCTGTTGCCTTTTGGGGAGCTGATGTGCTGTTCCCTAAATGCCCATTGTTCTCTTGCATTTCTATGCATTACCTTCCCTGTGCTATCTGCTTCATGTGTCCTTCTCCCTTTTTTTCTACTTGAGAAAGTCTCATTCTTATTTTGAAATTGAAAATTAAAGCCTACTATGTGGAAAAGGTTCTCACTTCACCTGTGCAGCATATTCCATATCTACACTTTGCTTGTGCATAGCAGAGAACCGTATATAAAAGCTTCGCTTTTTCCTTTTATAGCGTGAACGTGTTTGTCTTGAATTTATTTTAGTCATCTGAATTAGTCACGAGTCAAGACAACATCTGACTTTCAGAAACCACAATCATCGTGGCTTGGTAATGATTACACCATTATGAAGTGTGTGCGTGCACGCATGTGTGTATATAAAGGGAGGGCATAAGAGGGTAGGCTCTCCATCCACAAGTACAAAATAACCCAAAGGAAAAAACATTCTGAAAGTTTAATCTGCAGTGTTGTCCCCTGAAAGCAGCTATATTCCCTCAAACCATCAACCTCTACAGAATGCGCAACAGGTTGCTTGATGCCCCTGAGGCGCACAGTCACCGCAGACACATTGTCTGTGGTGGTAAGAGGCAGATAACATGGCCAGAGCCACTGGTTTAATCTTTCAGTTGACATCTGAATATAGGCAGTTGTTTTAAAGTAGTACTTAGCCGCTCCCTCTGGGAATTCATTTCCAAAATTTCTGCTAGTCCTTATGCATTTCATTATTTTGCTTATGTAGGCTGTCTTGTTCAACTAAATAAAGCTATGTGGTGATTATCTGCTTTCCTTAGGAGTCCTACATAGACATAGAGAATGATGGTTATGCCTGCAGTCTGCACCAAAGTCAAAGATGTGATATAACACTCTGGGGATATTTATTTGGTTTCTGGAGTTTGTTTTGAATTTACAAAAGAATAGAAATTCAGATACATTTGTAGATTATGTTGTGCTTACACCTGAGGAGATAGACTCCAGAGATGTATCTACATGTGGCAAATATAGAAAAGACTGATTTGAGAATTTGGTTAGCAGTGACTTCCAACTTTGATCCTATAGTAAAATATATATTGAACTGATCAGTTTATTCCACAGTGTCTGTAATAAGATGAGGTTTCAGCTTTAAGATCCCTCCTCCCCCTGCTGACGTAGAGAGCCAAAATACTCTGTTGGGATTGTTATGCTGTCTCTTCAAAGAGCATGGAACAGAGGATGGGCCTAGAATTACGTGGAAATAGCAAAACTGTGCCTTAATGCTGGTTTTTCCTTAGTAAGAGGAATTAGTACATACACAATTAAATGGACTACTCATAAAAATTATGTGCATTTCTTCTTGAATATAAATGTCTTGAACTTTTTTTTGAATCACAATGGTTTTCCACTATAATATATGCCTTTTACTTTTCAATTTCTTACTTATAAAGAGAAGTACTTTGGAAAATAAGAGAGTCAAGGATTTAGTAAATTTCAAACATGCGTTGCTCAGACAGACAGTTTATGGTGAGATTCACATTACAGTGAGCTAGACTGTCCTTGGGCCCCTTGGGGGTTTCCTGCTCACATAATGGACACACCTCAGTGGTGAATTAGATTACTGTGTATGATCTGACTCACCTGTTGAGGGAGACAAATTTGTTGATTCCACTG